>NC_063354.1:47571747-47588200 GCF_021869965.1 Rhincodon typus | reverse complement strand
CTGCTGTAATTTTCCTAGGGTACCCGAAGTTTAATGAATGAGGAAACTACTACTCGTAACAATGGTCATTTATGATCCACAGGAACGCTTCTACAAAGTACGCATGCCAAGCATACCCTCCATGTACTAGGGAAAGTAAGCGTAAGTAACTGATACAATCATTTTCAGTATCTAAGTAGATAAATTATACGTCACAGGGGCTTACAGCTACCTTTTCATGGTGCATATGTTTTCTCTTAATATGTCACACTGATTAACCCTGTGAAGAACAAACTGAAACATGCAAAGGATTTTGGGGATCTGTCTCCTCACCCCCCACTGCCCCTCCTCACCGAACGGTAGCCTTTTACTTCTTGCCTTCGACGACAGCTGAAACACCATAAGAGAAACTCTAAATGACTTTGAAAAGAACTGATTTTCTAAGCAACACATCACATCCGAGTTCTCCACCATTTGAAAATGGCCCCTGACATCTGAGTTGCTGAATGATCTCCAGTGACATTGGCTTTGGTGGTTTGGAAGATGTACTGTTTTATATGATTAGACATCTTGTACTCCGTAATGTACCATAGCTACTGCTCAGCACTAATTTAGAGTGATGGAAGAAGTTAATGCTGCTCTATCAATCAGTTCATTGATAATAGTAAAAGTGTTTGAGTGAATGTTCCAATAAAAAGAAGTGTGCTGTACAGAGTTTAGTTGTAACATAGATGGATTGGCTCCTGAATTTTGGAAATACTGAGATAGTCTTGGGAATAGAAAAGACAGAGGCTTTATATTTTTGGGTTTCTAATTTAAAATTGGGCTATCTATTTGGATAACATTTAAACTTTTTACAGCTAGTCATATTTTAATATTTCACAATAAATGTCTGTTTTATTTCACCTTGCAATACCAAGTTCCATTTTGCAGCTGTATGGTCACCACTGTAGGAACTCTCATAAGGATTGACAACAACCAAACTGTATTTTGTCCAAGAAAAATAAATGCATGCATTATTCTAATAATGAACCAATATGTGCATGTCTAGACTTTAATTCATCGGATCTGTTTCACTGAACTGTTTGCTCCGTCTGAGAATTGGCTTTGACATTCTTAAAATGTGCATGCATTCATTCATTAGCACCTCAATCTTCAGTTTTCTGTACCATTTAAAATGGAAAATGGAAACATCGGGCTCTTTGCAGTTCAGTCATGTTCCTGCCATTTTTGGATCATTAAAATGTCAGAAGTCCTGCTCATCTCAGTCTTAAATTGGTGCCGCTTTATTCTGAGACTGCGCCCTCTGGTCCGAGACACTCCCGTGAAGGAGAGGCCTCCATTATTCAAAGCATTGTGTCTAAGAGCTGGGAAGACACGTTCCGACTGTACAGGACATTGGATAGACCACTGTGGATTACTGCGTGCAGTTCTGGTCACCCTGCTATAGGAAGAATGCTGTTAAACTTGAACGAGCTCAGAAAAGATTTACAAGAATGTTGCCAGGGTTTGGAGGGTTTGAGATTTAGGCAGTGGCTGAATAAACTGGGGCTATTTTCCGTGGAGCGTTGGAGGCTGAGAGGAGACCTTATTGAGGTTCATAAAATCATGAGGGTCATGGACAGAGTAAATCGAAAAGATGTTTTATCCATGGTGTGGGAGCCCAAACCAAAGGGCATAGTTTTAAGGTGACAGGAGAAAGGTTTAAAAGGGACCTCAAGAACAACTTTTTCACACAGAGGGGATTGGGTTTATGGGATGAGCTGTCAGAGGAATTAACTGAGGCAGGTACAATTTAAAAGGCATCTGGACAGGTATAGGAATAGGAAGGGTTTTGAGGGATATTGGCCAAATGCTGGCAAATGGGACTAGATCAGTTTCGGATATCTGGTCAGCATGGATTAGTTCGACTGAAGTCTTGTTGCCGTTCTGTATTCTAAATGCCCTGTTGAATGCCTCGATTGTGTCTGTCTCTTGCCCATTCCATGAAGTGTGTTCCATACCCTAACTACTCACGAAGCGAGAAAGCTTTTCTTCACTTCACACTTGCTTCATTTACCCGAATCCTTTAAACCTGTGTCCTGTTGTTGTTCCTTTTATGAGCCGGAATAGTCTCTCTTTATCTCCGCTATCCATCCTTCTCAGGATTTTGAAAACCTCTCTATCAGATCTCTTCTCAGCCTTGTTGTCTCCAAGGAGTCCTCACAACTGAAGTTTCTCATTCCTGGAACTGTTGTTGTGAACCATTTCTGACTCTCCCCAGGGCATTCACAGCTTTCATATAACATGGCATCCACAACTGTACACAATTCTCTTGCAGAGATCCAGCAAATGTCTTTTCCAGTTCAACATCACCTCCTTCTTGTCCTCTAAGGCTCCAATAACAAAGCTGAGGATACCGTATGCTTTATTAACAGCACTATCCATCAGATCTGCCACCTTCAATGATTTGTGTACATTTACTCTCTTAATGATATACATTGTTTTAATACTATTTACATGTGCTTTGCATCTCACATTTCTCTGCATTAAACTTAATCTGCCACCTATTTGTGCACTTCACCTGCTTGTCAATGGCCATTTGGAGTTGTATACTGTCCTATTCACTGTTTACAATACTTCCAAGTTTTGGATCATCTGCAAAATTGAAATTGTTCGCTGCACGCTAATTTCAGATAATTAATTTGCATCAGAAAAAGCAAACCTTCCAATACTAACCCCTCATAGTAGCAGTGTGAAAGACAGAGATGGGCAAAAATTCCTCCAGTCATTGCAATGCTCTTCTTAACCATCACCTTCCCTTTCTTATCTAACAAGTTGTATCCAGGAATATTCAACACCCAGTCATACTTTTCTCTGATGTGGATGTGCTGGTGTTGGAAAGCAGTGGACAAGGTCAGAAATCCCATGACACAAGGTTGTAGTCCAACAGATTTATTTGAAAACACAAGCTTTCAGAGCCTCATCCTTGTTCAGGTGCCAGTGAGAGAGGTAGTATCAAACACAGAATTTTCAAGTCAAAGATCAAAGGTTCCCCACACTCATGAGGATGTACTAAACAAACCTGAGATGTTGTTAAATCTTTAATCTTTAACGTAAGTTTCCTGAATTCTGTGCTTAATTCTGGTCTTCCTGCGGTACGAAAGATGTTGTTAAACTTGAAACGGATCAGAAAAGATGTGCAAGAATGTTGTTTGGATTGGTGGGTTTGAGCTACAGGGAGAGGCTGAAAAGGCTGGGGCTATTTTCTTTGAAGCATTGGAGGCTGAGTGCTGATCATACAGAGGTGAATAAAATCAGTCGGTGCATGGATAGGGTGAATAGGTAACATCTTTTTGCCAGGCTAGTGGATTATGAAACTACAGTGCATAGGTTTAAAGTCAGAGGGGAAAGATTTAAGAGACCTGAGGGGCAACTTTATTCTCGCAGAGTGTGGTGCGTGAATGGTATGAGCGTGTATAGAGTATCTGGTGGAGGTGGGTGCAGTTGCAACATTAAGAGGCATCTGGACGGGTGTGTGAACAGGAAGGGTTGAGTGGGATATGGGCCAAATTTGGGAAAATGGGACTGGATCAGTTTTGGATATCTGGTCAGCATTAACGTGTTGGACTGAATGGTCTGTTTCCATTCTGTATGACTCTGACTCCATTCTAATGCTAGCTATTCTGGTCTCTCCCAGTATTTTGTGCACCCTGTTCCTCTTCTCTGATATTAACTCCTGAATCCCAAGGCCTTGCTGCTTTACTTTAAACCCTGTCCAAACGCTCCGATAAAATGCTGCAAGGAGCTCAGTGCCAGCTCTGTTCAGGTACAAACAGTCCAACGTGAATGGCTGGCATCTGCCCCAGTGTGGGTCATAGTGACCGAGGTGTTGCATGTGGGGAGGATTTTACACTCGGGGATATCTGGGGTTGGGGTCAGACCAATAAGGGAGGAGGGATGGTGTAGGAAATGTCATTTCAGGTCAGGGGCTTGGCAACACTAGCAGTATGAGGAGGCCAGCAGGTCATAGCAGAAATGAGAGATGGAGAATAGAGGGGTGTAATCGAGTCAGGTTCGTAGGCTGGAAGGAGGTGGACAAGTGGTGTTTGGATGGAGAATGATTGACGGGGTGGAAGGTGTAGTTGGGAAGGGGGAAGTTTAGGATTGAGTGTGTTGAATAGTTACCCATGAGTTAGAGTTGGTTGTTGTTCTCTAACTTTCCTGGGTAACTATCCAGCTTAAGTGAGTCTAACTTGTTAACCCGAACCCTCTGGCAGTTTGATGTGATCAGGGGCTTTTTCAGAAGCTTCCAGATGGGGGAGAGTTGTCCATTCGAAATTTCACAATCACAGGCAATGCCCGTGGAATCTACTGCATTAGGTTCCTGCACAGTTGTAATGCACAATTCCAATCCATCCTGTTCCAACAACTTTCTGGCCAGTGGACTATCTGGGCGTCTTGTCAGAGATTTCCCTCTACACATTGACTGAGTTTAAAAGAATGAGACGTGATCCCATCTAAACTGATATAACTGGTGAAAATGACTGAACCAGCTCCCATCTTTGCAAACTTGTCAGACGGGCACAGGATTGTTACTTTGCAGAAGGAGGTTGTTCAGTCTGTTGTACCTGCTAAATGAGCTGGCTGTCCAAATGAGCATCATGACTCAGTGCTGTTTTCCTGCTGTTTTCCCCATATCCTTACAGACTATTTCTATCCAAATATTCCTCCAATGCCCTCTTGAATATCTCAATTGAATCTGCCTCCATCACATTTCCAGGCAGTGCATTCCACAGCCCACTACTCAATGTGTGAAAAAGATTTTTCTCACTTCACACCTACCGAGACTGGCTACATTGTGATCTTGAGTGGAGATTGATAGGGTTTATCATTGGTGTCAGAGCTTCATTGCCCTGTGTTAAAGTGCAGCTCAAGAGGTTTTAACTGATGCAACAGAGCTGTATGACACTGTGTTAGCGTGTACATTGATTGGGTTTGTCACTGGTGTACCCGAGCTCTATCATACTGTGTTATAGCGTAGACTGATCTGGATTGTAGCTGTGTACCAGATCTTGATTACCCTGCGCTGAAGAGTAGATTGATAGGGTTTAATTATTAGTGTTACAGTGTGTTAGACTGGAGATTAAGAGGGTTTATTATTGGTGAAGGAGAGCCTTATTGCACTCTCTTAAGGTGCAGAATTGTGGAACAAAACTTTATCACCCATTGTTTTAGGGTGTCAATGCCTAGGGATTATTACTGTTGTAACAGGTCTTTATTACACTTTGTTAGAGTGTAGATTGGTCGGGTTTTGTTCCTCATGCAACAGAGCTTTATTGCACAGTTAGAGTTTAGATCAGGTATCACAAAGTTGAAAGGTCTGAAGGTATCCCAGAGGTCTGAAGGAAATTGCTGAGGACCTTGTACAGGCATTGTCGGTGATCTTTCAGGAATCATTGGAATCAGTGTGGGTCCGAGAGGACTGGAAAATGACTGGTGTAACTCCCTGTTTATGTAGGGAGGAGTGCTGGTGCAGAAGTCAAGAATCTATTGGGCAATCAAGAAACTATCTGTCTCTATCTTAAATATACTCAATGACCTCGCCTCCGCAGCGTCCTGTGGCAGTGAATTCCATAAATGAACTACTCTGTGGCTGAAGAAGTTTCTCCTCATCTGTGATCTGAAAGGTCATCCCTTTGCTATAACAGTGCGCCCTCGGGTCCTCGTCTTTCCTACCGATGGAAACATGTTTCCAACATCCATTCTGTCCAGGTCATTCAGTGTTGTGTAAGTTTCAATTGGACGCCCTCTCATCCTTCTCACCTCCAATGAGTACAGACCCAGAGTCCTTAAACGTTCCTCATGTTTTAAGCCTTTCATTCCTAAATTTCTCCTGAAATTAAGCCCGGTGGAAGGAAACAGGGTTCAACTAAGATCAAGGTTCAAAAGCTCTCTGACTATATTGAGTGTATATATAGTGAGAGACTGGGCAGTGATTCAGTTGTGGAGAAGCCATTCTCGGGGTCTGTTTTCCTCCCTCTCTCCGTCCGTGTTTAACCTGACACCTCCAGCTGCTTCTCTGACACATTGGAAAACACACATCAAATAAAACAGATACCCCCACTGTCACCCTCCCATTCATCACTCACATCTTGTGCCCATTCTTTCTGGGATTGGGCGCTGTTTCTTACATGAAATATTGACAACAAGCCTTTCATTTCTAACACAGTCATTTGCCTCTTTTTCACCCTTCTCCTCTCCACACCCCAATTCTCCCCCTTCTCTCTCTAGATCAGTATGCTTTGTCTACTTGAACAGATGAAGTATCACATTTGGTGGGGAGGGGTCAGGAAGAGATGGGGAATTGGGAAAGGAGTGATGCAGTCCATCCACAGACCAAGAGCAAACTGAAGCTCTGGGACCTGTTGTAGAGTCATAGAGATGTACAGCACAGAAACGGACCCTTCGATCCAACTTGTCCATTATGACCAGATATCCTCGACAAATCTCGTCGCATTTGTTAGCACTGGGCCCATATCCCTCTAAACCCTTCCCATTCATATGCCCACCCTTTTAAATGTTTTAATTGTACCAGCCTCCACCCCATCCTCTGGCAGCTCATTGCATACACACACCACCCTCTGCATGAAAACGTTGCGCCTTAGCTCCGTAATAAATATTTCCCCTCTCACCTTAAACCTATGCCCTCTATTTTTTGATGACCCCACCCTGGAGAGAACAGCTTGTTTATTTATCCTATGCATGACCCTCATGATTTTATCAACTTCTATAAAGTCACCCCTCAGCCTCCACCTCTCCAAGGAAAATAGCTCCAGTCTATTTCGTCTCTGTGTTGCTCAAACCCTCCAACCTTGGCAACATCCTTGTCAATCTTGTCTGAACCCTTTCAAGTTTCACAACATCCTTCCTAAACAGGGAGACCAAAACTGCATACAGTGTTCCAAAAGTGGCCTAACCAATGTCCTGAACAGCCACAAATTGACCTGCCACCTCCGATCCTGATTGCACTGATCAATAAACGCAAGCATACAAAAGGCTTTCTTCATTATCCTGTCTACCTGCGATGTCACGTTCAGGGAGCTATGAACCTGCAACCCAATGTCTGATTGTTCAGCAACACACCCCAGGACCTGACCATGAAGTGTTTCAGTTGTGCCCTGATTTGGTTTTCCAAAATGCAGTACCTCACTTTTATCTAAATTAAACTTCATCTGCCACCCCTCGGCCCACAATGTTGACGGGCTTCTGATGTGAAAATGAAACCTGCAGACAAAGCCACGCACAGCAGAATTCCACAGGCAGCCCTGTGAGACTATCAAGGTCATCCCTCAATGTAGCAACCAGCCAGATCCCCAACTCTTCTCTCTGACATCTGGCAACTCTCCATGGTGTGAGAAAGAGAGGGAGGTAAGGCAGCAATCTGGTCTTATTGAGAATGAATTCAATGAATGAATGGCTTCTGTAAATTTCACTGCAGCTTCATATCATTCCCCACAACTCAGTAGAGCTGGTGCATAACATGATCCCACACACGATCTCGGTGACAAGCCTCTCGTGTTTATCGACTTCACTCAGACAAGACAAGCATGAACCGGAGAGCAGAGAGATACATACCTTTAGAAACTCGACGAAATGCTTTGAAATCTCTCCACAACATTTCAGTGAACCATCAACTTCCCCCAAAAACACGAGCTGCCCTTGAGAGAGAGAATGAGCCTTGACACAAACAATCTAAGTTTGCACAAAGACCTTGATCATTTGATCAATGAGAGCAGGAGTGGTAGATAGACTTTAATTTGGGTAAATGCGGGATATTGCATTTTGGTAAAACAAACAAGGGCAGGAGTTAGACAATTAATGAGAGGACCCTGGATAATGTTCTCAGAGAGACCTAGAGGTTCAGGTGCATAATTGTTTGAAACTGGCGTCACAGACAGGATGGGTAAGAAGGCGTTTAGCGTGCTTGCCTTCATTGCTCATACATTTCAGTATTGCAGATGGGATGTCATGTTCAGGTTGTACAGGACATTTGGCGAGGCCTCTGCTAGAGTCCTGTGCAGTTCTGGTCGCCTTGGTATAAGAAGGATTTTTGCAAATTGGATAATGTTAATGAAAAAAATTTACCAGGATGTTGTTGGGAAGAGAGGCGCTGAGGTAAAAAAATACGCTGGATATGCTGGGAGTTTTTTCACTGGACCGTAGAAGATTGACAGGTGAACTTAAAGAGATTGATAAAATAATAAGGGGCAAAGGTAGGTAAGGTGAATAGCAACGTCTTTTCCCTGGGTTAGGGGAGTTCAAAACGAACATGGATATTGTTCAGGTGGGGGGTAAAAGTTTGAGAAAGGCCATTAGGGCTAACGTTTTTACACGGAGAGTGAATTGTGTTTGGAATGAACTACCAGAGGAGGTCTTGGATACAGGTGCATTTGCAACATTTAAAAGACATTTGGATAAATTCAAAAAGAGGAAAGGTTTGGAGTATATGGGCTAAACGGAAGCAAGTGGAACTAGTTTAGCTTCGGCACATGGTCAGCATGGACTAGTTGCACCAGAGGTTCTGTGTCCAACCTGTATGACTCTGACTCGACGATTAAATAGCTTAATTTTGCCCCTCAATCTTGTAGTTTTATGGCTATTTCAATTCCATTGGCTAAGGATCTGGGAGCTGATCTCTCATTATTTCTCTCTCTGTCTCCTTCTTACCCCTCTTCAGCTTTATTTTGTTGTTTTACAAAACAAATAGAAACATCCCAGACACAGTGTGATTTGTTGTCATTTTAAATGGGCAGATCAGAATTTTCACATCACATCGTGATTTCCGAGCCACAGGGATAAAAAGTGAGATGTGGACAGAGAGAGAGTGTGTGTTGGAGGGAGGGAAAAATTGAAGGATAAGGTGTGACTTGGCACACTTCCAATTGCCCCTCAAGGAGAGGAATGGGAGCAGAGGCAGCGTGAGTAAAACAGGGAGAGAGGAAACATGAAGGGCAACAGGAGAATGAAACTGCAGGGGCATCTAGCCAGGCTGTGAAAAAGATTCGTCATTGTGGTGGGGGGTCTTCAGTACGGCCTCTGGTAAGGTTCCATATGGTCGGCTGCTCTGGAAGTTTAGATCGCATTGAATCCAGGGAGAGATGGCAAATTGGATACACAATTGGCTTGTTGTTAGGAAGCCAAAGGAAGTAGTGGAAGGATGCTTGTCAGACTGGAGGCCTGTGATGAGTGGTGTGCCTCAGGGTTTGGTGCTGGGCCCGTTGTTTGTTATCTATATCAATGTTTTGGATGAGAACGTTCAAGGTATGAATCGTAAGTTTGCAGATGACACTAAAGTAGGTTGTGTCATGGACCGTGAAGAAGATTATCAGAAATTGCAGGAAGATCTTGATCAGTTGGGAAAGTGGGTCGAAAACCGGCAAATGGAGTTTGATACAGATAAGTGTGATGTGTTGCATTTTGGAAAGTCAAATCAAGGTTGGAATATCATGGTGAATGGTACGGCCTGAAGGAGTGCAGTGAAAAGAGAGGGACCTTGGAGTTCAGGGGAACGGTTTTCTGAAAGTGGAGTCCCAGTAAACGGGGCAGTGAGGAAGGCTTTCTGCATACTGGCCTTGATCAGTCAGGGCAGTGAAGAGAGAGGTTGGGAAGTTATCTTGCAGTTGTACAGGACTTTGGTGAGGCTGCATTTGGAGTAATGTGTTCAGTTTCGGTCACCATTCAGCAATAAGAATGTTGTTTAACTGGAAAGAGTGCAGAAGAGTTTTACAAGGATGTTGCCAGGACTCAAGTGACTGAGTGAAAGGGAGAGGTTGGAGAAACAAGGACTTTTTTCTTTAGAGCACAGGAGACTGAGGAGGGATCTTATACAAGTGTTTCAGATCATGAGAGGCATGGATAGGATGAATGCTCCAAGTTTTTGCCCCAACGTTTGGGAATTGAGGACCAGAGGGCATCAGTTTAAGGTAAGAGGGGAAAAGGATTCATGGGGACCTGAGGGGCAACTATGTTACACAGAGGGTGGTACGCACGTGGAATGAACTGTCAGTGGAAGTGATTGAGGCAGGTCCATTAACAACATTTAAAAGACGTTTGGACAAATCCATGGATAGCAAATGTTTACAAGGATTTGTGCCAAGTGCAGGGAAATGGGGTTGGCCTGGATGGATTTGGTCAGATTGGACCAGTTTGGGCCAAGTTCCTGTCTCCGTGCTCTCAGCCTCTGTGACAGTGTCTTGTGACTGCTGAGTACCAGTTATTATTTTCGGGCCTCCACAGCCAGCAGCTCCAGAGGAGACACAGCACCCAGCCCTGCCGAGTCTTCACCATCCCCCCAGACCTCCCCCTTACTGAGGACAAATGGTCAGTTCTCAGTAAAGGGGTCACCTTTGTCCCCCTCCACCCACACATCAACGAATACTGGTCACGTTTGGACATAGAGCAGTTTTTCCGCTGCCTCTGCGCTTACTTCTTCAACCGTGAGCCCTCCCTCTACTGACCCCTTCTCCCGCCTCCAACATGGCCCCTCCTCCTGGACACCACCCCAAGGCCTGCTACCCTCCCTCAACCTCTTTATCTCCAACTGCCATTGTGACATCAATTGCCTCAACCTCTCCACCCCTCTCACCCACTGCAACGTCTCCCCCTCAGAACGTGCAGCCCTCTGCTCCCTCTGCTCCAATCCCAACCTCACCATAAAACCCGCGGACAAGGGAGGCGCAGTTGTAGTATGGCGCACTGACCTCTACATCGCCGAGGACAGACGCCAACTCTCTGACACCTCCTCCTACCGCCCCCTTGATCATGACCCCACCCCTGACCGCCAAACCATCATGTCCCAAACCATCCACAACCTCATCACTTCAGGTGACCTCCCACCCACAGCCTCCAACCTCATCGTTCCCCAACCCCGCACCCCCCACTTCTACCTCCTTCCCAAAATCCACAAACCTTACTGCCCTGGTCGACCCATTGTCTCCTCCTGCTCCTGCCCCACCGAACTTATCTCCACCTATCTGGACTCCATTTTCTCCCCCTTGGTCCAGGAACTCCCTACCTACGTCCGTGACACCACCCACGCCCTCCA
The DNA here is from genome assembly GCF_021869965.1 of Rhincodon typus. Lineage (NCBI taxonomy): Eukaryota > Metazoa > Chordata > Chondrichthyes > Orectolobiformes > Rhincodontidae > Rhincodon > Rhincodon typus. The sequence goes on along the minus strand of NC_063354.1, from coordinate 47,577,135 downwards.
CCTCCTCCAGAACTTCCAATTTCCTGATCCCCAACACCTCATCTTTACCATGGACGTCCAGTCCCTATACACCTGCATTCCCCGTACAGATGGCCTAAAGGCCCTCCGCTTCTTCCTGTCCCGCAGGCCCGACCAGTCCCCCTCCACTAACACCCTCATCCGCTTAGCCGAACTCGTCCTCACCCTCAACAGCTTCTCTTTCAATTCCTCCCACTTCCTACAGACAAAGGGGGTGGCCATGGGTACCCGCATGGGCCCAAGCTATGCCTGCCTCTTTGTAGGTTACGTGGAACAATCCCTCTTCCGTACCTACACTGGCCCTAAACCCCACCTCTTCCTCTGTTACATTGATGACTGTATTGGCGCCGCCTCATGCTCCCACGAGGAGCTCGAACAGTTCATCCACTTCACCAACACCTTCCACCCCAACCTTAAGTTCACCTGGACCATCTCTAATACCTCTCTCTCCTTCCTGGACCTCTCTGTCTCCATCTCCGGCAACCACCTAGAAACCGATATCCATTTCAAGCCCACCGACTCCCACAGCTACCTAGAATACACTTCCTCCCACCCACCTTCCTGCAAAAATGCCATCCCCTATTCCCAATTCCTTCGCCTCCGCCGCATCTGCTCCCACGATGAGGCATTCCACTCCTGTACATCTCAGATGTCCCTGCAGCCCAATGGTATCAATGTGGACTTCACAAGCTTCAAAATCTCCCCTCCCCCTACCACATCCCAAAACCAGCCCAGCTTGTCCCCGCCTCCCTAACCTGTCCTTCCTCCCACCTATCCCCTCCTCCCACCTCAAGTCCCACCCCCATCTCCTACCTACTAACCTCATCCCACCCCCTTGACCTGTCCGTCCTCTCTGGACTGACCTGTCTCCTCCCTACCTCCCCACCAACACTCACCTTTACTGGCTCCATCCCTGCCCCTTTGACCGGTCTGTCTCCTCTCCACCTATCTTCTCCCTTATCCATCTTCTATCCGCCTCCCCCTCTCTCCCTATTTATTTCAGAACCCCCTTCCCCTCCCCCATTTCTGAAGAAGGGTCGAGGCCCGAAACGTCAGCCTTCCTGCTCCTCTGATGCTGCTTGGCCTGCTGTGTTCATCCAGCTCTACACCTTGTTATCTCTATTATTTTTGGACGTGTGGGATCGCAATATTAAATCCAAGGACAAGAGTAAGTTTTCTTTTTAAAAGTGATCCCGTACAAATCACCAGCCTCTTGCTTATCGTAAAATGGGATTTTAGCCCATTCTGGACTGACTAATTGATCTCACTTTGTCACTAGCCTGCTGTGTTACTGGCACAGAAAAAGTGCTCATTCATAAAAAGTAATATTGTCAAAAATAAATGCTGTAGTCTTTGTAAGTATGAGACATTGATGGCAGTGTAAAATTAATTCAGAGAAGAGAGAAAAGATCAGAGATGGAGTACATAAAATTTTGATGGTGTGGATAGCTGGAGTCTCTTTGCCAGAAATGAAATATGGTAGACTACGGGGCATACATTTTCAGGTGAGAGGGGGAAAATGTAAAGGAGATGAGCGAGCACACCATACTGTTTGGGGAGGTGTTCGAACCAGGTACAGCAGCAATGTTTAAAAGGCATTTGGGCAGAAACATGAACAGGCAGAGAAGAGAGGGGTATGGATGATGTGGAAGCAGATGATATGAGGTTAAGGAGAGCATTATGGTTGGCACAGACATGGTGGGTTGATGGGCCTGTTCTTGTGCTGTCTTATTCTACCTTCAATGGAGCGAGAGGAATGAGAAAAGAGAAGGGCAACAGTGTTGTCAATTTGTCAAACAACAGGACTTTCTCTTTTCTGTAGTAATGGAACCAAAACTGGTCCTGTAAGTCGAGTCAGTGAAATGCACAATCTGGTTGATGTTGAACTATTTGTGGAATCTTGCTGTGCACTGATTTGAATGAATTGTCTTGAGGCCTTGAAATTAAACAGCCTGAAACTGGAGTCAGGTGTTTTTCCCGAATCCTAAATGTCTGTTTTGTTGTCAGGTATTTGACTTGAAAATGAAAAGTCCAGGGGGAGTATTTTAATTCAGTTTCCTGAAGATCCGATTGTGGAACATTGTTGGTCCCTTCAACTCTCTGTCTTGCCCTCTCCTTCCTGTCTTCAGAGAGAGAGAGAGAGAGACACAGTGCATCAGAGACATTCCAGAGTGTAATTCAATCACTGTTCAATCGGAGAGAGGGGGAGTGAAAACGTATGTGGACATAGAAAGAAGGGATGGTCTGGATTTACACCATTGACAGTTGGATCTTGTGGTGTAAAAAGAACTCCTCAGTTCTGAGGAAGGGTCATCGGGCCCGAAACGTTAACTCTGTTTTCTCCTCCACAGATGCTGCCAGACCTGCTGAGCTTTTCCAGCAACTTTGTTTTTGTGCCTTTTTACATATTGTAATTATACCAGCCTCCTCCAGTTTGTTTGGCACCACCCTCTGCATGAAAAAGTTGCCTCTTAGGTCCCTTTTATATCTTTCCCCTTCACCTAACGTAGCTCAGGATGGTAGAAAAGACCAGGAAGGGACAAAGGGTTTAACTGAAATTGGACATCAGCATCTGAGTCAATGACAGAAAATAGTGGTTAAAAAGTATATGTTGAATTGGTTTTTATTTGACTGCACGAAGCATCTGCAATAAAATAGATACGCTGGTGACACTAAGACAGAGAAATGGTTTTATCTCATCACCGTCACAGATGGTTACTGGATGATCAAGACTGGGACGTAAATATACCAGGGCACACAATATTGTGGGGAGACAACAGAATGGGAAAGCAGAAGGGAAGAAAGAAAAGGAAAATCCTATTTGACTCAACTGATGGATTGATACTGATGTCCTATCCAGTCTGGATGATGTATCCATTTATTGAATGAGGTTCTCCCACAATGTCTGCGCTATTTTTGACACACAGCCCTCCAACTTCCTGATGTATACACTGACAGGGAGAGTGATACCACCCAGTAGATGTAATAGAGTTGGTGAGAAGTATTGTGGCTGGAAGAGGGTATAAAGATGGAGCAGATTGGAGAAGATAGAGGGTTCTGCAGGGATGCAAGGGGCAGTGGGAGTGGAAGGAATTTCTACAAGATGGTGGAAGTTCTCAGGAGCAGAAGCAGGTTTTGGGAAGAGGGACAGATGGCATTGTAAAGAAGTTACAGAGGTGCGAAATGTCAGACAGATTTGAGATCTTCTCAAGATCAACAGGACAGTGAGGGATGAAGGACTGAGATTTGTGAGGAAGTGTAGGAAAAGGAGGATGAGATACACAAAGGGGCTGCAGACAGTTCCAGACATGAGATGTGTTGTGGGCCCTGGAGGAAGTGAGAGATAAGGGAGAATTCTTGTGCTTGCGAAACCGATGCCCACTGAGCAATGACAGATCACGTAGAGACTTGCTCCACACTTTTTCTCTGTGTCACTCAGTCACTCACACGTGCTGACACAGTGGAAACACTTTGATGTCTAATCTTGTTCAACTGCTCCATGCCTGACTGTTCTGGAAGACATATATCACATCAACCACAGAGTAATTTACGCCCATTGTAATCAGTATTTCTGGTGATGTCCCTGTTTCTCATGTTTAGAAGCACATTATCACAAAATCTGATCACATCATCAAGTAACAGTTGGATTATAGTACTGGTGGGAACAGGCCTGTCACTGTTTGACTCTGGGGTGCAATACTCGTGAGGCTGGTTTATCTCTATATAAGTCGAGGGTATGTTCGTGTTGGGTTGATGTATGTGTTCACAGAGTCATGCAGCAGGGAAACAGGCTCCTCACCCACTCCCACCCCCCACCCTGCCATGTCAAAACAGACCAACAAAAACCAAACTCGAGTAATTCCACTTATCTGCATTTGATCCATAACATACTATGCCTTGGGGTTTTAAGTGCTACTCTGGAGGTTCCTTGAGTGTTTCCACACTCTCTGCTTCAGCCATCATCTACAGTAGCGCATCCGATATTCATACCGCACCGGGTGAAAAAATGTTTCATTAGGTCCCCTCCAAACGACTTATTCCTCTGTCTTGGGATCACAGCGTGTATCCAAGTGGTTCTTTTCAGATTCGGATAAACACAATTAAGAGAAGGCTTAAATATGAATGTCGACTATGTTGTAATAAGTGATTACAGTGGTAAACCGATGACTGGTCTGGAGGCTTAAGTTCCTCCCTGGCAGGTGGGAAGAGTGTGTGTCTGTGTGTGTGTGTGAGAGAGAGATGGACGTAGTCCCTGTGTGTGTGAGTGTCTGTGTGAAAAAGCGGGATGGAGGTAGTCTCTCTCTGTGTGTTTCCATGCAAAAGAGCAGGATGGAGGTTGTGTGTGCGTGTGTGTGTGTGTGTGTCTGTGTAGGAGAGAGGGATGGAGCTAGTCTCTCTGTGTGTGAGAGAAGATTAGAGGTTGTCTCTGTGTGTTTGTGTGTGTGTGTGAGGGAGAGGGATGGAGGTTGTCTCTGTGTCTGTGGCAGAGAGGGATGGAGGCAGTCTCTGTGTGCGTGTGTGTCTGTGTGGAAGAGTGGCATGGAGGTAATCTCTGTGTCTGTGAGAGAGAGGGATGGAGGTAATGCCTGTGAGCATGTGTCTGTGTGAGAGAGAGGGTTGGAGGTAGCTTCTCTGTGTGTGTGTCTGTGTGAAAGTGAGGGATGTAGGTTGTACCTGTGAGCGTGCGTCTGTGTGAGGGAGAGGGATGGAGGTAGTCTCGGTGTGTGTGAGTGTCTGTGAGAAAGAACGGGATGGAGGTCGTCTCTGTGTGTGTTTTTCTGTGTGGCAGAGAGGGATGGAGGTTGTCTCTCTGTGTTTGTGGCTGTGTGGGATAGAGGGATGGAGGTAGTCTCTGTGCATGTGTGTCTGTGCGAGAGAGAGGGATGGAGGTAGTCTTGGTATGTGTGTGTGTCTGTGTGAGACTGAGGGATGGAGGTAATCTGTCTGTGTGAAAGAGAGAGATGGAGTTGGTCTCTGTATGTGTGTGTGTCTCTGTGAGAGAGTGTGGTAGAGGTAGTTTGTGTGTGTCTGTGTGAAAGACAGGGATGGAGGAACTCTCTGTCTGTGCAGGAGAGAGGAATGGAGTCGTGTCTGTGTGGGAGAGAGGGATGGAGGTTGTGTGTGTGTGTGTGTGTGTGTGTGTGTGTGTGTGTGTGTGTGTGTGTGTGTGTGTGTGTGTCTGTCTGTCTGTCTGTCTGTGTGCGGAAGAGGGATAGAGGTTGTCTCTGTGTCTGTGGCAGAGAGGGATGGAGGCAGTCTCTGTGCACGTGTTGTGTGTGTCTGCATGGGAGAGACAGATGGAGGTAGTCTGTGTGTGCATGTGTCTGTATGGGACAGAGGGATGGAGGCAGTCAGTGTGTGTGCGTCTGT
>NC_063354.1:47488782-47561747 GCF_021869965.1 Rhincodon typus | reverse complement strand
TGTATCTGTCAGAGAGAGGGATGGAGGTGGTCTCTGTGTGTCTGTGTGACAGAGAGGGATGGATTTCGTGTGTGTGTGTGTGTGTGTGTGTGTGTTTGAGAGAGAAGGATGAAGGTAGTGTCTGCGTGAAAGAGAGGGATGGTGGTAGTCTCTATGTGTCCGTGTGAGAGAGTGATGGAGTTAGTGTTTGTGTGTGTCTGTCTGTGTGGGAGAGAGGGATAGAGGTCGTCTCTGTCTGTGCGTGTGTGTCTGTGTGCAAGACTGGGATAGAGGTAGAATCTGTGTGTGTGTGTGGATGGGGTGGGGGCAGGGGCAATGAGAGGGATGGAGGTAGTCTGTATTTGTGTGTGCCTGTGTGAGAGAGAGGGATGGAGCTAGTCTCTCTGTCTTTGTCTGTGTAGGAGAGAGGGAGGGATATAGTCTCTCTGTGTATGTGGCTGTGTGAGAGGAAGGGATGGAGGAAGTCTGTGTGTGTGTGTGTGTGGCTGTGTGTGAGAGAGGGATGGAGGTAGCCTCTGTGTGTGTGTCTGTGTGAGAGAGTGGGATGGGTGTAGTCTATCTGTTTGTGCATCTCTGTGAGAGGGAGCAATGGAGGTAGTCTCTGTGTGTGTGTGTGGGAGAGAGGGATGAAAGTGGTCTCTCTCTGTGTGTGTCTGTTTGGGACAGATGGATCAAGGTAGTCTGTGTGTGTGTGTCTGTGTCTGTGAGAGAGAGGGATGGAGGTAGTCTCTGTGTCTGTGTGTCTGTGTGAGCGAGAGGAATGGAGGTAGTCTCTCGGTTTAGGTGTTTCTGTGTGAGAGAGAGGGATGGAGGTAATCTCTGTGTGTGTGTGTCTGTGTGGGCGTGAGGGATGGAGGTAGTCTCTGTGTGTGTGTGTCTGTCTGAGGGAGTGGGATGGAGGTATTCTCTGTGTGTGTGTTTGTGTGATCGCAAGTGATGGAGGTGGTCTCTCTGTGTGTGCCTGTGCAAGAGGACAGGATGGTGGTTGTCTCTCTGTGTGTCTGTGTGAGAGAGAGGGATGGACATTGTCCCTGTGTGTGTGTGTGTGTGTGTGTGTGTTTGTGTGATAGAGGAATGGAGGTAGTCGGTCGGTGTGTGTCTGTGGGAGAGAGAGGGATCGAGGTTGTCTCTCTGTCTGTGTGAGAGTGGAATGGAGGTAGTCTGTCTGTGTGTATGTCTCTGAGAGAGAGAGGGTTGGAGGTTGTCTCTGTGTGTGTGTCTATGTCTCTATGTCAGAGAGGGATGGAGGTAGTCTCTGTGTGTGTGCGTCTGCGTGAGAGAGAGGGATGGACGTAGTCTCTCTGTGTGGGAGAGAAGAGTATAGGTTGTCTCTAAAAGAGAGAGAGGGATGAAAGTAGTCTAAGTGTGTGTGTGTTTATGTGATCGAGAGGGATGGGGGTTGTCTCTCTGTGTGTCTGTGTGAGAGGGAGGGATGGACGTAGTCTCTGTGTGTGTGCGTCTGTGTGACAGAGGAATCGAGGTAGTCTCTCTGTATGTGTGTCTGTGCGTCTGTGTGAGAGAGAGGGACGGAGGTAGTCTCGGTGTGTTTGTCTCAGAGAGAGAGGGATGGAGGTAGTCTCTGTGTGTGTGTGTATCTGTTTGAGAGAGAAGGATGGAGGGAGTGTCTGCGTGAAAGAGAGGGATGGTGGTCGTCTCTCTGTATGTGTCCGTGTGAGAGAGTGATGGAGTTAGTCTGTGTGTCTGTCTGTGTGTGTGTGTGTCTGTGTCTGTGTGTCTGTCTGTGTGGGAGAGAGGGATAGAGGTTGACTCTGTCTGTGCGTGTGTGTCTATGTGGGACAGAGGGATGGAGGTAGTCTCTCTTTGTGTGTGTCTGTGTGCAAGACTGGGATAGAGGTAGTATCTGTGTGTGCGTGTGTGTTTGTGTGTGTCTGTGTGAGAGAGAGGGATGGAGGTCGTCTCTGTGTGTGTGTCTGTTTGAGAGAGAGGGATGGAGGTAATTTCTCTGTGTGTGTGTCTGTGTGGGAGAGTGGGATGGAGGTAATTTGTGTGTTTGTGTGTGTCTGTGTGAGAGAGAGGGATGGAGGTCATCTCTGTGTGTGTGTCTGTGTGAGAGAGAGGGATGGAAGTAATCTGTGTGTGTGTGTCTGTGTGTGTGTCTGTGTGTGTCTGTGTGTCTGTGTGTGAGAGAGGGATGGATGTTGTCCCTCTGTGTGTATGTCTGTGAGAGGGCACCACTGCACCACTGGCAACCTCTATCCACAAGACCTACTGCAGACATTCTTCAAAGATCCTGAGCCAGCCCCTTCCAAACTCATGACCACTAACATCTCTGTATCACAAAATAATAGAATTTGTGTTTGAGGGAAGAAACTAAGATCTCAACGAATGGCCTCAAGGGAAGTAAGGACAATTACACAGGTATTAGGAAAGAGGTATCCAAAGCAAGTGTGAAAATAGACCAAGGGGAATGTCAATGAATGGGCAGTAGAAGACATTAAGCAGATATTTCATAATGCTGATCAAAAAACGAAAACAAAACAAAATTTCTGTTTGAAAAGGATGTCCTGATGACAAGTGTGAATTACTTGTAGTTAAAATGCTGATCAAGGAAGATATCCAATCAAAAAACTGAAGTGTATAAAGCAGTGAAAACTAGTGGTTGCCCTGAGAATTGGGATTTTGTTTCAGAACCAGCATCTGATAACTGAAAAACCAAAAGAGAGAGAGAGAAATTTTCTTCTGAACGTAAATTGGCAAGAAATATAAAAAGAAATAGCAAGGTATCTATGAAGCACAACTGGCTAAAGTAAGAATGTGTTCTTTGAAAGATTAAAGAGGAAATTAATAAGGTTAGCAAGAAATGGCAGATAATTTAAACAAATAATTTCCATCGGTCTTAATAGTGGAGCACTGTATAAACATCCCAGATCTGGCCATGAAGCAAGAGCTGATTGGGAGGAAAGATCTTATCACAGTCTCTATCACGAGGGACTTTTTATGAGGAACTAATGGGAAGGAAAACAGACAAACCCTGCATCCAAAAGTTTTTACGGAAGTGACTGCAGAGATTGAAGAGGCATTTGTTGAAATATTTCTGAGCTCACTTGATTGCGAGAAGGATCCAGGTGATCAGCAAACAATTACTGTGACGTTCCTGTTCAAGAAGCGAGGGAGCCTGGAAACAGGAAATTATAGGCCAGTTAGCCTTACATATGTTGTTGGCAAAATGCTAGAGTTCATTACTAAGGAATAAACAGCAGATCATTTGCTAAAGCTTAACACAATGAAACACTTGACAGTTCTGAGGAAGGGTCACCAAAACGCTAACTCTGATTTTTTTCTTCACAGATGCTGCCAGACCTGCTGAGCTTTTCCAGCAACATCTGTTTTTGTTCCTGATTTACAGCATCTGCAGTTCTTTTGGTTTTTATTGAAATTGTTGACAATATGGTTTTGTGAATGTCTGGAATTGTCTAACCCAGATAACAATGGACAGTATCACTGAAAGTATTTAAACAGGAGATAAATGGATTTCTGAAACATTGGCAAGTTGGCAGTCACGCTGAGCTGGCACAAGAAAGGAGTTAATGCCTTGGTCAGATCAGATCAGCCATGACCTTACAGATTGATGGGGTAGGCCGAGGGGCTGAATAGCCGCCTCCTTTTCCAATTTCCAATGCTCTTCTGTAAGTTCATGGATCAATCCATAATTGTCCCATAAGTGAGCTTTGACAGCTCCCAATCGATTTAGTACTAACCATTACAAGATCTCCTCTCAGCAGCACGCACATTCATATTGTCCCCATGTCGCAGCCAGAATATCCAGCCTCAAGTTCAAAAATGTGAGGCAACAGGCTAAAGTTAAGAGGGGAAAGATTTAAAAGGGACCTGTGGGACCTATTTCACACAGAGGGTGGCGTGTATGTGGAAAGAGCTGCAAAAAGAAGTACTGGAGGTGGGAACAATTACAACATTTAAAAGACATTTGTACAGCTGCACGAATAGAAAAGGTTCAGAGGAATATGGGCCAAATGCAGACAAATGCAGACAGTTCAGCATAGGAAACCTGTTCAGCATGGTCGCGTTCTGCCAAAGGGCCTGTTTCCATGCTGTATACCTCTGAAACTCTGACTCTATGTTCCACGACAGGAATGCAATGGCCACAGAGGTGCCTGAGAACACAACCAAACGTGAAACAAAAAGAATGAATTTCAAACTGGGAGGGACTGATCTGTGGAAGGGAGATGCAGTCTGCACTAACACTGTGCAACATATTCTGAACATCACTTTTCTTCATTCAGCAGATGTGACTGTCAATGACCAGGCCAGCATTTATTGCCCATCCTGACTGGCCAACTGGATTCATAAAGCCAAGAATATTTATATTGCTGACAACTTTGTAGCAATGGATATTAAGCCAACCAATGAGCCAGAGTTTTGGTTTTTAAATCCCACTCTAGGTTTAATGAGCAAGAACGATGCTGTCATAACCTGGTCAAGCAGATTGTGCATTAACTTGCTAAACCCTCCAACACACACCAATAGAAAGCACAAGAGACTCTTCGTCTTCTATGTGATTATGCCAGCCATGAATTTGAAAGAATTATTTTGCCCCTACCATCACTACCCTCCTTATAAGGCAGAGATATATTTAGCAAAGGACAGTCAAACAATTTAAATCGAGCTGCTGATTGGTTTCATTTTTAGAGGGCAGCCCCATAAATTCAGCTGAGAGGCCGGAACATCGCGAGAAGAAGGTCAGCGAAGGTGAAGGAGCACGAGTGGTGACTGGGAGCAAGCAGAGAGACACACATAAAAGCTTCTCGTGAGACAGAGCATGTTGACAGAGTCATGTCACAGCCAAATTGGTAAGTGATTGCCTGTTTGAGAGTTGAGTATAACTCTTTAACTTTCTTACTCTAATCAAATAAGCTGTTAAAATCACTATACTCACGAGTTAACTGTCAGTGTAGGTCAGTGAGATTTACATTTTTTATGGTTCATATATGTGTTAATTAAAAGGATGGTAGGCCAGCTCCTTCAAATGTTATGCTGTAACTGTACTTTGTGGGATATCATGGATGTTGATAGCATCATTGAGCTGTCAGTACCTCCAACTCGAGCTACCCGGTTATGGAGCTTTAGCAAGGTGTGGAGGCACTGAGGAGCATCCGGGAGAATGAGAGCCACGTGAATAGCACGTGCACAGTAATGGTCACCTTACAGTGTAAAAGGGTGCAGGAGGCTAGGGAATGGGTGACCATTGGACGCAAGCATACGGTGAAGCAGGCAGGAGCCCCCTAAGGCCATCCCAATAGCTAGCAGGTACTCTGTGTGTTGATATCTGACGACGGTGATAATGCCTCAAGGAATTGCAGCCAAAGCACAACTGCAGCACTGTGACATGCTCAGCTGCACATAGTGGGTTGTAAAAGGTGGTTAGGACTGTAGTGATAGGGGAATGAATCATTAAGGGAACAGAGAGGCACTTCTGCACCAGCTCTTGTTAAAACAGGATGGTGTGGTGACTCCCTGGTGCAAGGGTCCTGCAGCTTACTGAGTGGCTGCAGGGCGTTTTCGGAGGGGAAGGGAATCAGCCAGCTATCGTGATATAAATTGGTACCAACGACATAGATAATGAGAGGGAGTTACATATTCATTGTCTGGCATTTGTGAGATGGTCATTTAACTTGACTCTTAACAGCACCTGAAAGCTGTACAAATGTTCCTGCATTTAGACATAGTTGCTTCAGTATTGGATGAGTCGCAAATGATAATGATGCCCACACTCTCAGATGGACTCTTGCAGTGAAGACCTGCAGCTGAGATTATTGATCTTATAGAGTCAGAGAGGAAAACAAGCCCTTCGGCCCAACTCGTCTATGCTGTCCAAATTTCCCAAACTTAACAAGTCCCATTTGTATGCATTCGGCCGATATCCCTATCAACCTGCATGTTCATGTCTCTATCCAAATGTCTTTTCAATCTTGCGACCACATATGCATCTACTACTTCCTTTGGCAATTGATTTGACATAAGAACAATCCTCTGTGTGAAAAAGTTACCTCTCAGGTTCCTTTTGAATAATTCCCTCACCTTAAAAATACCCTCTGGTTTCAACTGCGCACCCACGAGAAAAGACCTTTGTTGTTCACCTTATCTATGGTCTGCATGATTTATGAATCTCTCTGTGAAGTCAGCCTTCAACCTAAGTTCCAGAGGCGACACGGTTGCTGAGTGGTTAGCACTGATGCCTCACAGAACCAGTGACCTCAGTTCAACTCCAGGCTCAAACAATTGTCTGTGTGAAGTTTGCACTTTGTTCCAGTGTCTGTGTGGGTTCCTCTGAGTGCTCCAGTTTCCACCCACAATCCAAAGATGTGCAGGCTCAGTGAATTAGCCATGCGAAATGCAGAGTTACAGGGATAGGATAGGGTGTTGGTCTGGGTGCGATGCTGTCTTCAGAGGGTCGTGTGAACTCGAGGGGCCGAGTGCTTCCACACTGTTGGGTTTGTATGATTCCCTGAAAATAGTCTCATCCTGTTCAACTTCTCCTTATAACTCAAATCCTCCAGTCCTGGTAACTGCCATGCAAATCTTTTCTGTATCTCCTCCAACTTAAAAACTTCCTTCTTGTAGTGGGTCGATCAGAACTGTCCACTTTACTCCACAAGTGGCCTCACCAATGCTCTGTACAAATGCAACATGACATCCCAACTCCTACTGAAACAACTCCCATTGCAAACAGCAGCTACCATTATCTTTTGTGTTGTGTGTGACTCTGTCTGGGAAAGAGTTTTCCTCCTGATTCTCATTGACTTCATTTTTGCCTTCCCTCATGAATCCAACTCTTTTGGCCATGTTTGATCATGGCATGGAATGAGGGCAGGGGCTGAGTGGGTGGGCAGAGGACACACGAAGTGATCAGCGAGAAGTTTATTGTTGTATAAGTGCTGTTCGATAGAACTGCAGATGAAAACTTTCATCATTTTGCTTATGTGGAGATTGGACTGATGGTATGGAGCTTTGAATGGGTTGAACTTGTGCTGATTTTTTTGACTGGGTATCGCTGGACAATTTTCCACATTTTTTGGTAGATGCTAATACTAAACATAACATTAAAATTTAACAATCACGATATCGAACGTCTTCAGTTCTGAAGTCATGTGAAGATAAATAATAGGAGGAATAGTAGGCCAATCAGGCCCTCATCCACCATTTTGTGACCTGTAGCTGATCTAATACAGCCTGAGTTGGCCCAGTCAAAATGTTGTTTGATTCAATATGACTACCCCTCGTACTTCTGAATTTGAATGAGTAATGGCCTACCCTGCTTAATTATTCTTTATGTGTCAACCCCTTCATCCTTGGAATCAGCTCAGTGAATCTCTTTTGAACAGTTTCCAATGCCAGTATATCCTTTCTTAAATGCAGCTACTCAACCTGTAAACACAGCACCATGTGCAGCCTCACCAATACCACAGCGCTACACGTATTGTTTCTGTCCATTGAAATAATAGTCTGCCCTTTGATTCTTTCTACCAAAGTTATGACTTCATATCTTAGTACAGTGTGGGCTATGCTGCACCATAAAGTTACAGGCTCTACTGCTATTGCTGGCCCATTGCACCTGGTGGCTGCCCAAGTTTGAGTTGCTACATCTCCAATTTTGTGACATTGAGCACAGTAATAGTGTCACACAACACAATAGAGGGTATTCTCAATGTGTAGGCATGGCCTTTGCCTCCACTGGTATGATGAAACTATCATTGCTGCAAATACTGTGATGGTCAGGTGCTTCTGATCCAGGTAAATGGGTGATGATAAAGTCAAGTACAGCTTTCCCTCTTGTTGGTCGTTTCACCAATTGATGTAGGTCGAGCGGCACAGCTATGTCCTTTAAGAGTTAGTCTGCTTGGCCAGAGGCGGTGCTACTGAGCCACTTCTGGTGAGAGTTACTGAAATCCTCCACTCAAAGTACATTCTTTGCCACTCTGAGTACTTCCTGCAAGTCGTGTTCAACATGGAAGGGAACTGATTCATTGGCTGGAAGTGTGAGTGTAGGGGAGCTCTTTTTGATCATCAGAAGATTGCTCTGTCCATACTTGACCTGATGCCATGAGAGTCCTGGGGATTCGCATGGAGTCCAAGAGGATTGGAGATCATGAGCCTGGAGTGTACAGAATTTGAGATGATGAGCCTAGGATTGCAGAGAATTCGAGAGGATCAGCCAGGGGTCCCTGAGAATTTGAGAAGTTTGCCCTGAAGCTCCAGACTATTTGATACGATTAGCCTCGGGCCACAGAGGATATCAGAGAATTAGCCTGGGATCCCTGAGGATTCGAGAGGATTTGAAGGATATAGATTAGTTGCAATTATGGGCAAATAAATGGCAGATGGAATTCAATCTGGGCAAGTTTGAGGTGCTGCACTTTGGGAGAATGAAAAGTATACAGCTAATGGCAGGACCGTGAAGAGCATGGATGTACAGAAGGATCTTGGGGTTGAAGTCCATAGCTCCCTGAAAGTGATCACGCAGGTAGATAGGGTGGTAAAGAAGGCATATGGCATGCTTGCCTTTATTGGTCAGGGAGTGAGGATGTTGTGTTGCAGCTTTATAAAACTTTGGTAAGTCCACACTCAGAGTACTGTATTCAATTCTGGTCGCCACATTCCAGGAAGGATGCAGAGGCTTTACAGAGGGTGCCGAACAGGTTTACCAGAATGCTGCCTGGATTAGAGGTATGAAATATAGGGGGAGGCTAGAAAAACTCGAGTTGTTTTCTCTGGAGCAGTTGAGGCTGAAGGGCGACTTGATAAAAGTCTATAACATTATGAGATGGATAGAAAGGGTTGACGGTCAGAATCTTTTTCAGAGAGTTGAAGTGTCTATTACTAGGGGGCATGTATTTAAGTTGAGAGAGCAAAAATTCAAGGGAGATGTGAGCAGAAGATTTTTACAGAATGGTGAGAGTGTGGAATGCACAGCGCAGGGTGGTGGTGGAGGCAGATAAGACATCGTTGGCCAAAAGGCCAATTCCTGTGCTATACAGTTCTATGTTCTCTATTCTCTGTCCCAGAGGTTATGAGAGGATTAGCCTGCAGTCCCTGAGGATTCGAGAGGATTAGCCTAGGGTCCTTGAGCATTCATGGGAATTAGGATGGGGTTCCAGAGGATTCAAAAGCATTAGGATGGGCTCCCAGAGTAATCAAGAGCATTAGTGTTATAACACATAGGATTTGAAAGCATTAGGATGTGAACACAGAGGATGCGGGATCATTAGAATGGGGACCCAGAGGATTAGGCTGGAGTCCCTGAGGATTGGAGGGGTTTTGGCTTGTGACGGGATGATTAGGTTCAGTTCCCGGAGTATTAGGTTGGGAACTCGGAGAATGGTGCCCCAGAGGATTTCAAAGGATTAGCCTGCGATCCAGAGGATGCAAGAAGATTAGACATTGGATTAACATTGGATCCCACATGATTCAGAAGATAAGCTTGGGCATCTTGAGGAATTTGAGATCACTGGGGTACCGGAGGATTTAGCTTTGGTTGCAGAGAATTTGTAAGGGTATAGGCTGTCATCCCAGAGCATTTGAGAAGATGAGGATGTGGCCCCAGGAGATTCCAGGGGATTTGTCTGGACTCACAGAGGACTTAGAATGCTTCACTGGAATCCCACACAATCCCGGAGGATAAGCTTGGCAGTCTCAGAGTATGTAAGAGAGCTGGCTTATGGTCGCAGGGAATATTACAAGATTAGTCTGGGGATCTGGACAATTTGAGAGCGGTCAGCTGTGGTCCCAGACTATCAGAAAAGATTAGATCAGAATCTCAGAGGACTCGAGAGGATTGGGCCTCAGTCCTGGAGGATTCAAGAGCATTTAGATGGGATCCCAGAGTGATGCAGAGGATTAGGCTCGAGTCCCAGAGTGTTTGAGAGGTATGGACTTTGATCTGAGATGATTGGGTTGGTCTCCCAGAGGATTAGCCTGGGGAGTTGAGGATTAACCTGCAGTCCCAGAGCATTCAAGGGGATTAGGCTGGGGTCGCAGAGGATTCAAGAGCATTAGGGGTGCACTGCCAGTGGAATTGAGAGCATTAGGACTGACACACTTAAAGATTAGTCTTGAGTCGCAGAGGATTGGAGAGGTTCTGGCTGGGATCCTGGCTGATTTAGATTGGGGCCCAAAGGATTAGATTGGGATCGTGAAGGATTCTGAGATATAATGCTGGTGCCCATGAGGATTCAAAAGGATTAGTCTGCAGTAATGCGGATGCAAAAGGATATGGTTGTAGTTCCAGAGGATTCAAAGGCATAAACCTTGTGCCCCACAAAATTCACAGGATAAGTTTGGGAGTCCCTGAGGCTTTGAGAGAATTAGCGTGGGGTCCCAGTTGATTCAAATGATTCAGCTTGAGTCCCAGAGGATTTGAGAGGATTCAGCTTTGTTCCAGAGATCTCATGAGGGTAAGGCTGGGGTCTCAGAGCATTTGAGATGATTAGGATGTAGTCCCAGGGGATTCCAGCAGTTTTGCCTGGATTCGAGATGATCCTCTGGAATCCCACAGGATGAAGTTGACCGTCTTGAGCATGAAAGAGAATTTGCCTGTGACCCAGAGAATTTGAGAGAATTTTCCTTGGGTCCAAGAGGATTCACGTGGATTGGCCTGGGCTCCTAGACAATTTAAGAGGATTAGCCTGGGGTACCAGAGGATTTGACAGGATTCACTTCTGGTCCCAGAGGATTGTAGTGGGTTATCCTGGGTTCTAAGAGGACTCAGATGGATTTGCAAGGGTCGCAGAGGATTCTAGATGTTTAGACTGGGATCCCAGAGGATTTGACAGGATTATCCTGGGTTTCCAGAGGATTCAAGAGGATTGTCCTCAGCCCCAAAGGTTTTGCACGTGGTCCCAGAAGACTTTTGAGGATGAGCCTGGTGTCCCAGTGCGTTTGAGAAGATTAGCCTGGGTCCCAGAGCATTTGAGGGGATTAGCCTGGGCCCCAGACGGTTCGAGACGATTAGCCTGGGGTCGCAGAGGGTTTGAGAGGATTAACCTGGGGTTCCAGAGAATTCGAGAGGATTAGCCTGTGAGCATTCGAGGGATTTAGCTTGGGTTCCCAGATGATTTGAGAAAGTTAGCCTGGGGATCCAAAAGGTTGGAGAGGATTTGACTGGGCTCGCTGTTGGATGCCTAAGAAATAAAGAATGAACTCATGATCTTTTCAAATATCCAGCTTTGTTTCTTCTTGTATGTTGACTACATAATTGCAAATTGAGACTTCTGCAGCAACAGGTTTAGTCTTGCATTTTATATGTTTTTTTTTCACTTGATTCCCCCTTGAAACCGCAAGCTGTTTCCCATACCCTAACCACAGGGTCCAGATGACAGATTGTTTGTGACATGCACACACACAAGAGATTCCCATACAAACTCTCGGTGACAGTTTGTTTGTTACGGACTCTCCTCCATACCTGTAAGGCAGCTTTTTGCAATCGCACGTGTAAATTTAACCCTTGTTATGCTGGAGTCGAGAGGAAGTTTACAAAATGATGCCAGGGATCTGGAACGGTTGAGGAGTCTGGATGTGTACCTGATGGAGTTTAGCAGGATGAGGGGGGAAGCCTGACACAACACAGAACAGTAAGCACAGTACAGGCTCTTTACAGCACAGTTCAGGCCCTTCAGCCTGCGATGTTGTGCCAACCTATTGTCCTACTCTAAGATCAAACTACCAAGCATACCCTTCATTTACTATCGCTGCGTGCCTATCCAAGAGTCGCTTAAATGTGATCTGACTCTACTACCACCGCTGGCAGAGCATTCCACACACCCACCACTTTCTATGTAAAGAACCTACATTTCCCCTGTACCTTCCTCCAATCACCTTAAAATTCTGCCCCCTCGTAATAATTATTACCACCCTGGTGGAAAAATCTGAGTATCCACTTTATCAATGCCTCTCATCATCTTGAACACCTCTATCAAATCACCTCTCATCCTTCTTCGCTCCAATGAGAAAAGCCTCAAGTCCAGGCAGCATCTTGGTAAATCTTTTGTGCACCCTCTCTGAAGCTTCCACATCCTTCCTTTTATGAAGCAACCAGAACAGAACACAATATTCCAAGTGTGGTCTAACCAGGGTTTTATAGAACTGCAGCAAAAGCTCGTGGCTCGAAAACTCAATCCCCCTGCTAATGAAAGTCAACACGCCATAAGCCTTCTTAACAACCCTGATCAACTTGGGTGGCAAATTTGAAGGATCTATGGACATGGACCCCAAGAAACGTCTAGACTTCTGAGAAGCCTGGATACAGTGGATATGGGCGAGTTTCATCCAGTGGGAGAGCCTTGGAGAGAAGAATTTCGAACTGAGATAAGAAAGCGGTTCTTTAGCTAGAGTGTGGTTAATCTGTGGAACTCATTGCTACAGAGGATTGTGGAGACCAAGACATTGAATGTAGTTAAGGCAGAGATAGGTAGGCTCTTGTCTGTTTGGAAAGGAGATGACATGTTATGGGCAAAAGGCATGAGACACACATCAACCATGATCGAATCGCAGAGCAGATTGGAAGGGCCGAATGGCCTAATTCTACACGTATACCTGATTATCTTCTTGGGTCAAATGATCGAAAACTTGTTCAAAGAGGAAGATTTAAGGATCATCTTAAAGGAGGATAGTCAGGTCAAGTGGCAGAGACCACTGGAAGTTACTCCAGAGATTAGGGCATTGTAGAGTTGCCATTGGTGGCGTGATGAAAATGTCAGATGCTTAAGAAAGAATTAGTTGTATGCAGATGGCTCAGAGGGTCGTGAGGTTGCTGATTAAAAATAAAATGGAGGAGCAAGGCCATAAAGTGATTTGAAACTAAAAATGCGCCTTAGTTTAAGAAGGGAAATAAGGAGAAGACCGGGAACTACAAACCTGTAAGTCTGACTTCAGTGGTGATTAAGTTGTTAAAGTGATTCTGGAAGATAGGATTTATATGCATTTGGAGAGGCAGGGATTGATCAGGCATGGTCACCATGGCTTTGCGGGTGGGAAATCGTGTCACATGAACTTGGGTGAGTTTTTTTGAAGGGCAGGCGATGGCCTACTGCTGTCACTGCTGGAGTGTGTCTAGGTAATATCTAGGGTCTGGGGTTCAAATCCTGCCACGGCAGAGGGTGGAATTTGAATTCAAGAAATATCTGGAATTAAGACTCGAATGACGACCATAAATCCATTGTTAATTGGGGAAAAACGTTTTTTGTTCACTAATGACCATTAGGGAAGGGAATCTCCCATCCTTACCTCGTCTGCCCCATGTGTATCTCTGACCTGCCCTCTGATCAATCAGGGATGGGCAATAAATGCTGGCCTAGCCAGCGACACTGAAATTCTATAAATGAATTTTGAAGGGCATGGCTCCAGTGGCCTGATAGAGTCAGAGAATCAAACAGTAATCCAGCATGGAAACAGGCCCTTAGGCCCAAACTGGTCCATGCTGACAATGATGGCCCATATAGCTCATTTCAATCGCACGCATTTGGTCAATATCCATCTCTAGTCTTGCCATCCAGGAATCTATGCAAATGGTTTTTAAATGTTGCTATTGTACCTGCCTCAACCACTTTTTCTGGCAGCCCAAACCATATACGCACCACTCTCTGCATGAAGATGTTGCCCTTCAGATCCTTCTTAAATTTTTCCACTCTTGCCTTAAACCTACTCCCTCCAGTTTTCATTTCCTCATCCCTGGAAAAAGGCTATATGCATTCATCCTACCTATGCCCTTCATGGTTTTATACATCTCAATGTGATCACCCCTCATTCTGTCATGTTCCAAGGACTATCCGAGCCAACCTCTCCCTATCACTGAGGCCTACTAAGGGAGGCACGGTGGGTCACATGGGCGGTACCCTGACTCAGTGGTTTGCACTGCTGCCTCACAGCGCCAGTGGCCAGGGTTCATTTCCACCCTTGGACGACTGTCTCTATGGTGGTTATGCATTCTCCCCGTGTCTGCATGGGTTTCCTGCGGGTTCTTCCCACACTCCAGTGATGTGCAGGCTAGGTGGATTCGCCATGCAAAAATGCCCACAGTGTTTGAGGATGTGTAGATTAGGTGTGTTAGCCGTGAGAAATGCAGGGTTACAGGGAAAGGGTAGAGGGATGGGTCTGTGTGGGATGCTGTTTGGAGTGTTGGTGTGGACTTGTTGGGCCAAATGGCCTGTTTCCACACTGTGGGGATTTAATGATTGCAGTCCTGCCAACATTCTCGTACATCTTTGATTGCACACTTTCCAGTTTAACTGTGTCTCCCTGAGAACAGGGTGACCAAAACCGTACACAGTACTCCAAGTGCGGCCTCACCAACGACTTATACAACTGTAACATCACGTCCCATCTCCTACACTCAATGCCTTGACTGATGAATGCCAGCATGCTACATGCCTTCTTCACCACCTGTGACGCTGGTTGCAGACATATTTTCACCCTGCGAGGTGGCATTGTCCATGTACCTCCAGTGAAGCATTGGTAATCTGTCCTGCTTGTTGTTTATATACCTTGGTTTGCTGGGGTGGTTGGCATTACTTCTGGTTCTGTTTTTCAGTGGTTTGTATATCGGGTCCAGTTCAATGTGTTTGTTGATGGAGTTCTGGTTGGAATGCCAGGTCTCCAGGGATTCTCCTGCATGTCTCTGTTTAGCTCATGCTGTTATGAATGTGTTGTCCCAGTCGAATGTGTGTCCTTCTTTGTCCGTGTTTATTGAGACCAGTAAGAATTGGTTATATCTCTTGGTAGCTAGTCATTGTTCATGTATCCTTATTGTCAGTTTTCTTCCATTTTTGCCGAGGTAATGTTTCTCACAGTCCTTGCATGTTATTTTGTATATTATGTTAGTTTACTTGGTTGTGGGTATGGGATCCTTTACGTTTGTCAGAAGCTGTCGCAAGGTGGTTGTTCATTTGTGGGCGACCCTGGTACCGAGGAGTCTGTGTAGTTTTGTGGTCATCTCTGTGTCTCTGGCCAAACTGGGTAGCTTAAACCCAGTGTATACCGCCTCCTTTTTCCTGACCAGAGCCTCAAAATCTCTCGTCAGCGAGGGATCCCTAAACCTGCCAGTTTTTCCCTTTACCCTCACAGGGACACACAAAGTGTTGTCTGACTGACACTTTAGTCACTTGACTGACCTCGGTTCCTCAGAGGAGGTCCAGTGTTGCACCATCCTGAATAGGGCTCTCTACATAGTGATTTAGGAAACTTTCTTGGACACATTTGAGAAATTCCACCTTGTCCAGGCCTTTCACACCCTGGGTGGCCCAGTCAATACGGGGAAATTAAAATCTCCAACCGATAGTGCTCCATTATACTGACAGGTATCTGCAATCTCTCTACACATCTACTCTTCTAGTACCCGCTGGCTGTTTGGAGATCTCAGCATATGGCCTCATATGATGACCCCTCAAAAATATCCTCTCTGCACACTGGTGTTATGTGCTCCCTAATTAAAAGGGCAACTCCCCCACCTTGCTTACTTGGACTTCTGTCATGCCTGTAGCTTTTGTATCCAGGAAGAAGGAGTTGCCAGTCCTGTCCTTCTCTCAGCCCTGTTTCTGTTGTGGGATCAAATCCCAGAACCCAGAGCCTATCCGTGCTCTGAGCTCGTCTGCCTTACCTGTCAGGCCTTGTGTGTTGAAACTCTTTAAACCAGAAACATTTTCCCTCCCTTTACTGTGCCCCTCTCTTACTCAGAGACCCACCTCTCTGCCAACCAAGTTGCCACCCATTTTTAGTTATGGCTGGTGCTGTTCCTGGCATGCCCTCCAATGAATCAGGGATGATTCCTTGGTTTGATAGAACAAAGAACAATACAATGGCCCTTTTACCCACAATGTTGTGATGAATATGTTGCCAAATTAAACTAATCCCTTCCGCCTACCCTTGGACCATATTCCTCCATTCCTAGCATATTCATGTGCTTATCTGAAAGCCTCCTAAATGCTCTTATCGTATCTGCCTCCACCACCACCCCTGGCAGTGTGTTCCATACACCTAACACTAAAACACTTGCCCCTCACATCTCCTTTGAACTATTTCCCTCCCACCTTATGTGCAAGCCCCCTAGTATTAGACATTTCAACTCTGTGGGAAAAAAGAATCTGATTGTCAGAATCACATATGCATCTCATAATTTTATTATCTCCCCTCAGCCTCTGCCGCTCCAGAGGACCTAATCCTGGGTTATCTAGTCTCTCCTTCCAGCTCATGCTGCCTAATGGAGGCAGCATCCTAGAAAACCTCTTCTGCACCCTCTCCAATGTCTTCACTTTCTTCTTGTAATGTGGTGACCAGAATCAAACACAATACTCTCAGTGTGACTTACCCGTAGTCTTATAAAGCTGGAACATGACATCCTGACTCTTGTACTCTATTCCCTGATCAATAAAGGCACGCATGCCATATGCTTTCTTTACCACCCTATCACCTTGGGATGGTAGTGGTTGAATGAGGGTTTTTTCTTAATTTTGTTCATTAAGACAAGGGTGTCGCTGGCTGTGCAGCATTTATTGCCTCCCTGATTGCCCAGAGGGCAGTTAAGAGTTAACCATATTGCTGTGGCTCTGGATTCACACGTAGGCAGAGGACATTAGTGAACCAGGTGAGATCTTCTGACTATCGGCAGTAGTTTCATGGTCATCACTGGATTCTTAATTCCAGAATTGTATTGAAACAAGTTACACCATCTGCTGTGGTGGGATTCAATCCCAGATCCCCAGAACATTTCCTGGGCCTCTGGATTCTATGTCCTTTAGGACCTGACCAGCTTGATCAGTAGTGCTGCTTCCAAGCCACTGTTGGTGGTGGACGTTGAAATTCCCAAATGAAATCCAGGTAACTATAGAATGTTGAGTCTCACATCAGTGGTTGGGAAGCTATTGGAGGGGATTCTTCAGGACAGGATTTGTGTTCATTTGTAAATGCATGGCCTGATTAGGCACAGTCAGCATGGCTTTGTGTGGGGCAGATCATGTCTAACTAACTTGATTGAATTTTTCAATGAGGTGACAGAAATAGATCAGTTGCAGATATGGGCAGAGAAATGTCAGTTGGAATTTAATCCAGAGAATTGAGTACAAGTGTCAGGATGCCATATTGCAGCTTTGTAAGACTTTGGTTAGGCCACACATAGAGTATTGTGTTCACTTCTGGTCACCACATTACAGGAAGGATGAGCAGACTTTGGAGAGGGTGCAGAAGCGGTTTACCAGGATGCTGCCTGGATTAGAGGATATGAGCTATAAAGAGAGGCTAGAAAAACTCACATTGTTTTCTACAGAGCAGAAGCTGAGGGGAGATTTGATAGAAGCCTATAAAACTATGAAATGCAGAGATACGGTTGACAGTCAGAATCTTTTTTCCTCAGAGTTGACATATCTAAAATTAAGCGGCATGCATTGAAGTTGAGAGGGGGAAGTTTCAAAGGAGATAAGAGGGGCAGTTTTTTTTTTGCAGAGAGTGGGAGGTGGATGGAATGAAGTGCCAGGAGTACGATAAGGGCATTTAAGGAACTTGTCGTTAAGCACACAGATACACAAGGAATGGAGGGATATGGACCAAGGGCAGGCAAAAGGGATTAGTTTAATTTGGTGTCATAATCGGCACAACATCGTGGCTGAAGGCCCCGTTCCTTTGTTATGTTCTGTGTTGTATGAATGACCAAGAAAGTTATTGAGGGCATCGTAGTAGACATTGTCCACATGGACTTTGCAAGACCTTTGACAAGGTACTGTATGGTATATTGTTGAGGTAGGTTAAATCTCGCATGATCCAGGGAGAGCTTGCTAATTGTGTATAAAATTCGTTTGATGGTGGAAGACAGAATGTGGTGGTCGAGGGTTGTTTTTCAGACTGATGGCCTGTGACCAGTGGTGTGCCACAGGGATTAGTACTGGGGACACTGTTCTTCTTCATTTAGATAAATGATTTGGATGATTTAGGAGGTATGGTTTGGAGCTTTGCAGATGACACCAAGATTGGATGTATCATGCACATTGAAGAAGGTTATCTGGCAATGCAGTGAGATCCTGATCAATTGGGCTAAGGAATGGCAGATGGCGTTTAATTCAGAAAAATGCATGGCATTACATTTTGGTGCATCACACCAGGGCAGGACTTACACAGTCAATTGTAGGGCCCTGGGGAGTGTTACAAAAACAAAGATCTCGGAGTACAGGTTCGTAGCTCCTTGAAAGTGGAGTCACGGGTAGACAAGTTGGTGACCAAGTCTTTTGCATCTTGCTTTTGTCAGACAGAGCATTGAATGAATGGAGGAGTTGGGACATCTTGTTGGAGCTGAACAAAACATTGGTGAGGCCACATTTGTCGTTCAGCATGTAGTTCTGGTCGCCCTACTGTAGAGACAATATTCTTAAACTAGAAAGAGTGCAAAAAAGATTTATTAGGATGCTACCTGGACTGGATGACTTGAGTGATAAGGTGAGAGGAGAGAGATTCAAAAAGTTCGAGGCGGTGGGGGGACAGTCTTTTCAAACAGAGGTTGATGTGTGTCTGAAATGGGCTATGAGATGTAATAGTACAATTTCATCATTTAAGAAATATTTTGACAGGTACATGGATGGGATAAGTCTGGATGGATGTAGACCAAATACAGACAAATGGGACTAGTTTAATTGTGAAAACTGGGCAACATCAGCAAGTTGTCCAAAGGGCCTGTTTCCATGCTGTAGACCTCTCTGACTCTACGACTCTGTGAAGCCCTCAATCGCACAAAGTTATGATTGCTCATCCGAATACTTTTTGAAGGCTGTGAGGTTTCCCTCCTTAACTACCATCCCAGGCAATGCTTTCCAGACTGCCTCCATCCTCTGGGTGGAGGTGGTTTTCCGCAAATCCCCTTTGAACCTCCTGCCTTTCACTTTCAAACTGTGTCCTCTTGTTATTGACCCTTTGACTAAGGGAAACAGCTCCTTTCTATTCTCATATCTCATATTATCTTTGCAGCTCTATCTTGGCTCCAAAGAAAGCAATACAAGCCATTCGCCTCTGTTCAGATCTGAAATGCTCCATCTCAAGCAACATCCTGGTGACTCTCCTTTGCATACCCTCCATGGTAATTCTATTGTTCCTTTAGTGCAATCACCAGAACTGGACACAGTACTGCAGCCAAACCAAAATTCTCTGCAACTGCAGCGTAACTATCGTGTTCATATACACTATACATCAACTGAAAAATGCACCTGCCCCTATGCTTTCCTAACTAGTCTATTAACATGTCCTGTCACCTTCCAGGATCTGTGCACAAGCACACCAGGATCCCTCTGACCTTCTCAGTTTTCTAGTGTCCTCCTATTCATTGAGTACTCCCTCGTCTTACTACTTATTCCAACTTATGTTTATGAGGATTAAATTCTCGACGTCACTGGTCTCTCTTACTTTCAGTCAGCCTGCCTGCCTTGCATCAAACTCATTTTTCTCTCATTCTCTCATTAACCTGCCTCCCTTCATCTGACAGGATCAATATGGATGGAGAATATTTATTCTCTTGACTCTGTGATTATCTCAACTTGCTTTTGAAAGTGCTCCACTCTGTTTCTGCAATGAGAAAGCAGCCCTATGTCCTTTTGGCCATGTGGTGATTTTAGTTTTATATCACAACATTGAGGAATGGCATGTGATGGGCACCCATGTATACCCATCTGTAAATACACGTGAAAATGATTTCAGTCAGTCCTCAGGGTGGGTTTTTTTTCCCTGGCACGGGTTTAATGCTGTTTGAATAATACAACTGGTGCCAAGCCTACTTTTGGAGATGGGACAAAATTAATCATGGAGACAAGTAAATATTTAGTAACAGCTGTAGGCTATTTACTTACCTCAGTGTGTGTGTATCTTCTGAACAGCCTGTCCTGAATCAACTACATCTCCCATATGTGAAATTCATCTTTAATATTGGGTTTCTTTTTTGAAACACTGTTTTTTCGAGTATATCCCTTGTGCAATTGCCTCCAATGTATAAGGCGAATAACCTGTACGGATCTCAGGGAGGAGTCCGGATGAGTGCTTGGGTCCAGATATTGTTTCATTGGAGGCAATTCCGAGAAGGTTCACTGGGATGGTCCCCAGTGTCGAGGGAGGGTCTTCAGAGCAAAGGTTAAACAGGTTGCGTCTCTATTTCGCAGGAGTTGAGAAGAATGAGAGGTGATCTCATTGAGACATATCGGATTTTAAGGGACTTGACAGGGTAAACGCTGAGAATGATGTTCCTCCTCAGAGGAGAGTCTACGACCAGAGGGGCATTGTCTCAGAATAAAGGGGTGTCAATTTAAGACTGAGAGGCGGTGGAATTTATTTTCTCAGGCTTGTGAATCTTTGTAACTCCTTGCCAAAGAGAACGGCAGAGTTCTTGTACATATTTAAGGCTAAGATAGATTCTTGATCCATTAGGGAATTAAGGTTATGGAGAAAGGGCAGGAAAGTGGATGTGAGGAATGTCAAGACAGCCATGATCCCACTGGATGGCAGAGCAGGCTCAGGGAGCCAAATGGCCTTCTCCTATTCCTATTTCTTAAGGTCTTATCAGGATGAAAGCTTTTAAGACTAGCTTGACAGGAAAGCATGAGGAAACACTGAAATAAATCAGCTGGAGGGAGAGACTTGATTCTGTGATGTTTGTTACTTTAACATGCTGTTGTAAAGTTGCAATGAATTCTCGAACTTTAAATAAATGTGCTTATCTAGAGGCAGCTTCTATTGATAACACTGATGTTTTGATTTGTTCATGTGAACGCTTATCTGTACAACACCTAAATCAGTCAGATATAATCCATTAATGTGAAGAGGGTTAGAAATGGGAACATAGACAGAGAGGGAGAGATAAATCATCATAAAATCCCTACAGTGTGGAAACAGACCGTTGGACCCATCCAGTCCACACTGACTTTGTGAAGAACATCCCACTCAAGTACACACCTCCTGCCCTATCCCTGAAACCCATGGCTATTCTCCCATGACTAATCCATCTCGAGAGCATATCCCGAGACACTATGGGTAATTTAGCATGATCTGTCCACTAAAACCACACATCTTTGATGTAGATTGCAACCGGAAAATTCACTGCTGTTGGGAATGTGAGAGAGACAGTTTAGGGCTGTGTAGGACTGTCAGGACAGAGAAGCTGATTCTTGGAAGTAGGTCCCGAGTGAAGGTGGAACCCAGTGAGTCTCATTTCATGAACTAATAATGTTTGAAATCTGTGTAAAATAATTCCAGGAATTGTCAACAGTGATGGGTATGGAATGGGTGCCTCTTTATTTCAATCCGCAGTGCTCAGTTGGAAGAAGAACTAACTCAGAGCATGTTTTGTCAGGAGGTATGAGTCTGTGTGAATGCCCTTACCCATAGCCTTATATTTGGAGGTAGGATTGAACTCGCTGTGGAACCCACTAAGTCCTGGAATTTCAAAGGATATTGTCACACGTTTGAGTTTAGGAATTGTTGTTAATAGTTTCACAGAAATGACAGTGAGACGATTTGGCTTTCGTAATCATTGGCTTTAGTGCAAGTATACCTCCCTCATGACATTGGGGGTATTTTGAGGACCCAGCCTACTGTGTTCAGGGATGAGACATTGTGTGGACTCTGGAGCCCTTGGTCAATTGGTAGTTGGAGGTGGTACAATGCTCATTGTTAATCCTGGTTTAGAACTCGACAGTAGTTACCCACAAGTGGTTACAGAATTTTATGTTGGAGCTCGCGATAAATTCTGGTGAGTACATTGGAATGTATCATCAATGGATGCCAAGTCAGTCTCTGTAATATTAGGCCAGTAATTCTGTATACTTGCAGCAGATTGGATTTTGGGTGAGTTGCAAGTGACTGCGACTGAATTGATTCAACATGAGATAGTCATAATGCAAGATGAACCACTTGGTAATCCGTTAACTGGGGGACATTGGAGTATACATTTATGCGAAGTTCAGTTTGCAAGACGATTTGCATCGAGTGAAAGAGTTGCTGTGCTGGCATGGATCAATAACATGGGGAAGGTCATATTTGTATCTGGGACAGATGCAAGTGTTGGCAATGAGTATGTGAAGTTCAGTTCTGCGTTTTTCTCGATGTTCATGCAATGATCAGCCAAACGAAGCCTTGGCCTGACCTGTACAACTTGCCAGGAAATAAATAAAAATGAGGAAAGATGAAGACATTGAGGGCCTTTTTCTGGAGTGAAACAAATGCTCAGAATGGAGATGGGAGGTGGGAGTGATCGAAGCAGAGGTCTCAAATATTAACAGGGAGTTTTGAGAGGTTTGACAAGGAGTAGATTGTTCAGAGAGTCACAGACATGAGAATATTGAAAGGGATTGTTTTTTTTCACATGGGAATATTCATTTTACCCCAAGAAGCAAAATTGTTTCAGCATAGTGGGGCATGTTGAGCAGCCCTCGAAATGCAGACCAATGCTTGCGTGTATTGCAAGGTGAGACAACTGACTAAAATCGGAAAGGGTCAAATCATAACTTGGTTTATGCCTTCAG
Organism: Rhincodon typus; assembly: GCF_021869965.1. Lineage (NCBI taxonomy): Eukaryota > Metazoa > Chordata > Chondrichthyes > Orectolobiformes > Rhincodontidae > Rhincodon > Rhincodon typus. The sequence goes on along the minus strand of NC_063354.1, from coordinate 47,539,239 downwards.
TCCGGTGTGGGGGAGGGGCACAATATGATTGACACGTATCACCCTTGGACACATGTCATCCAGGATGGTCATCGAGTTTTTTTTCTGTTCATTTGTGGAAAGTGTGCGCCATTGGCCGGTCCACATTTCTTGTCCATCCCGAGTTGCCCTTGAGAAGGTGGTGGTGAGCTGCCTTATTGAAGGGCTGCAGTCCACCTGCTGTAGGTTGACCCACAATGCTAATAGGGATGGAATTCCACGATTTTGAGTCAGCAACAGTGAAGGAACAGCGATACATTTCCAAGTCAGGTTGGTGAGTGGCTTGGAGGGGAAATTGGAGTTCATGGTGTTTTCAGATATCTGCTGCCCTTGTCCTTCTAAATGGAAGTGGTCGTGGGTTGGAAGGTGCTGTCTGAGGATGTTTGGTGAATTTCTGCAGTAGATAGTACACACTGCTGCTGCTGAGTGTTGATGGAGGGAGTGAATGCTTGTGAATGTCCTGCCAATCGAGCGGGCTGTTTTGTCCTGGATGGTGTCAAGTTTTTTGAGTGTTGTTGGGGATGTATTCATCCAGGCAAGTGGGGAGTATTCCATCACACTCCTGACTTGTGCCTTGTAGATTGTGGCCAGGCTTTGAGGAGTCAGGAGGAGAGTTGCTCACCACAGATTTCCTAGTTTCTGACCTGCTCTTGTAGCAACTGTGTTTATGCAGTGAGTCCAGTTGAGTTTCTGGTCAATGGTAACTCCCAGGACGTTGATCGTGGAGGGATTCAGTGATGGTAACACCATTGAATGTCAAGGGGTGGTGGTTAGATTGTCTCTTATTGGTGATGGTCATAACCTGGCATTTGTGTGGTGCGAATGTAATTTGCCACTTGTTGGCCCAATCCTGGATATTGTCCAGATCTTGTTGCATTTGAACACAGACTGCTTCAGTATCTGAGGAGTCACAAAAGGTGCTGAAAATTGCGCAATCATTGGTGAACATCCCCACATCTGGCCTTATGATGGAGGGAAGTCATCGATGAAGCAGCTGAAGATGGTTGTGCCGAGGACACAACACTGTGGAACTCCTGCTGAGATGATTGACCACCAACAACCACGACCATCTTTCCTATGTGTCAGGTATATCTCCAACCACCAGAGGTTTTGCCCCATTGATTCGGCCGGTTTTGCTCAAGCTCCTTGATGCCACACTTGGTTGAATGCAGCCTTGATCTCACCTCACCTCTTGAATTCAGCTCTTTTGTCCATGTTTGAACCACGGCCGTAATGAGATCAGGAGCTGAGTGGCACTGGCGGAACACAAACTGGGCATCACTGAGTAGATTATTGCTGAGCACATGCTGCTTGATAGCACTGTTAATGACACATTCCATCACTTTACTGATGATTTGACAGTGAACTGATGGGGCGGTAATTGGCCAGGTTGGATTTGTCCTGCTTTTTATGTACAGGATATACATGTTGGGAGTTCAGGAGCACAAGTCTTCAGTGCTATTGTTGGAATATTGTCAGGGCCCGTAGCCTTGGCAGTATCCAGTGTCACCAACTGTTTCTTGATATCACGTGGAGTGAATTGAATTGACTGAAGACTGGTATCTGTAAAGCTGGGGACTACTGGAGGAGGCTGAGATGGATAATCTACTTGGCACTTCTGGCTGAAGATTGCTGCAAAAGCTTGAGCCTTGTCTTTTGCAGTGATGTGTTCGCTCTTCCATCATTGAGGATGGGGATATTTGTGGAGCATCCTCCTCCAGTGGGTTGTTTAATTGTCCACCACCATTCACAACTGGAAGTTGCAGGACTGCAGAGCTTAGATCGAATCCGTTGGTTGTGGGATTGCTTAGTTCTGTCTATCACTTGCTGCTTTCGCTGTTTGGCATGCAAGTAGTTTTGTTTAGTGGCTTCACCAGGTTGAGACCTCATCTTCAGGTATGCCTGGTGCTGCTCCTGGCATGCCCTCCTGCACTGTCCATTGAACCAGTGTTGAAGCCCTGGCTTGATGGTAATGGTTGAGTTGGGGAGATGCCGGGCCATGAGGTTAAAGATTGAGATGGAGTCGGATTCTGCTGCTATTGATGGTCCGCAGCGCCTCATGGATGCCCAGTCTTGAGTTGCTAGATTTGTACCAAGTTTGTCCCTTTTAGCACAGTTATAGAGCCACACAACACGATGGAAGTTATTCTCAACGTGAAGGCGGGACTTTGTCCCCACAAGGACTGTGAGATGGTCACTCTTAGCGCTACTGTCATGGACAGATGCAACCGCAGCTGGCAGATTGGTGCGGATGAGTTCAAGTATGTTTTTCTCTCTTGTTGGTTCCCTCACCACCTGCCGCAGACCCAGTCTAGCAGCTATGTCCTTTAGAACCCAATCAGCTTGATCAGTAGTAATATTGCTGAGCCATTCTTGGCGATGGACGTTGAAATCCCCCACCCAGAGTACATTTTGTGCCCATGCCATCCTGAGTGCTTCCTCCAAGTGTTGTTCAACATGGAGGAATACTGATTCATCAGCTGATGGAGGACTGTATGTGATAATCAACAGGAGGTTTCCTTGCCCATGTTTAACCTGAAGCCATGAGACTTCATGGGGTCCGGAGTCAATGTTGAGGACTGCTAGAGCAACACCATCCGGCCTCTATTCCACTGTGCTGCCACCTCTCCTGGGTCTGTCCTGCCAGTGGGACAGGAAATATCCAGGCATGGTGATGGTGGTGTCTGGGACATCGTCAAATTGACAGATTCATACCTTACACACAATGTCAGGTTGTTGCTTGATGAGTCAATATGACATCTCTCCCAATTTTGGCACTCACCCTCAGATGTTAGTGAGGAGGAAGTTACAGGATTGAACATGGCTGTTTCTGCCATTGTCTTTTCCGGTGCCAGAGTTGTTGCCAGATGTTCAGTCCAGTTTCTTGTAGCGATTGGTACAACTGGCTTGCAAGGGCATTTCAGAGTGCAGTTGAGAGTCAACCCCATTGCTGGGGTCTGGAGTCACATGTCATCCAGACCAGATGAGGGTGGCAGATTTCCTTCCCTGAAGGAAGTGAACCAGATGTTTTTTTTTCTGACAATCGGCAATGATTTCTTGGTGATCAGTAGATTCTTAATTCCAGACTTTGTTTTAAATTATTGAATTCAAATTCCAACAACTGCCGTTGTGGGATTCAAACTTGGATTCCCACAGCATGAACTCATTTTCTGGATTAATAGTCTACCCTTAGTAAGGATCTGAGGAGATTGCAGTAGTTATTGGTACAAGTGGGAAGCAGTTCCAGATTGTTATTGAACTGACACCCAGGCCAAAATCCTTCGCTGTTTAATGCAAAGTGAGATATGGAGTTGTAATCAGAACGATTAAAATGGTCATTTTATAAACTTTCCCACTATCCATGTCATAAAATTGTGGATGTTTCTATCACAAAATAAACATTCAGAAGGAGCAGAAATTGATAGAATGAATCTGGAAAGTGGTATTTCGCAAAGCGATGCAGTGTTGTGTGCATGCTAGAATCAGGAAGAAACTTATTTTTGGAGAGGGGACAAAATTGACTGTGGAGCCATTGCCTATTTTTTTGTATGGGCAGTGACTACAATAATTACACCAATGTCTCTAATGTGTTAATCTTGAATTTACAACAGATTTATCTCTTTTGTTTATCGTGCATGTATCTTACTCCAAAAAGCTACCATCTGCAATATTTGAGGTGTGTGGATTTCAAAGGACACTCAGTTTGTCCCTCAATCAAGCTGAAATATTTTGTGGGATAGCCTGAATGGATAAAAGGGTCCAGGCTTGCTGTGAGAGGCATTGATGAGGGAGCAGGCCAAGTGGACTGAGAAACTGTGGTGTAAATAATTTCAATATAAATACTCTTAATGTTAAAGCTGAATTCCAGAACACCAAACAGATATCGTGGTCTGAGAACTGATTTTCTCCATCAGCATCAATTCCTCGATCTGGTCGCAGTGCCAAACGTTGGTCAGAAATATGAAAATAAGCTTGCTTAGTGTAGATTGAATGAGAGAGAGGGTGAGGTGAATAGATATGTGTTCAACAGGTGTCTCTTACCTAAAACTGAGACAGTTAAAAGCTGCAAAAATAATATCAACATTTATAGATTTGGGGAGGCAAATTAAGGCTGTGTGGAAGTGGGGACAAGAAAGTTAATTTTTGGATCTAGTACCCAACCAACAGTGGAGCCCAAGAGGTGTGGTACTCTGAGGGGAAAAATGTCGCAAATCTGATTGAGAATCAACATAGCAGTATTGTCAAGGATATTGTAGCTACAGTTAGGTGGCTGTTTCAGGCAGAGTCATTGCAATGCACAGCACAGAAACAGATACTTTTTGGTCCAACTCCTCCATGCTGATCAGATATTCAAAATCAATCTCATCCCATTTGCCAGCATTTGGCCCATATCCCCCAAAATCCTTCCTATTTGTATACCCATCCTGATACCTTTTAAATGTTGTAATTGTACCCACCTCCATCACTTCTTCTGGCAGCTCATTCCATATACTCAATACTGTCTGCGTGAAAAAGTTGCCCTTTAGGTCCCTTTTTAAAGGTTTCCCCTGTTACCTTAAAACTATATCCTGTGGTTTTGGATTCCCCCACCCCGGAGAAAAGACCTTGTCTATTTCCCCTATCCATGACTCTCACGATTTTATAAACCTCTATGAAGTCACCGCTCAGTCTCTGACACTCCACGCAAAATAGCCCCAGTCTATTCAGCTTCTCGCTATAGCTCAAACACTCCAACTCTAGTAAAATTCTTGTAAATCTTTTTTGAACCCTTTCAATTTGAACAGCATTCTTCCAATAGCTGGGTGACCAGAACTGCACGCAGTAATCCAAAAGTGACCTCTGCAATGTCCAGGACAGTCGCAAGATGGCCTCCCAACTCTTATGTTCAATGCACTGACCAATAAAGGCAAGCATACCAAACACCACCTTCACTATCCTATCAACCTGCCACTCCACTTTCAAGGAACTATGAGCCTGCACTCACTGGTCTCTTTGTTCAGCACCATGAAGTGTAACAATCATGCGCAGCTTTGCCTTTCCTAAAATGCAGTGCTTCACATTCATCTAAATTAAACTCCATCAGCCACTCCTTGGCCCATGGGTCCATCTGATCAAGATCCTGTTGTACTCTGAGGTAACCTTCGCTGTCCACGACACATCCAATTTAGGTTTCATCTCTAAATTTACTAACCTTAACTCCAATATTCACATCAAAAATCATTTATGTAAATGGTGAAAAGCAGTGGATGCAGCACCGATCCTTGTGGCACACCACTGGTCACAGGCCTCTAGTCTGAAAAGCAACTCTCCACCACCCCCGTATGTCTTCTACCTTCAAGCCAGTTAAGTTTTAAAAAAGACAGGTGAGAATAAAAAAGAATTGATAGATTGGGAGCTGGTTCTGTCCTCACTTCTTATGAAGGAATAAGTTAAGAACAAAGAAAATTACAGCACAGGAACAGGCCCTTTGGCCCTCCAAGCCTGCGCCGATCCAGATCCTCTATCTAAACCTGTCGCCTATTTTTCAAGGATCTGTGCCCCTCTGCTCCCTGCCCATTCAAGTATCTGTCTAGATATGTCTTAAATGACACTATCGTGTCCGCCTCTACCACCTCCGCTGGCAACGCATTCCAGGCACCCACCACCCTCTGCGTAAAGAACTTTCCACGCATATCTCCCTTAAACTTTTCCCCTTTCACCTTGAAATCGTGACCCCTGGTAATTGAGTCCCCCACTCTGGGGAAAAAGCTTCTTGCTATCCACCCTGTCCATACCTCTCATGATTTTGTAGACCTCAATTAGGTCCCCCCTCAACCTTCGTCTTTCTAATGTAAATAATCCTAATCTACTCAACTTCTCTTCGTAGCTAGCGCCCTCCATACCAGGCAACATCCTGGTGAACCTCCTCTGCACCCTCTCCAAAGCATCCACATCCTTTTGTTAATGTGGCGACCAGAACTGTACACAGTATTCCAAATGTGTTCGAACCAAAGTCCTATACAACTGTAACATGACCTGCCAACTCTTGTACTCAGTACCCCGTCCGATGAATGAAAGCATGCCGTGTGCCTTCTTGACCACTCTATCGACTTGCGTTGCCACCTTCAGGGTACAATGGACCTGAACACCCAGATTTCTCTGTGCATCAATTTTCCCCAGGGCTTTTCCATTTACCGTATAGTTCGCTCTTGAATTGGATCTTCCAAAATGCATCACCTCGCATTTGCCTGGATTGAACTCCATCTGCCATTTCTCTGCCCAACTCTCCAATCTTTCTATATTCTGCTGCATTCTCCGACAGTCCCCTTCACTATCTGCTACTCCACCAATCTTAGTGTCACCTGCAAACTTGCTAATCAGACCATCTATACGTTCCTCCAGATCATTTATGGTATATCACAAACAACAGTGGTCCCAACACGGATCCCTGTGGAACACCACTGGTCACAGTTCTCCATTTTGAGAAACTTCCTTCCACTACAACTCTCTGTCTCCTGTTGCCCAGCCAGTTCTCTGTCCATCTAGCTAGTACACCCTGGGCCCCATGCGATTTCACTTGCTCCATCAGCCTACCGTGGGGAACCTTATCAAACGCCTTACTGAAGTCCATGTATATGACATCTACAGCCCTTCCCTCATCTATCAACTTTCTCAATTCCTCAAAGAATTCTATCAAGTTGGTAAGACATGACATTCCCTGCACAAAACCATGCTGCCTATCACTAATAAGTCCATTTTCTTCCAAATGTAAATAGATCCGAACCTTCAGTATCTTCTCCTGCAGCTTCCCCACCGCTGACGTCAGGCTCACTGGTCTATAATTTCCTGGATTATCCTTGCTACCCTTCTTAAACAAGGGGACAACATCAGCAATTCTTCAGTTCTCCGGTACCTCGCCCGTGCTCAAGGGTGCTGCAAAGATATCTGTGAAGGCCCCAGCTATTTCCTCTCTCACTTCCCTCAGTAACCTGGGCTAGATCCCATCCAGACCTGGGGACTTGTCCACCCTAATGCCTTTTAGAATACCCAACACTTCCCCCCTCCTTGACTTGACCTAGACTAATCCATCAATCCCTAACCTCAACATCTGTCATGTCCCTCTCCTCAGTGAATACCGACACAAAGTACTCATTAAGAATCTCACTCATTTTCTCTGACTCTTCACATAACTTCCCTCCTTTGTCCTTGAGTGGGCCAACTCTTTCTCTAGTTACCCTCTTGCTCCTTATGTATGAAAAAAAGCTTTGGGATTTTTCTTAACCCTGTTTGCTAAAGATATCTCATGACCCCTTTTAGCCCTCTTAATTCCTCGTTTCAGATTGGTCCTACTTTCCCGATTATTCTTCCAAAGCTTCCTCTGTTTTCAGTCGCCTCGACCTTATGTATGCTTCCTTTTTCCTCTTTGCTAGTCTCACAATTTCACCTGTCATCCATGGTTCCCTAATCTTGCCCTTTCTATCCCTCATTTTCACAGGGACATGTCTGTCCTGCACTCTAATCAAACTCTCTTTAAAAGCCTCCCACATTATCAAATGTGGATTAACCCTCAAACAGCTGCTCCCAATCCACATTCCCCAGCTCCTGTCAAATTTTCCTGTAGTTGGCCTTCCCCAATTCAGCACTCTTCCTTTAGGACCACTCACGTCTTTGTCCATCAGTATTCTAAAACTTATGGAATTGTGATCACTATTCCCAAAGTAATCCCCTACTGAAACTTCAACCACCTGGCCAGGCTCATTCCCCAACACCAGGTCCAGTATGGCCCCTTCCCGAGTTGGACTATTTACATACTGCTCTAGAAAACCCTCCTGGATGCTCCTTACAAATTCTGCTCCATCTGAACCCCTAACACTAAGTGAATCCCAGTCAATGTTGGGAAAATTAAAATCTCCCATCACCACCACCCTGTTGCTCCTACATCTTTCCATAATCTGTCTACATATTTGTACCTCTATCTCACGCTCGCTGTTGGGAGGCCTGTAGTACAGCCCCAACATTGTTACCGCACCCTTCCTCCTTCTGAGCTCTGCCCATGTTGCCTCACTGCTCGAGTACTCCATAGTGCCCTCCTTCAGCACAGCTGTGATATCCTCTTTGACCAGTAATGCAACTCCTCCACCCCTTTTACCTCCCTCTCTATCCCGCCTGAAGCATCTATATCCTGGGATATTTAGTTGCCAATTTTGCCCTTCCCTCAACCAAGTCTCAGTAATAGCAATAACATCATACTCCCAGGTACTAATCCAAGCCCTAAGTTCATCTGCCTTACCTACTACTCTTCTCGCATTAAAACAAATGCACTTCAGACCACCGGTCCCTCTGCGTTCATCATCTGCTCTCTGCCTACTCTTCCCCTTCGTCACACTGACTTCATTATCTAGTTCCTTACAGGCTTTAGTTACTAACTCCTTACTGTCCTCATTTGGTTCCCATCCCCCTGCCACATTAGTTTAAACCCTCCCCAACAGCGTTACTGTTTGAATTCTAGGAGTTACACCAAAATAACCTTTGGAACTGCGACCAAACTCATCATTCATCCCAGTTCCAAAGTCAGTGATAGTTTCTCCAAGGAACCAATTAAATTGTTTTGTTTTCACAAGATGATAACGCATTTCGATTAAATAAAAACGTAGGGGAATGTTAAGCAAATGTGCCAACGACACCAAGATTGGTAGAGTGGTTAAGAGGAAAGAAAAGAGTCGTAGGTTACAGGAGATGGATGGGTCGGTCGGATGGGCAGACCAGGAGCAGATGGTATTTAACCCTGATAAAAGTGGGCTGATGTATGCTGGAACAAGAAACAAGGGATTCATTAATGAATGGCAGGAAATTTGGCTCAGACGAACAGAGAGATCTTGTGGGAATTATTCACGGATCCCTTAAGTTGGCAGAGCATGTGTATTGGATAGTTAAGAAGGCATATTGGAGACTTGCGTTTATCAGTTGTGGCATACAATATAAGAGGAAGGAGATAATGTTGCACTTGTACCGGGTGTTGGTCAGGCTGCAGCTGGGGTACTGTGTGCAGTTCTGGTCACCTCACTACGGGAAGCATGTGATAGCACTCGAGGGGGTTCACCAGGATGTTGCCTGGCATTGAGAACTTGAGCTTTCAGGAAAGGCTGGATTAGTTTGGATTGTTTACCGAAGAGCAGAAGGGACATGATTGTGGAGTATAAGATTATGAATGGTATGGACAGGGCAAATAGAGAAAACCTGTTGCCATTGGTTGAGGGATCAATCACGAGACAGCATAATTTTAGGATAAGGGGCAGGAATTTCAGAGGAGATTTGGCAAAAACATTTTCTCATTCAGTGGGTAGTGTAAACCTGGAATGCACTGCCTCAGAAGGTTGTGGAGGCCAGACACCTTTATAAGCTTGAAAAAATATTTGAATGAGTACTTTAAATTGTATTGATGTGTGGGACAGATTGAATCACAACTGATTTGACTGAGATGAGTAAAATGGAATGTATGGCACTTGCTAATAACATATCTGCCGATCTCGGGATAAGTATGAACAAGGCCGGTGATGTATTCAGTTCGTCTGGAATATTGGGGAGCTGAAAGTGTGGATCGTTTAGTCAGTAATGTGTACCTGTAGCATGGAGCAAAGAGGGTTTCTGCACTGGGAAGTAGTGCTGTGGCAATAATGCTTGCAGCAAACATCAATACAGGGAGAACTATCCATTTGGAAACAGAACTGGCTCAAAGGTACAAGACAGAGGGTGGTGGCAGAGCGTTGCTTTTCAGACTGCAGGCCTGTGATCAGCAATGTGCTACAGTGATCGGTGCTGCGTCCACTGCTTTTTGTCATTTATGTAAATGATTTGGATGTGAACATAGGAGGTATGGTTCGTAAGTTTGCACGTGATACCAAAATTGGAGGTGTCGTAGACAGCGACAAAGGTTACCTTAGCAGAGAATAGGATCTTGACCAGATTGGCCAATGGGCCGACGAGTGGCAGATGGAGTTTAATCCAGATAAACGTGAGGTACTGTATTTTGGAAAGGCAAATCAGGGCAGGACTTCGAGCACTTAATGGTAAGGTCCTGGAGAGTGTTGCTGAATGAGATCTTGGATTGCATAGTTCCTTGAAAGTGGAGTTGCAGGTAGCTAGGACAGTGAAGAAAGCTTGCCTTTCTTGGTCAGTGCATTGAGTATAAGAGATGGAAGGTCATGTTATGCCTGCACAGGACATGGGCTAGCACATTTCTGGGGGAGTCCAAAACTAGAGGCCATAGTTTTAAAGTGAGAGGGGAAAGATTTAAAAGAGATCTAACAGGCAACTTTACACACATAGGGTGGTGTGTATATGGAATGAGCTGCCAGAGCAAGTGGTGGAGGCTGGTATAATTAAAACATTGTCAAAGGCATCTGGATGGGTATATGAATAGGAGCATTTTTGATGGATATGGGCAAATGATGGTAAACGTGTCTAGATTTATTTCGGGTATCTGGTTGCATGGACAGTTGGACCAAAGGGTCTGTTTCTGTGCTGTATGTCTCTGTGTCACAGATTCAGATCTGGGACAAAACTCATTGTGGAAATAAGTGTGCGAATTGCAGTTCTGCTTTTATTTCAGTGACAATTCGAGTTATAGCCCTGGTAGTAATTATTGTTAATCATTGCAATGAGAGAAAAATAGTCACAGCTATTGAGAAACATGGAGTATGAAAGTTAACAAGGGATAAGACACTGGAAGATGTTTCCATTTGGTGGCAGAATAGCCTTGCACATTACTTATGTATAACAGTCACTGACAGTCACTCAACACAGAATTCAGGAATAAATGCAATAACAATTTATCCATCTCAAAATCATCGTGAGATGAACTTGTTATTGGAATTATGTCATTTCTGTTTCAGAGATAAAGAGCAAGTTTAATTCAAGGGCATTCATTGAAGTGTTCTCCAAACGATGCATGTAATTGTCATTCTTAAGTTGCCAATAATAATTTATTCATTCTCCCAAGTGTCCCACTTGAGAAGGACTGACTAAACACCCTAAATTTTGAAGTGGATTGGGATTTAGGATTTAAGTTTGACCAGAACTGGCTCTCAGTTTTAAATGCTGGAAAATGGGATTAGAATAGCAGACATAGAAACATAGAAATGTAGAAGATAGGGGCAGGAGGAGACTATTTGGCCCTTCAAGCCTGCTCCACCATTGTTCACGATTATGGCTGATTATGCAACTCAATAGCCTCATTCTACTTTCTCCATATTACCTTTAATCCCATTCACCCCAAGTGCGATACCTTGTTGCCTCTTAAATACATTTACTGTTTTGGCATCAACTACTTCCTGTGGTAATGAATTTCAGAGGCTTACCACTCTTGGGGTGAAAAAAATGTCTCCTCGTCTCTGTCCTAAATCGTCCACCCTATTCTTCCGACTGTGACACCTGGTTCTGGACACACCCACCATTGGATACTCCCTGCATCTACCGTGTCCAGATGTGTTAGAATTTTATGCATCTCTATAAGATCCCCCACTTCATTTGTCTGAACTCGAACGAAAATACTCCCAACTTAGTCAATCTCTCATCATATGTTAGACCGTCTTCCCCAGCATCAGCCTGGTAAACCTTTGCTGCACTTCCCTGAGAGCAAGAGCATCCTTCTTCTGTAGAATCTGTAGAGTCTGTAGAATCTTGAAAGATGACTACCCATGCATCCAGTATTTTGAGAGCTACTTTCTTAACTGCTCTGGGATGTAGTTTACCCTGGGGCTTTATCAGCATTCAATCCTAACAACTTTGCCAGCACCATTTCTCTACTAATATTAGACACAATATTCCAGCAACAACACATCCCTGCTCCTGTACTCAAAACTTCTTGCAATGAAGGCCAGTGTACCATTTGCCTTTATTACCGCTTGCTGCACCTGCATGCTCCCCTTCAGCGACTGATGCACAAGGAGGCCCAGGTCCCACTGCCCACTATCCTGTCCAAATTTACAGCCATTCAGGTAGTAATGGACTTTCTTGTTTCTTGCTTCTGAAGTGAATAAGCTCACATTTATCCAAATTATACTGCATCTGCCGTTGATTTGCACACTCACCCAACCTGTCCAGATCATGCTAAACGATTTCTGCATCCTCATCACAGTTCACCTTCCCATCAAACTTGGAGGCGTTACACTTTGTTCCTTCATCCTAATCATTAACATATATTATGAATAGTTGGGTCCCCAGCACTAATCCCTGTGGCACCCCACTAGTCAGTGGCTGCCAATTTGAAAAGGACCCATTATTTCCTACTATTCCTTTCCTCTCTGCCAACCAATTTCCGATCCCTCTCAAGACACTTCTGCCAATCCCATGCGCTTTAATCTTGCACATTAATCTTTTCTGTGGGACTTTGTCCAATGCTTTCTGAAAGTTCAAATATAGTACTCCAACTGGCTCCCCCCAGTCAATTCTACTGGTTAGATCTTCATGGAATTCCAACAGATTTGTCAAGTATGATTTCCCCTTCATAAATCCATGCTGGCTCTTTCTGACTCTGCACAGCTTAACAGCTTTCTTAATGCAAATCGTTGACAATGGATTTGAGAATTGTCCCCACTACTGATGCTATGCTCACCGGTCCATAATTCCATTTTCTCTCTACCTCCCTTTTTGAATATTGGAGTGACATTAGCCATCCTCCACTCTGCAGAGACAGTTCCAGAGTCTGTAGAATCTTGAAAGATGACTACCCATGCATCCAGTATTTTGAGAGCTACTTTCTTAACTACTCTGGAATGTAGTTTACCCTGGGGCTTTATCAGCATTCAATCCTAACAACTTTGCCAGCACCATTTCTCTACTAATATTGATCTCCCTCTGTTCTTCCCTCTCACCAAATCTTGCATCCTCCAACAATTCTGTAATCTCATGTGTGTCCTGTTTTGTGAGGACAGAACCAAAGTATGTATTCAGTTCCTCAGCCATTTCTTTGTCCCCTCTTATGTATTCTGCTGTTTGTGTCTGTAGGGGACCTATATTTGTCTTTACCAATCTCCTTCTATTCACGTACCTACAGAAACTCTGAGCATCAGTCTTTATGTTCCCTGCAAGCTTATTTTCGTACTTCATTTTCCCTTTCTTAGTCAATCCTTTGGTACTTCTTTGTTGAATTCTAAACTGCTCCAAGTCCTCAGATTTGTTGTTTTTCTTGGCCAATCTGTAAGCTTCTTCCTTGGATTGAATACTATCTCTTATTTCCTTTGTAAGCCATGGATTGGCCCTCTTACCCATTGTGGTTTTGCGACAGGCAGAAATAAACAGTTGTTGCAGTTTTCTCTTGCGTTCCTTTGAATGTTTGCCATTGCCTATCCACTGTCATACCTTTAAATCATTCTCCCCCAATCTATCAAGGCCAACTCACGCCTCATATCCTTGTAGTTTCCTTTTTAAGGTTCAGCACCCTAGTTTCCGAATCACCCAACATCACTCTCCGGGTGAGGTGGTTGCTTCTGACTGACGCAGACTCGATGGGCTGAAGGCTTCTTTTCTGTGCTTCTGTGACTCTATTTCTGGATGAAAAGAATTTCAGTGCACAGTCATTCAGTTACAGGGTTTTAAAAAATCAAACTTCAAACATTATCTGCAACCATGCCTCACCCATGCTTGTGATAATCTGTCCAAAATATTTATTTGAAAACACAAGCACATAAATCTGTTGGACTGTACCTGGTGTCATGTGATTTCTGAACTTGTCCACCCCAGTCCAACACCGGCATGTCCACATCATGTGATAATCTGGGCGCTAATGACCAGTGTCAGGGTTAACTACAGAAAGTACAGAGATGCAGGAGGGCAACCGAAGGTGATGTTGCTGGGTGTGGAAAAATATTGGGGGAACAGGGTGGGGAGAAATCGTAAATTAACCCAATTGCGAAAAAGCAAAGTAAACACAGTCTGTTTAGTTGAGAGAGAATCAAATGGGAAATGGGAAGTTAACTCTGTTCCTCATTCCACAGATGCTGCCAATCTCTCTCACTGTCTCTCTCTCTCTCTTTGGGATTTCCAGTATCCTGTAGTGTTTTTGTTTTGGACAGAAAGCTCTGACAAGCTTTGCATACTGCACATGAATTTGTATAACCCAGTCTTAGAATTGCCAGTCCTGCACTGAAACAGAGTGGCGCACTTTGAGAAGCAAATTGGGATAATAACAGAGAGTCATGAACAAAGGCAGTCCATCCATACTGAGGAGCACGCAATCCTATTGAGAGGTAGGCAGGCAGGACAAATGAAAGAATGAGAGGAAAATGAGTCAGGTGCACAAGGCAGGCAGGGCGAGTGAAAGGAAGAGAGACCAGTGACCTATAGAATTTAATCCTCATAAATGTGATTTGAAAGAAGAAATCACAAGACAAGGGCGTACTCAATAAATACAATGACAGTAATAACTCAATGAAACAGAGGGAACTTGGTGTGTTTGTGCACAGATCCTTGAGGGTGACATGTTAATAGTCCAGTTAAGCAGGCAGAGGGACACTTGCATTTATAAATTCAGGTGTAGTGGATATGAACCGGATTAGTTATGTTGCAGTTGCACAGAATTTTAGTTCAGCTGGAGTACCGTCTGCAGTTCTAGCCACCACACTAAAGGAAGGATAATTAGCGTGGAGTGAATGCAAAGGACAGTCACCAGAGCGTTGCCTGAGATAGAGTATTTTAGATGTGAGCAGAGGCGATAAGGTTGTGTAGCTGTCTTTGGAGTAAGAAGATTGAGAGGGGACCAGGTAGAAGTGTATGGGGCATGGATGGAGTGAGCAGCTGTTCCCCTTCGTCAAAAGGTCAGTAAGAAGGGGGAACAATTTGAAAGTAAAAGCAGAAGGTTCAGAGGGGATTTGAGGAAAATCCTCTTCACTGAGAGGATGGAGGGTGTCTGGAAAGCATTGTCTGAAGGTTAGTGGAAGAGTGAAGCCTCAACCTTCAAAAAGGGCTTGAAGAGCACTTGAAGTGTCATCACTTTGTGTGATTGAGGGCTTCACAGACAGAGATCCGCAGTCTGAAAGTAGGCCATTTGGCCCAACTTGTTCATGCCGCCCAGTTTTCACAAGTTAAACTATTCCCATTCGCCTGCGTTTGGCTCATATTCCCTCCAAACCTATCCTATCTGTGCACCTGTCTAAATGTTTCTTAAATGACAAAATTGTATTCCCTTTCACCACTATCTCTGGCAGCCGGTTGCAGACACTCACCACCATCTGTGTGAAAAAACTGTCCCTCTGGATCCTACTTTTATCTCTCCTCTTAAACAGATCCTCTCTAGTTTTAGACTCCCCTACCAGAGGGAAAAGCCGTTGGCTGTCTACCTTATCTATGCCGGTCATGAATCATAGAATCCCTACAGTGTGGAAACAGGCCCTTCGGCCCAACAAGTCCACACCGAACCTCAAAGCATCCCACCCAGACCCATCCCCCTATAACGCACCTAATCTACACCTCCCTGAACACTACGGGGCAATTTGGCATGGACAATCCACCTAACTTGCACATCTTTGGACTGTGGGAGGAAACCGGAGCACCCGGAGGAAACCCACACAGACACGGGGAGATTGTGCAAACTCCACACAGACAGTCGCCCGAGGCTGGAATTGAACCTGGGTCCCGAGCGCTGTGAGGCAGCAGTGCTAACCACTGTGCAACATGATTCCATGTACCTTGATAAAAGTCACACCTCAGTCTCGTAAGCTCCAGGTGTAAAAGTCCCAGCCTGTCCAACCTCTCCTAAATCAAACCTTCGAGTCCAGACAGCATCCTCGTAAACCGTTTCTGCACTCTTTCTAGTTTAAGAATATCCCTTCTATAATAGGGTGACCAGAACTGCACACAGTATTTCAAAAGTGGCCTCACCAATTTTTTTTTACAACTGCAAAAAGACATCACAATTCATAAAGTCAATGCTCTGACCGATGCAAGTAAGAAGGCCAAAAGCCTTTTTCACCACCCTGTCTACTTGTGACTCCACTTTCAAGGAGCTATGAACCTGTACCCCTAGATGTCTTTGTTCCATAACACTCCCCAGGGCTGTACCATTGACGATGTGAGTCCTGCCCTCCTCAACCCAACAAAATGCAACACCTTGCATTTATCGAAATGAAACTCCATCTGCTATTCCGGAGACAACTGTTCCAGCTGATGAAGATCTTTCTGCATTCCCAGACAACCTTCTTCACTGTCCAGTATACCACCAATCTTGATGTCATTCACAAACTTTTTCACCATTCCTCTGAAATTCTCATCCAAATCATTTATAAAAATCATGAATAACAGTGGACCCAGCACCAATCCATGTGGCACACCACTGATCACAGGCCTCCAATCTGAAAAACAACTCTCCACCGCCACCCTCTGTCTTCCAGTTTAAAGCCAATTTTGTATCCAAATGGCTAGTTCATTTACTGTGTCCTTTTGTGTTGGATTTGATCTCCCAAAATGCATCACCTCACACTTGTCCACATTAAACTCCATCTGAAATTTCGCCACCCAACTTTCCAGCTGACCTGTATTCAGCTGCACTCTTTAATATACTTCCTCATTATCCAAATTTTAGTATCATCTGCAAAATTTGCAAATCGGACCACTGACATGTTCATCCAAATCATTTATGTGCATTATAAACAATAGAGGTCCCAGCATTGACCCTGAAGATGAACATGAACAAAGGAACAACAATGGCTTCTCCAGTTTTCTGGGCCCTCACCTGTGGGTAAAGTGCGCACAAAGATCTCTGTTAAGGCCTCAGCAAACCCTAGCGCTAGCCCTTGCTTCCCTTAGACTCATGGAATAGACCTCGTCAGGCCCTGGACATTTATCTAAATTAATGTTTTTTCAGACAGTCAACATCACCTCCATCTTAACATGGGCATGCCCCACAATATCAACAACCTCTGTCTAAAATTAGCTTCTACCATGACTTTCTCCTTGTTGAAAACCGGTGCAAAGTACTCATTAACAACCTTCCTCCATACAAATTACCTCCTTTGTTCTTGAGCAGTCCTATCCTTTCCCCAAGTTACACTCAAGCTCCTAATATACATATAATACAGCTTGAACTAATCCTACTTGTCAAGGACATTTCATGGCCCCTTCCACCCCTTAAAAGAAATTTCTTTTTGAAGTTCTTTTCTATTTCCTGCATACTGCAAGGTCCTAGTCTGATGGCTTTTTCTGAAACATTACATTCTTTTTAACTAAACTCACAACATTGCTCATCATCTAAGGTTCTAGAATCTTGTCATTCTTATCTTTCTTCCTCACAGGAACATGCCTGTTTTGAAGTCTGATCAACTGGGTTTCAAAAGACTTGCACTTGTCAGATGTGAATTTACCCCGAAAGAGTCATCCCAAATCTAATTTATCCAGTTAGAGTCACGAAAGCCAACCTCCCATCCATTTACTCTTTGGCTGCCCCAAGCTATTGCGCGTCCCTCAGCATGTAGCCCTGGGCCTTGCAATGTGCCAGTTTGCAACCCTCAATCAGGGTCAACTCCTTGTTCTGGAAGACCAACAAGTTTCGTGCAGACCAAAGAACATCTTTCAGCAAGTTGATGGTCTTCCAGGCACAGTTGATGTTTGTCTTAGCGTGCATCCCATGGAACAGACCATAGTGTCCAGAGAAAATATATGGTAGAAATTAGAAATAAGAAAGGAAAGATCACTTTGGTAGGGTTGTACTAAAAGCCCTCCAATGGTAAGAGAGAAATTGAAAAACAAATATGTAGAGAGATCTCAGATGTATGCAAGCATAATAAGCTTGTAATAATGGAGAATTTTAATTTTCCAAACATTAACTGGTACTACCATAATGTTAAAGGTTTGAATGGTGAAGAATTTGTGAAATCTGTTCAAGAAAAGTTTCTTTATCAATATGTGGATGCTCTTATGAGAGAAGGAGCAAAACTAGACCTTCTTTTGGGCAATAAGGCAGGGCAAGTCACTGAAGTAAATTTGGGGAACACTTTGAGTCTAGTGATCATACTTCTAGTAGTTTCAAAATGGTTTTGGAAAAGGATAAGCCTTCCATAAAAGTTGTTTTTTTTTTAATTCAAGTAAGGCATATTTTAATGGAATGAGACAGATGCTTTCAAAAGTTGAATGGAATAGACTATTCACAGGCAAAAGGACGTCTGACAATTGGGAAGCGTTCAAGAGTGTGATGACAAGAGTTCAGAGGCATTTTATTCCTGTTAGGGTGAAGGATAGGGCTGGTAAGATTAAGGAACTTTGGATGAATAAAGATATTGAGGTTCTAATCAAGAACCAAAGAGAATCTTATTTTAGGTAAAGATAATTTGGTTTAATTCAGTCTCTTAATAAATATAAAGTTGCGGAGGGGTGTTCTTAAGAGGGAAATCTGGTAGGCAAAGAGGGTACAGGACATAGTATTGGCAGATAAGGTTAAGGATAATCCAAAGAGATTCTACAAATACATTAAGATCAAGAGGGTACATAGAGAGAGGGTAGGGGCTCTTAAAGATCAAGGAGAAGGTTGTCTTTTTCTTGAACCCCAGGAGATGGGAGAGATACTAAATGAATATTTTGCATCAGTTTTTACTGTGGAGAAAGAAATGTAGTCTAGGGAATGCAGAGAAATAAACTTTGATGTTTTAAAAACAGTTCACATTCAGGTTTTGAATGAAGATTTGTAGCTCGGGTGCTGATTGTCACTGTTGGTATGTTCGCCGAGCTGGGAGGTTTGATACCAGATGTTTCGTTCCCTCACTAGGTGAAATCCTCAGTGCTGTGGAGCCTCCTGTGAAGCGCTGTTGTCTTGTGCCGGTTTGAATTTGTGCAGTCTCCTCATTCGGACAGCTCAGAACTGACAACCAGACTACTCAGACAGCAAGGAATCGTGGCAGCACACAAACTGGCAGCCACACTAAGACAGCAACTGACCAGTGTTAAAGACCCAATAGATACCATGGACAGAACGAATGTGGTTTACAAGATACCATGCGGAGACTGCACAAAACACTACGTGGGACAAACAGGCAGACAACTAGCAACCCGCGTCCACGAACACTATCCAGCAACTAAACGACACGACCAGATATCCTTGGTTTCAATACACACAGGCAAGAAAAACCACACTTTCAACTGGGACAACACTACTATCATAGGACAAGCCAAACAGAGGACAGCCAGGGAACACTCAGAGGTTTGGCATTCATCCGTGGACTCCATCAACAAACACATTGAATTAGACCTGTTATACCCACCATTACAATGCAAAACCGGAACTGGCACCTACCGGAAGCAGTAAAAACCAGACCATATAAATTCAAACCGGCACAAGATAACAGCGCTTCACAGGAGGCTCCATGGCACTGAGGATGTCACCGAGTAAGGGGATGAAACCTCCCAGCTCGCAAACACATTACCATCTACAAACAGTTCATATTACAGAAGAAACAGTTTGGGTGTCTGAGAGAATGTAAAGGTGGATAAATCTCCAGGTACTAATTGCTTAAATCACATATTTGTAATGTATCCAAGAACGTTGTGGGAAGTAAGGGAGGAAATTAAGAGACCCCTTGCAGAAAAATTTGCATCATCCATATCCACGGGTGAGGTGCCTGATGACTGGAGGGTGGCTAATGTTGTACCTTTGTTGAAGAAAGTTTGTAAAGAGAAATGGGGAACTATAGACCTGAAAATCTGACTTCAGTTGCGGGTAAATTGTTGGAGATGATTGTGAAAGACAGCATTTATGGGCATATGGAGAGGCAAAGATTGATTAGGGGTAGTCAGCATGGTTTTATGTGAGGAAAATAATGTCTCACAAACTTGATTGAGTTTTCTGAGGAAGTTAATAAAACGGTGGTTGATGGCAAAGCAGTAAACGTTTATTTTCATTTTAGTGAAGCCTTTGACAAGGTTCTGTATGGTAGACTAATTAGCAAAGTTCAGTCACATGAGATTCAGGGTGAGTTTGCCAGTTAGATACATAATTTGTTTAATGGTGGGATACAGATGTTGGAGGGTTGCTTTTCAGACTGGAGTCCTGTGACCAGCAGTGTTCCACAGGGATCAGTCTGGGTCCTCTCTTGTTTGTCAATTATACAAATGTTTTGGATGAGAACACAGAAGGCATGGTTAATAAGTTTGTGGATGACACCAAAACTGCTGACATGCAAATAAATCCTATAGCCTAGCTCCAGAAGAGGCCTCACCAACATCATGTACAACCTGAAAATAATATCACAACCCCTCGACTCAAATTTCTGAGCAATGAAGGCAAGCATGCTAAATGTCTTCTTAACCACCCTATCTCTGTGTGATTCAAACAATTAGTACCTGAACCCCAAGGTGTCTCTTTTTTTAACACTACGTGAGGCACTATTTTTCATTGTCTGAGTCCTGACCTTGTTTGTTTGGCCAAAATCCAATACCTCACATTTATCCAAATTAAACTCCATCTGCCATTTCTCAGTCCACGATTCAACTGATCAAGATCTCTTTGTAATCTTAGATAACCTTCTTCACTGTGCACGATACCACCAATCTTAGTGTCATCCGCAAACTTACTAACCATGCCTTCTCCATTCTCATCTAAATAATTTATATAAATGACAAATAAGTGAACCCAGCACTAATCCCTGTGGAACACAGTTGGTCACAGGCCTGCAGTCCAAAAAATAACTCTTTGCCATCATTATTCTGTGTCGCCTGCCATCAAGCTAATTTTGTATCCGATTGGCAAGCTCACCCCGAATTCCATGTGATTGAACTTTCCTAATTTGTCTACCATGTGGAGCCTTGTCAAAGGATTCACTAAAGTCCAAGTAGACAATATCTACCGCTCTGCCCTCATCAATCTACTGTGTTACGTCATAAAAAAAAGTGAATCAAGTTTGTGAGACACGATTTCCCTCACACAAAAGCATGCCTAATCATTCCTTGCCTCTCCAAATGCATATAAATCCAATCTTTCAGAATTACTTCAAACAACTGACCCACCACTGAAGTCAGACTCACAGATGTATAGTTCCTGGGTTTTTCCTTACATCCCTTGTTAAACAAGGCTCAGTTTCTTTTTTCAATAGTTCCATGACCTTGCTGTTTACTATTTTTAATCATCAACGCCATGACCCTCCGGGATGACTGCACATCACTAATTCTCGCTTAAGCATCTTAAATTTTAATCACTCTACCATTGGTGACCCTGCCCAGGCCCTAAGCTCTGGAGTAACATCCTCACTTTCCTCCTTTAAGATAATCCTCAAATAACCTCTTTGATGAAGTTTTTGATTATCTGACCTAATAAAGTTATCAGACATCGGAGCAGAATTAGGCCAATTGACCTATCCACTCAGCTCTGTCATTTGATCACGGCTGATATGTTTGTCATTTTTAAAAATGACCTGGATAAGGGCGTAGAAGGATGGGTTAGTAAATTTGTGGATGACTCTAAAGTCGGTGGAGTTGTGGATAGTGCGGAAGGACGTTGCAGGTTACAGAGGGACATAGCTGCAGAGCTGGGCTGAGAGGTGGCAAATGGAATTTAATGCGGAAAAGTGTGAGGTGATTCACTTTGGAAGGAGTAACAGGAATACAGAGTACTGGGCTAATGGTAAGATTCTTGGTAGTGTGGATGAGAAGAGAGATCTCGGTGTCCATGTGTATCGATCCCTGAAAGTTGCCATCCAGGTTGATAGGGTTGTTAAGAAGGTGTACGGTGTGTTAGGTTTTATTGGTAGAGGGATTGAGTTTCGGAGCCATGAGGTCATGTTGCAGCTGTACAAAACTCTGGTGTGGCCGCATTTGGAGTATTGCGTACAGTTCTGGTCGCTGCATTATAGGAAGGATGTGGAAGCATTGGAAAGGGTGCAGAGGAGATTTACCAGGATGTTGCCTGGTATGGAGGGAAGGTCTTATGAGGAAAGGCGGAGGGACTTCAGGCTGTTTTCGTTAGAGAGAAGAAGGTTAAGAGGTGACTTAATAGAGACATACAAGATGATCAGAGGATTAGATAGGGTGGACAGTGGGAGCCTTTTTCCTCGGATGGTGACGGCTAGCACGAGGGGACATAGCTTTAAATTGAGGGGTGATAGATATAGGACAGATGTCAGAGGTAGGTTCTTTACTCAGAGAGTAGTAAGGGCGTGGAATGCCCTGCCTGCAATAGTAGTAGACTCGCCAACTTTAAGGGCATTTAAATGGTCATTGGATAAACATATGGATGATAATGGAATAGTGTAGGTTAGATGGGCTTCAGATTGGTTTCACAGGTCGGCGCAACATCGAGGGCCGAAGGGCGTGTACTGCGCTGTAATGTTCTATGTTTCTCAATTCTCTTTTGTCCCCTTACCAATCAAGAACTTAGCTCTCTCTGTCTTAAATACACTCAGTGATTTGGCTTCCTTCACAGCCCTCTGTGGCAGTGAGTTCCACAGATTAATCACATTCTGGCTTAAGAAATTCTTCCTTAACTCAGTTCTAAAGGTTTGTCCCTTCACTCCAAGGCTGTCCCTTTTGTATCCTGGTCTCTCCCACTCGTGGAAATATCTTGCCCATATCCATTCTATGCAGACCTGTCAGAAATCTGAAAGTTTCAAACAGTTTTCCACCCTCATCCTTCGAAAGCCCTTCAAGTACAGACACAGAATCCTCAACCACTCCTCATAAGCCCGTCATCGCATTTTGTAAACGGGACAGGTCTGTCACTGTGCTGTACTGTTAGATGTTCTAAAACAGCTCAAAATATTCCAAATGCAGTCTGACCAGAGCTTGATACAGCCTCAGCAGTACATCTCTTCTCTTGTATTCGAGTCCTCTTGAATTGAATGCTAACATTGCAATTTGCCTTCCTAACTGCCAACTGAACCTGCATGTTAACCTTAAGAGAATCCTGAACTAGGACTGCAAAGTTCCTTTGTGCTTCAGATATCCAAAGCCTTTTCCCATTTACAAAATAACCAATGCTGTATTTTAGTTGTCTATGTGCATAACTTCATGCTTTTCGGCACTTGCCATTTGCCACATCTTTGCGCACTTTCCTTGCCTGTCTACATCTTTGTGCAACTTACCCACTTTGTCACCACTAACTGTTACTCTATATATCTATAAATTTGCCAACAGTGCCTTCGGTTCTTTCGGCCAGATCGTTAATGTATAACATGAATAGTTATTGTCACAACATGGCCATGTGGAACTCCGCCAGTCTCACCAGCTGTCATCCTAAAAAAGACCCCTTTATTCATACTTTATCCATACTGGCCTCTGCCAGTCAGCCAATCTTCTTTCCATGCCAGTTCCTTGCCTGGGCTCACCATGGGCTCTTACCTGATTTAGCACGTTTCCTGTGGGGCACCTTGTCGACAGCCTTCTGGAAATCCAGATAGATCGCATCCGCTGGCTCTCCTTTGTCAAACTTGATTGTTACTCAAACAATCTATTTGTGATTTGTCAGGTACGTCCTGGCCTTGAGAAAGCCATGTTGACCTCAGCCCTATTTATTGGGAGTACTCCTCAAGCTCATCCTTCTTAATGGATGGTTAATTTGTATCAACGACTGAGGACGGGCTAACTGGCCTGTAGATTTCTCCCTACTTAAACCAGGTTGTTACATCAACCATTTTCCAGCTCTCTGAGACCCTCCCTGGGCCTAGTGATTCTTGAATGATTGCAGAGGAATTGGTGGCAATCTCTTTGAGAACTTTGGGGTGTTGTCCATCTGGTCCATGTGGGTTATCCACCTTCAGAACTTTTAGCTTCTCAAATACCTTTTCCTTCGTGATGGCCACTACACTTCCCTTTATACCCAACTCTCTAGAAGTTATGGAATGCTTATGGTGTCTTCCACTGTGAATACTGATGTTGTGTGTTTTTTGTTTTGCTTTTCTGCTAAACCTGAATTACTTTGTCAGCCATGGTTACCTCATCCTATGCTTAGCATGTACTTTGCGATGAATTTCTGCTGTACTTCACAAATTGTCCCCAGATACTCCCAGTCTGCTATCTTCCCTACTCAGCTTCCCTCTCAATCAACTGTGTCCAACTCGTCCCTCATGTCTTTGTAGTTACCTTTTGCTCAATTGTAATACTGTTACATCTGATAGAATCTTCTCCCTCTCAAACAGCAGAATGACTATTATGGTCTTTGATCATGAGAGGTTCTTCATCTTAAGCTCCCGAATCAAGTCTGCCTCGTCAAGGGTGGCACGGTGGCTCACAATGCTGCGGACCCGGGCTCAATTTCCCCTTTGGGCAACAGTCTGCGTGAAATTTGCACTTTGTCGCTGTGTCATTGTGAGTTTCCTCCCACAGTGCAAAGGTGTGCAGGTGAGGTGGATTATCCATACTAAATTGCTCATAGTGTCTAAGGATCTGCAGGCGAGGTGGATTAGCCATGGGAAATGCAGGGCTACGGGGATAGGGTAGAGCGTGGGTCTGGTGGGATACTCTTTGGAGGGTTGGTATGGACTTGATGGGCCAAATAGCCTGCTTCCACACTGTAGTGATTCTGTGATTCATTACACGTCATCAAATCCATAATTGCCTGTTCCCAAGCGGCCTTCACTTCCAAAAACTATCTCGTAGACATTCCACATTTTTGTTTTCTTGAGATCTGCTACTGATCTGATTTTCGCGGTCTATCTACATATTGCGAGGTCCCCCATGACTATTGTCATAGTGTCTTTGTTACATAACTTTTCTACCACCAGATTTTCTGCCCAACTGACCACTGCCAGGAGGCCTGTATGTAATTCCCTTTCCTGATTTGCGGTTCCTCAACTCAACGCACACAGATTATGTGCCTTCCAACTATATATCACTTCTTGCTATTGATACAACTTCATTTCTAACTGAGAAGACAACCCCACTCCCTCTGCCCATCGGCCTGTTTTTCTTTTGAAAGGACAGTTATCCTTGGATATTTAGTTCCCAGCTCTGATTCCCTTGCAGTCATATATCTGTAATACTGACAACATTATACTTGTCAGTTTTAATCTGTGCTTATTTAACTTGTTTCATATACTGCATGCATTTGAATACAATTCCCTACGTCCTCTGTTGACTGCCCCCTAGTAAACTTTCTCGGAGTCCCCATGTCTGCTGTGCATCACATTTGATTCCTAACACTTCCCAAACACTCCATCCTATTCCTTGTTCTGGAAATTTTAATATACTTTGCTGAACCTTCCCCGCCTTTAATTTCTTCATAATTTTCCATGCAACTGAACTTCCTGACTAGTATTTAGTTTAAAGACCTATCCATAGTCCTCTTTCTGCAATTCACCAGGATTCTGGGTGGCAGCATGATTCAGGTATGGCCATTCCATCAGAACAGTTCCTTCCTTCCCCAATGTTGGTGCCAATATTCCAAGAATTCTGACCCGTTTCTCCCACACCAATCCTTGAGCCATGCACTCACCTCTTTGATCTTGTTGACCCTGTGCCAAAAAGCTCATGGCTGAAGTGCTCATCCAGAAGTTATCGTCTTGTTGGCTCTGCTTTTCAAATGAGCTGCTCATGTTCCCTTGTCAGGACCTGTTTCCTCTTCATATCTATGTCATTGGAAACCTACATGGACCATGTCAACTGGATTTTTCCCCTCCCACTGCAAGTTCTTCTGCAGTCCTGATGAGATATCCCAAACCCAGCAGGCTCCAGGCAGCCTTCAGAATTCTCAAACCTAGCGACAGACGACAGTGTCTGTTCCCTGACTATGCTATCTTGATTACAACTACCTTTCTCTTTGCTCCTCCTCCTTGAGCAGCTCCCTGTATCACAGTGCTGTGGTCAGTTTACTCATCCTCTGTACAGCCCCCACTCTCAGCCACAGAGGGTGCAAGGATTTCAAACCTGTTAAAGCTCAAGGACTGGGGTTCCCTCAGCACTACCTCCTGGATCCTCTTCTTGCCTGCTCGTAGTCATATTCTTCTTCCTTGACCACTGACCAAATTTGACATGGGTTAGTCTTAGAAGTGGGGCTAAAGCAATGGATAGGGTTAGTGTGAGGGTTGGGGCTGAGGGTAGGGTTAGTGTTTGGGTTGGGTTGGGACTTAGGCTAGGGTTAGGTTTAGTGTTAGGTTTGGGACTGAGGCCAGTGTTAGTGATAGTGTTAGGGTTGAGGCTGAGGCTACTGTTAGGGTTGGGGTGAGTGTTGGGGCTGATGCTAGGGTTAGGATTAGGGTCAGTGTTGGGGCTCAGGCTAGGGTTATGGTTATGCTTCGGATTGGAGCTGAGGCTAGGTTTGGGTAAGCGTTAATGTTATGGTCGGAGCTGATGCTAGCGTTGGGTTAGGTTTCGTGTTTTGGTTGCGGCTGAGGCTAGTGTTAGGTTTAGATTTAGGTTTCGGGCTGAGGCTAGGGTTGGGCGAGGGTTATTGTTGGGGCTGAGACTCGTTTTAATGTTAGGGTTGGGATTGGAGCTGAGGCTGGTGTTGTGTTAGGTTTAGTTTTATTGTTGGGGCTGAGGCTCGGGTTAGAGTTAGAAGTAGGATACGGGCTGAAGCGAGGGTTAGGTTTAGGGTTAAGGGTGGGTCCGAGGCTCGGGTAAGGTTTAGGCTTAGGATCGTGGCTAAATCTAGGCTGAGGGTTGGGGGTTAGTGTTGGTGCTGAGGCTAGGGTTAGGTTTAGGGTTAGGTTTGGGGCTGCGACTAGGGTTAGGGTTGAGTTAGGGTTAGTGTTATGGTTGGGGGTGAGGTTAGGGTTAGAGTTAGAGTTAGGTTTGGGGGCAAGTCTAGGGTTGGGGCTCGGGTTAGTGTTGGGGCTGAGGCTCGGCTTAAGGTTAGGGTTTGGGTTGGAGCTGAGGCTAAGGTTGGATTATGGTCAGTGTTATGGTTGTGGCTGAGTCTAGGGTTTGGGTTAGAAGTAAGGTACGGACTGAGGCAAGGGTTAGATTTAGGGTTAAGGTTGGGTCTGAGCCTAAGGTAAGGTTTAGGCTTAGGATTGTGGCTAAAGCTAGGCTGAGGTCTAGGGTTAGTGTTGGTGCTGAGGATAGGGTTAGCGTAGGGTTAAAGCTAGTTTAGGGTTGGGGTTGAGGCTAGGATTAGGGTTACGCTTTGGGTTGGAGCTGAGGCTTGGGTTGTGTTATTGTTCGTGTTATGGGTGTGGCTGAGGTAGGGTTAGGGTTTGAGTATGGTTTGGGTCAAGGCTCGTGTTGGTGTTCGGGTTAGTGTTGGGGCTGAGGCCAGGGTCAAGGTTAGTGTTAGGGTTGAGCTGAGGCTACTGTTAGGGTTAGGGTTAGGGTTGGGGCTGATGCTAAGGTTAGGGTTAGGGTCAGTGTTGGGGCTGAGACGAGGGTTAGGGTTACACTTCGGATTGGAGCTGAGGCTAGGGTTGGGTTAGGGTTAATGTAATGGTTATGGCTGAGGCTAGAGTTAGGGTTAGATTTAGGGTTGGGCAAGGGTTAGTGTTGGGGCTGAGGCTCGGGTTAGGGTTAGGGTTCGGGTTCGGGTTGGAGCTGAGGCTAGGGTTGTGTTAGGTTTAGTTGTATTGTTGGGGCTGAGGCTCAGTTTACGGTTTGGGCTGGGTACCTCGTGTATTGGGATTAAGCTTAAGGTTGGGGCTGAGGCTAGAGTCAGGGTTAGGGTTGTTGCTGAGTCTAGGGTTAGCGTTGGTTTAAGGCTTGGTTTTGGGTTGGGGCTGAGGCTAGGTTAGGGTTAGGGTTAAAGTACTGGCTGAAGCTAGGTTTAGGATTAGGGTTAAAGTACTGGCTGAGGCTAGGGTTAGGGATAGGGTTAATGTTGGGGCTGAGGCTAGGTTAGGGTTAGGGTTAAAGTACTGGCTGAAGCTAGGTTTAGGATTAGGGTTAAAGTACTGGCTGAGGCTAGGGTTAGGGATAGGGTTAATGTTGGGGCTGAGGCTAGGGTTAGGGATAGGGTTAGGGTTAGGTTTAGGGTGGGGCTGAGGCTAGGGTTAGTGTTAGGGTTAGGGTTGGGGCTGAGACTAGTGTTAGGTTTAGGGTTCGTATTGGAGCTGAGGCTAGGGTTAGGTTTGCGTTAATGCTATGGTTGTGGCTGAGTCTAGTGTTAGGATTTGTGTTAGGGGACGGGCTGAAGTGTTTGACTGCCTCCTGAAGCACAGCATTCCAGTAACACTCTCCCTCCCTGATGTGTTGCAGTGTTCGAAGCTCAGACTGCAGCTCATCAACTCTGAGTCACAGTGCCTCAACCAACCAACCCTTATCACAGATGTGGTCACTATGAACCATGATGCGGTCCTCCAGCTCCCGCACCATACAGGTACAACACACTGCCAACATCTCTGTTTTAATTACTTAGTTCTTAATTTGATGCTCTGGCATTACGTGCATTTGGAAAGGCAAGGTTTGATTAGGAGCAGTCAGCATGGCTTTATGTGTGGGAGATCATGTCTCAGAAATTTGTTAAGAGTTCTTGGATGAAGTGACCAGGAAGGTTGATGAGGGTTGGGCGGTAGACATAGTTTATATGGATTTCCGAAAGGCCTTTGATAAGGTTCCATATGGTAGGCTGCTCTGGACAGTTAGATGGCATGGAATCCAAGGAGAGCTGGCAAATTGGATACACAATTGGCTTGATGGTAGGAAGCAGAGGGTAATAGTGGAAGGATGCTTGGCAGACTGGAGGCCTGTGATTAGTGCTGTGTCTCCTGACAGTGCTGGGCCCATTGCTGTTTGTTATCTGAATCAATAACCTAGATGAGAATATACAAGGCAGGATTAGTAAGTTTTCAGATGATACTAAAATAGACGGTATCGTGGACCACATATCATAGAATCCCTACAGTGTGGAAACAGACCATTCGGCCCAACAAGTCCACACTGCCCCTCCGAAGAGCATCCCACCCAGACCCATTCCCTATATTTCCCCAAGTCTAACCCACCTAACCTAAACACCTCTGTGGGCACTATGGGCAATTTAGCAGGCCAATCCACCCACCCTCCACATCTTTGGACTATGGGAGAACCTGGGGAAGTGGGCCGAGAAACGGCAAATGGAGTTTAATATAGATAAGTGGGTAAGGTTTTGCATTTTGGAAAGTCAAATCAAGGTAGGAATTTCATTGTGAATGATCGGGCATTAAAGAGTCTAGTAGAACAGATGAAGCACGTGCACTGTTTACTGAAAGTGGAGTCACAAGTAGACAGGGCAGTGAAGAAAACTTTGGCACGCTGGCCTTCATCAGGCAGGGCATTGAGTATAGAAGTTGGGAAGTTGTGTTGCAGTTATAAAGGACATTGGTGAGGCCGCACTTGGAGTATTGTGTTCAGTTTTGGTCACTTTTTGATAGGAACGATATTATTAAACTGGAAAGAGTGCAGAAGAAATTTACAAGGATGTCACCAGGACACAAGGGACTGAGTTATAGGGTGAGATTGGAGAAGCTAGAGCTTTTTTCTTTGGAGCCTAGGAGACTGAGAAGTGTGTAAGATCATGAGAGGCATGGATAGGGTGAGTGCAATCGATCTTTTTCCCAGGGTTGGGGAATTGAGGACTAGAGGGCATCAGGCTAAGGTAAGATGGGAATGAACCTTAACCGAGCCTTAACCCAACCCTAACCCTAAACTCAGCACCAACCATAACACTAACCCTAAACCTAGCTTTAGCCCCATTCCCAAGCCGAACTCTGGCACTGGCCTCAACCTTAACCCTAACCCTAACCCTAACCCTAGCCTCAGCCAGTATGTTAAAACTCTAACACTAGACGCTGTCCCAACATTAACCCTAACTCCAGCCCTACACTCGGTCCCAAACTTAACTCTAAACCTAACCCTAAACCTAACCCTCACCTCAGCCCCAACCATTGCACTAACCCTAAACCAGCCCTAGCCTCAGCTCCAACCCGAACCCGAGCCTCAGCCCCAACATTAACCTTCGCCCCAACCATAGCTTTAGCTCCAAACCCTAACCCTAAACCTAACACTAGCCTCAGCCCCAACCATAAAACTCACGCTAACCCAACCCTAGCCTCAGCTACAACCGGAACGGCAACCATAAACCTAGCGTCACACCCAACCCTAACCCTATCCTCAGCCCCAACCCTAACCCTAACCCTAACACTAACACTAGCCTTAGCCCTAACCTTAACCTTAACCCTAACCCTAGCCTTATCCAGTGTGTTAACCCTAAACAAAAACCCTCACCTCAGCCCCAATCCTAAACCTAGAATTAAACCAATGCTAACCCTAGCCTAAGCACCAACCCTAACACTAACCCTAACGCTAACCGTAGCTATAGCCACAATCCTAAGTCTAACCCTGACCCTCGCCTCAGCCCTAGCCTTAACCCTAACCCTAACAGTAGCCTCAGCATGTACCCTAACCCTGACCCCAACACTAGACTCAGTCCCAACACTAACTCTAGCCCGAACACTAGCCTGGCCCCAAACCTAACTGTAAACCCAAGCCCAGCCCTAGCCTCGGACCCAAAACCTCACTCTATCCCTTTACCCTAGCCTCAGCTACAATCATAAAAGTAACCCTAACCCAAACCTAGCCTCAGCGCCAACACCGAACCCTAATCTTAACCCGAGACTCAGCCACAACACTAATCCTAGCCCCAACCCTACCCTTGCCCCCAAACCTAACTCTAACCCTGATGCTAACCTCACCCCCAAACATAACACTAATGCTAACCCAACCCTAACCCTAGCCTCAGCGCCAAACCTTACCCAAACCCAAACCGAGCCTCAGCCCCAACCCAAAAACTGGCCTTAACCCAACGCTAACCTTGTCCTCAGCACCAACACTTACCCTAACCCTAAGCCTAACTTTAGGCACAATCCTAAGCCTAAACCTTACCCTAGCCTCAGACTCAACATTAACCCATACTTAACACAAGCCTCAGCCCGTACCCTAACTCTAACTCTAACCCTAAACTCAGCCACTGACACTAACCCAACCGTAGTCTCAGCTCCAACCCGAACCCTAACCTAAAGCCATGCTTAAGCCCCAAGACTAACCCTAGCCCCAACCCTAGCCTTGCCCCCAAACCTAATTCTAACCCTAACCCTAACCTTACCCCCAACTATAACACTAACGTAACCCTAACTATAGCCTCAGCCACAACCCTAACCCAACCCTGACTCTAGCCTCAGTCTCAAACCTTAACCTAGCCTTAACCCAACCCTAACCCTAAACTCAGCACCAACCATAACACTAACCCTAAACCTAGCTTTAGCCCCATTCTTAAGCCAAACTCTGGCACTGGCCTCAGCCTCAAACTTAACCCTAACCCTAGCCTCAGCCAGAACGTTAACTGTAACTCTAACACTAGACACAGCCCCAACATTAACTCTAAACCTAACCCTAGCCTAAGCCCCAACCATAACACTAACCCTAACCCAACCCTAACCTCAGCTCCAACCCAAACCTGAACCTTAACCCAAGCCTCAGCCCCAACACTCACCCTCGCCCCAACCCTAGCCTCAGCCCCAACCCTAACCCTAAACGAACACTAGCTTCAGCCGCAACCATAACGCTAACCCAACTCGAGCCTCAGCTACAACCCGATCCGTAACCATAACTCTAGCCTCAGCCCCAACCCTAACCCTAACACTAGCTTCAGCCACAACCTGAATCCTAGGCTCAGCCAGTACGTTAACCCTAACCCTTACCTGAGCCTCAGCCCCAACCCTGACACTAACTCTAACCCTAGCCTAGGCCCCAAACCTAACCCTATCCTTAACCCTAGCCTCAGACCTAACCCTAAACCTAGCCTTAACCGAACGCTATCCCTAGCCTCAGCACCAACCCTAACCCTAAACTGAACCGTAGCCTCAGCCTCAATACTAAACCTAACCCTAACCCTACCCTCGGCCCCAAACCTAACCTTAAACCTATCCCAAGCCTCAGCCCCAACACTAAAACTAGCACCAACCCTAGCCTTGCCCCCAAACCTAACTCTAACACTAAACCTAACCTCACCCCCAAACATAACACTAACGCTAACCCAACCCTAGCCTCAGCTGCAACCCAAACTGTAAACCTAACCCTAGCCTCAGCCCCAACCTTAACCATAACGCTAATACTAGCCGCAGCCCCAAACCTAACCTTAGCCCTAACAGTAGTCTCAGCCTCAACAACAACACTAACCCAAGCCTCAGACCCCACCCAAACCTAATGCTAACACTTGCCTCAGCACCAACCCTAACCCTAACTCTAACCCTAACCCTAGATTTAGACGCAACCCGAACCCTAACCCTAACCTCAGCCCCAAACCTAACCCTAACACTAACCCAGTGTCAGCTCCACCCTAAACCTAACCCTAACTCTAGCCTCAGCCCCAAACTTAACCCTCACCCTAACTCTAGCCTCAGCCCCAACCCTAACCCTAACCCAAACCCTAACCTCAGCCCAAAACCTAATCTGAACACGAACACTAGCCTCAGCCCTACCCTAAACCTAACCCTAACACTAGCTTCAGCCCCAACCTTAACCCTAATCCTACCCCTAGCCTCAGCCAGTATGTTAACCCTAACCCTAACACTTGCCTCAGCCCCAACCAAGCCTTAACCCAAAGCTAACCTGAGCCCCAGCCCCAACAATAAGACTAAATCTAATCCAACCCAAGCCTCAGCTCCAACCCGAACCCTAACTTTAACCCGAGCCTCAACCCCAACACTAACCTTAACCCCAAACCTAGCCTTGTCCCCAAACCTAACTTTAACCCTAACCCTAACCTCACCAACAAACATAACACTAATGCTCTCCCAACCTTAGCCTCAGCTCCAACACGAACCGTATACCTAACCCTAGCCTCAGCCCCAACCCTAACCCTAACCCTAACCCCAGCCGCAGCCACAAACCTAACCCTAACCCTAACCCTAACAGTAGCCTCAGCCTCAACCCTAACATTAACCCTAACCCGAGCCTAGGCCCCAAAACTAACCTTAACTCTAACCCTAGTCTCACACACAATCCTAAACCTAGCCTTAACCCAACGCTAACCCTAGCTTTAACCCAACGCTAACCCAATGTTAACCCTCGCTTCAGCACCAACCCTAACCCTATCCCAAAGCCTAACCATAGATTTAGACCCAGCCCTAACCTCAGCCCCAAACCTAATCCTAACACTAACGCTTGCCTCAGCCCGTCACCAACGCTAACACTTACACTAGACCCAGCCCCAGCCATAACACTAACGCTAACCCAAACCTAGCCTCAGCAGCAACCCGAACCCTAACCCTAGCCTCAGACTCAACTCTAAACCAAGCCTTCACCCAACGCAAACCCTAGCCTCAGCAACAAACCTTACCCTAACCCTAACTCCAACACCATCTATAGCCCCAATCCTAAGCCTAACCCTGACCATAGCCTCTGCCCCAAACTTAAGCCTAACCCTAACAATAACCTCAGTAAGTACCCTAACACTAACCTGAACCTCAGCCACAATAAAACTAAACCTAACCCAACCCTAGCCGAAGCTCCAAACTGAACCCTAACCTGAACTCGAGCCTCAGCCCCAACACTAAACCTCGCCCCAACCCTAGCCTTATCCCCAACACAAAATCTAAACCTAACACTAGCCTCAGCCGCAACCATACAACTAACGCTAACCCAGCCCTAGCCTCAGCTCCAACCCAAAGCATAACCCTAACCTGAGCCTCAGCCCCAGCCCCAGCCCAGCCCCACCCCTGACCCTAACCCTTAGAGTTGCCTCAGCCTCAACCCTAACACTAACCCTAACCCTAGACTAGGCCCCAAACCTAACCCTAGCTATAACCCTGGCCTCAGTCACAACCATAATACTAACCCTAATCCAATCTAAGCCTCAGAACCACTCCGAAACCGAAACCTAACCCTAACCCTAGACTCTGACCTATCCCTAAACCTAGCCTAAGTCCCAACCCACCCCTAACCCTAACCCTACCCTCAGCCACGACCCTAATACTAACTCTATCCCTAGCTTTAGCACCAATTCTAAGCCTAATCCCAAATCTAGACTCAGCCCCAACCGTAACCCTAGCCTCAGCACCAACCCTAGACCTAACCCTAAACCTAAGCATGGACCCAAACTTAACCCTAGCCTTATCCTCAGTCCCATCCCTAAAACAAGCCTTAACCCATCGTTAATCCTAGCCTCAGCACCAACACTAACCCTAACCCTCACCCTAACCTTAGCTTTAGACCCAATCCTAAGCCTAACCCTAACTCCAGTCTCAGACCCAACCTTCACCCGAACACTAACCCAACCCTAGACACAGCTCCAACCGGAACCCTAAACTTAACCCTAGCCTCAGCCCCAACACTAATCATACCCTAAGCCTAGCTTTAGGCACAATCCTAAGGCTAAACCTAACCCTAGCCTCAGACCCAACCTTAACTCTAAACTTAACCCTAGCCTCAGCCCATGCCCTAACTCTAGACTCAGCCACAACCATAACACTGACCCTAACCCAAGCCAAGCCTCAGCCCCAACCCTAGCCTCAGCTCCAAACTGAAACGTAACCCTAGTTCTTGCCTCAGCCCTAGCCCTAAACCAGCCCTAACTCTAGCCTCGGACCCAAACCGAAACCTAGCCTTAACCCAACCCTAACCCTAGACTCAGCACCAACCATAACGCTAACCCTAACCTGAGCTTTAGCCCCAATCTTATGCCGAACACTGGCCCTGGCCTCAGCCCCAACTTTAATCCTAACCCTAACCCTAACCCTAACCGTAACGCTAGCCTCAGCCCCAACTGTAATACTAACCCTAAAATCAGCTCCAGTTTGAACCTGAACCTTAACCCGAGCCTCAGCCCCAACACTTACCCTTGCCCCAACTCTAGCATCAGCCCCAACCCTAACCCTAACCCTAATCTAACACTAGCCTCAGACACAACCATACACTAATGCTCAGCAACCCTAGCCTCCGCTCCAACCCGAACCTTAACCATAACCCTAGCGTCAGCCCCAACCCTAACCCTAACCCTGATGTAACCATAGCCTCAGCCCCAACCCTTACTCTAACCCTAACACGAGATTCAGCCACAACCTTAACACTGAACCTAACCCTAGTCTCAGCTACTACATTAACCCTAACCCTAACCCTAACCAGAGCCTCAGCCCCAACACTAACCCTAACCCTAGCCTAGGCCCCAAACCAACCCTATCCTTAACCCTAGCCTCAGACCTAAACCTTAACCTAGCCTTAACCCAACGCTATCCCTAGCCTCAGCCCCAACCTGAACCCAAACACAAAACCAGCCTCAGCCCCACCCTAAACCTAACCCTAACTCTAGCCTCAGTCCCAACCTTAACCCTCACCCTAACCCTAGCCTCAGCGCTAACCCTAACCCTAACCCAAACACAAAACCAGCCTCAGCCCCACCCTAAACCTAACTCTAGCCTCAGCTCCAACCCGAGCCGTAACCCTAACCCTAGCCTCAGTGCCAACCCTAACATTAACCCAGCCTCAGTCCCACCCTAAACCCAACCCTAACACTAGCCTCAGCCCCAACCTTAACCCTCAACCTAACCCTAGCCACAGCCAGTACATTACCCTTAACCCTAACACTAGCCTCAGCACCAACCCGAAACCAAGCCTTTACCCGACGCTAACCCTAGCCCTAACACTAACACTAACCCTAACGCTTACCCTAGCTATAGCCCCAATCCTAAGCCAAACCCTGACCCTATCCTCAGCACGTACCCAAACCCTAACTCTATCCCGAGCCTCAGCCCCAACGATAAAAGTAAACCTACCCAATCCTAGCCTCAGCTCCAACACCAATCTTAACCTTAACCTGAGCCACAGCCCCAACCCTAACCCTAACCCTAGCCTCAGACCAAACCCAAACCTAGCCCTAACCCAACGCTAACCCTAGCCTCAGCACGAACCCAACCCTAACCCTAAACCTAACCCTAACTCTAGATTTAGACCCTAACCTCAACCCTAACCCTAACCTCAGCCCCAAACCTAATCCTAACGCTAACACTGGCCACAGCCAATCCCCTAACGCTAACTCTAACACTAGACTCAGCCCAGCCATAACACTAATGCTAAACCAACCCTAGCCTCAGCTCCAACCCGAACTGTAAACCTAACCCTAGCCTCAGCCCCAAGCCTAACCCTAACACTAACCCTAGCCTTAGCCCCACCCTAAACATAACCCTAACACTAGCCTCAGCCCCAACCTTAAACCTAAACCTACCCCTAGCCTCAGCCAGTACATTAACACTAACCCTAACACAAGCCTCAGGACCAACCGTAAACCGAGCCTTTAACCAACGCTAACACTAGCCTGAGCACCAACCCTAACCCTGACCATAACCCTAAACCTAGCTATAGCCCCAATCCTAAGCCTAACCCTAACAATAGCCTCAGCACGTGCCCTAACTCTAACCCTAACCTGAGCCCCAGCCCCAACAATAAGACTAAACCTAACCCAACCTTAGCCTCAGCTCCAACCCAAACCATATCCCTAACCCTAGCCTCAGCCCCAACCCTATCCCTAACCCTAAGCCGAGCCGCAGCCATAGACCTAACCCTAACCCTAACAGTAGCCTCAGCCTCAAACCTAACACTATCCCTAACCCTAGCCTAGGCCCCAAAACTAACCTTAACCCTAACCCTAGCCTCACACCCAATCCTAAACCCAGCTTTAACCCAACGCTAACTCTAGCTTCAGCACCAACCCTAACCTTATCCCAAAGCCTAACCCTAGATTTAGACCCAACCCTAACCCTAACCTCAAACCCAAACCTAATCCTAACACTAACGCTAGCCTCAGCCCGTACCCAACGCTAACCCTTACACTAGACTCAGCTCCAGCCATAACACTAACGCTAACCCAAACCTAGCCTCAGCTTCAACCCGAAACCTAACCCTATCCCTAGCCTCAGCCCCAACTCTAAACCAAGCCTTCACCCAACGCTAACCCTAGCCTCAGCCCCAACTCTAAACCAAGCCTTCACCCAACGCTAACCCTAGCCTCAGCACCAACAGTTACCCAAACCCTAACCTGAACCCCAGCTATAGCCCCAGTCCTAAACCTAACCCTGACCCTAACCACTGTCCAAACCTTAAGCCTAACCCTAACAATAGCCTCAGCACGTACCCTAACACTATTCCTAACCCGAGCCTCAGACTCAACAATAAAACTAAACATAACCCAACCCGAGACTAAGCTCCAACCCGAACCCTAACCTTAACCCTCGCCTCATCCCCAACCCTAAATCTGACCCGAACACTAACCTCAGCCACAACCATAACACTAACACTAACCCAACCCTATCCTCGGCTCCAACCATAACAATAATGCTAACACAACCCTAGCCTCAGCTTCAACCCGAAGCGTAACCCTAACCTGAGACTCAGCCCCAACCCTGACCCTAACCCTAAGAGTTGCCTCAGCCTCAACTCTAACACTAACCCTAACCCTAGACTAGGCCCGAACCATAACCCTGGCCTCAGCCCCAACCATAATGCTAAACCTAATCCAATCCTAGCCTCAGAACCACCCCGAAACCTAACCCTAACCCTCGACTCAA
This sequence comes from Rhincodon typus, assembly GCF_021869965.1. Lineage (NCBI taxonomy): Eukaryota > Metazoa > Chordata > Chondrichthyes > Orectolobiformes > Rhincodontidae > Rhincodon > Rhincodon typus. The sequence continues at coordinate 47,501,812 of NC_063354.1, read as the reverse complement.
ACCTACCCCTAAACCTAGCCTAAGTCCCAACTCACCCCTCACCCTAACCCTACCCTCAGCCCCGACCCTAATACTAACCCTGTCCTTAGCTTTAGCCACAATTTTAAGCCTAACCCAAAATCTAGCCTCAGCCACAACTCTAGAACTAACCCTAACTCTACGCACAGCCCCAAACCTAACCTTAGTCTTAGTCCCAACCCTAAAACAAGCCTTAAGCCATCGCTAATCCTAGCCCCAGCACCAACACTAACCCTAACTCTCACTCTAACCCTAGCTTTAAACCCAATCCTAAGACTAACCCTAACTCCAGTCTCAGACACAACCTTCACCCTAACCCTAACCAAACCCTAGACTCAGCTCCTACCCGAACCCTAAACTTAACCCTAGCCTCAGCCCCAACACTATCCCTAGCACCAACACTTGCCTTGCCCCCGAACCTAACTCTAATCCTAACCCTAACCTCAGCCCCACCCATAACACTAACGCTAACCCAACCCGAGCATCAGCACCAACCCGAAGCGTAACCCAAACACTAGCCTCAGCGCCAATCCTTACCCTAACCCTAACCCTAGCCACAATACCAACCCTAACCCTAACCCTAACCCTAACACCAGTCTCAGCCCCAAAATTAACACTAACCCTAACCCTACCCTCAGCACCAAACCTAACCCTAACCCTAACCCTGGCCTCAGCCCCAACCCGAAAACTCTCTTTAACCCAACGCTAACCCTAGCCTCAGCACCAACACTAACCCTACCCTAAGCCTAGCTTTAGGCACAATCCTGAGCCTAAACCTAACCCGAGCCTCAGCCCGTGCCCTAAATCTAACCTTAACCATAGACTCAGCCACAACCATAAAACTGACCCTAAACCAACCCTAGCCTCAGCTCCAACGCAAACCCTAACATTAAGCCGAGCCTCAGCCCCAACACGAACACTAGCCCCAACCAGAGCCTTGCCCCCAAACCTATCTCAAACCCTAATCCTAACCTCACCCCGAACCATAACACTAATGCTAACCCAACCCTAGCCTCAGCTCCAAACCGAAACGTGACCCTAGTTCTAGTCTCAGCCCTAGCCCTAACACAACCTTAACTCTAGCCTCAGACCCAAACCTAAACCCTAGCCTTAACACAACCCTAACCCAAGACTCAGCACCAACCCTAAACCTAAACTGAACTCTATCCTCAGCCTCAACACTAAATCTAACTCTAACCCTAACCTGAGCTTTAGCCCCAATCCTATGCCAAACCCTTGCCCTGACCTCAGCCCCAACCTTAACTCTAACCCAAACCCTAGCCTCAGTCAGAACGTTAACTGTAACTCTAACACTAGATGCAGCCCCAACATTAAATCTAACCCTAACCCTAGCCTCAGCCCCAACTGTAGTACTAACCTTAACCCTTCGGCCCTCCAAGCCTGCGCCGATCCAGATCCTCTATCTAAACCTGTCGCCTATTTTCCAAGGATCTGTATCTCTCTGCTCCCTGCCCATTCATGTATCTGTCTAGACACATCTTAAATGACGCTATCATGCCTGCCTCTACCACCTCCGCTGGCAACATGTTCCAGGCACCCACCACCCTCTGCGTAAAGGACTTTCCATGCATATCTCCCTTAAACTTTTCCCCTTTCACCTTGAAATCGTGACCCCTAGTAATTGAGACTCCTACTCTGGGAAAAAAGCTTCTTGCTATCCACCCTGTCCATACCTCTCATGATTTTGTAGACCTCAATTAGGTCCCCCCTCAACCTCCGTCTTTCTAATGTAAATAATCCTAATCTACTCAACCTCTCTTCATAGCTAGCGCCCTCCATACCAGGCAACATCCTGGTGAACCTCCTCTGCACCCTCTCCAAAGCATCCACATCCTTTTGTTAATGTGGCGACCAGAACTGTACGCAGTATTCCAAATGTGGTCGAACCAAAGTCCTATATAATTGTAACATGAGCTGCCAACTCTTGTACTCAATACCCCATCCAATGAATGAAAGCATGTCGTATGCCTTCTTGACCACTCTATCGACCTGCGTTACCAACTTCAGGGTACAATGAACATGAACACCCAGATCTCTCTGTGCATCAATTTTCCCCAGGGCTTTTCCATTTACTGTATAGTTCGCTCTTCAATTGGATCTTCCAAAATGCATCACCTCGCATTTGCCTGGATTGAACTTAATCTGCCATTTCTCCACCCGACTCTCCAATCTATCTATATTCTGCTGCATTCTCCGACAGTCCACTTCACTATCTGCTACTCCACCAATCTTAGTGTCATCAACCCAAGCGTAACCATAACCCTAGTGTCAGCCCCAACCCTAACCCTAACCCTAACCCTAACACTAGTTTCAGCCACAACCTTAACCCTAAACCTTACCCTAGGCTCAGCCATTACGTTATCCCTAACCCTAACCCAAGCCTCAGCCCCAACCCTAACCCAAACCCTAACCTTAACCCTAGCTGCAGCCCCAATCCTAACCCTAACCCTAACAGTAGCCTCAGCCTCAACCCTAACACAAACCCTAACCTTAGCCTAGGTCCCAAACCTAACCCTAATCCTAGCCTCAGACCCAATCCTAAATCCAGCCTTAACCCAACGCTAACCCTCACCTCAGACCCAACCCTAGCCCTAATCCGAACCCTAGCCTCAATCCGAACCCTAGCCTCAGCCCCAAACCTAACTCTAAATGTAACGTTAGCCTCAGCCTCACCCGCCACACTAACCCTAACCCTAACCCTATCCTCAGCCCAAAACCTAACCTGAATCCATCCCCTAGCCTCAGCCCCAAACATATCCCTAATACTAATCCTAGTCTCAGCACCTACCCTCGCCATAACCCTAACCCTAGCCTCAGCCCCAACCTTAACACTAACCCTGGCCTCAGCCCCAACCCGAACCCGAACCCTAACCCTAACCTCAGCCCCAACCCGAACCCGAACCCTAACCCTAACCTCAGCCCCAACCCTATGGACCGTATCCTCAGCCCCAACCCTAACCGTAACTCTATCCTTAGCTCAGCCCCAACCCTGACCCTAGCCTCAGCCCCAAACCTAACCCTAACCCTAAACCTATCCCTAGCCTCAGCACCAAACCAAACCCTAATCCTATCCCTAGCCTCAGCACCAAACCAAACCCTAATCCTAATCCTAGATCTAGGCCTAACATGAACACTCACCCTAAACCTAGCTTCAGCCTCAGACCTAATCTATCCTTTACCCTTACCTCAACCCCAAACCTAACCATCGCCCTCACCTTAGCCTCAGCCCCAACCCTAACTCTAACCCAAATCCTAACCCTAACATTAACACTAACCCTAGCCTCAGACCCAATCCTAACCTTAACCATAACACTACCCTCAGTTCCAACCCACAACCTGACCTAAACCTAGCCTCAGCCACAACCCTAACCCTAAGTCATACCTCAGCATCAACCCTAACCCTAACCCTAACCCTAACCTTACACTCAGCCCCACATCTATCCATAACACCAACCCTAGCCTCGGCCCCAAACCTAACCCCATCCCTAACCCAAATCTTAGCCTCAAAACTAACCGTGTCACAGGTCCTTGCCTCAGCCCTAACCTGAACCATTATCCTAATCCTAGCTCAGCTCCAACCCTAACCCCAGCCTCAGCCCCAACCCTAGACCTAACCCTAACACTAGCCTAGGCCCCAAACCTAAGCCTAACCCTAAACCTAACCCTAGCCTCAGCACCAAACCGAACCGTAATCCTAAACCTAGATTTAGTCCTAACACTAACACCCACCCTAAACCTAGCTTCAGCCTCAGACTTAATGCTAACCCTCACCCTAAGCTCAGCCCCAAACCTGACCATAGCCTTCACCCTAGTCTCAGTCCCTACCCTAACCCTAACCCTATCCTCAGCCCCAAACCTAACCCTAACCCTTACCCTAGCCTCAGCCCCAAACATATCCCTAACACTAACTCTAGACTCAGCACCAACCCTGACCCGAATCCTAACCCTAGCCTCAGTCCCAGCTTTAACCCTATCCCTCGCCTCAGCTCAAACCTGAACCCTAACCTTAACACTAGACTCTGCCCCAAAACTTACCCTAACCCAAAACCTAGGCACAAACCCAACCCTAACCCTAACCCGGACGGTAGCGTCAGCCCCAAACCTAACACTAACCCTAACCTTAGCCTCAGTCCCAAATCTAACCCTATCGGGAGCCCTTCCTCAGCACCAACCCTAAACCTAGCCTCACACCAACCCGAACCCTAGCCTCAGCACCAACCCTAACCCTATCCCCAACTCTAGCTTAAGCCCTAACCCTAACGCTAACCCTTAAACAGCCCGAACTCTAACCCTAACTCTAAGCCTAGCTTCAGCCAGAACACTAACCCTAGCCTCAGTCCCAACTTTAACCCTATCCCTCGCCTCAGCTCAAACCTGAACCCTAACACTAACCTTAACACTAGCCTCCACCCCAAAACTTATCCTAACCCAAAACCTAGGCACAGACCCAACCCCAACCCTAACCTAGATGGCAGCGTCAGCCCCAACCTTAAACCTAAACTGGACCTTAGCCTCAGCCTCAAACCTAAACCTAACCCAAACCGTTACCTCAGCCTCAACACTAACCCTAACCCCAAACCTAGCCTCAGCTCCAGCCCTAACCCTAACCGTAACCTGACCATCAGACCCAACACTAACCCTAGCCGCAGTCCCAACACTTACCCTAACCCAAAACCGAGGCACAGACCGAACCCAAACCCGAACCCAGACGGTAGCGTCAGCCCCAACCCTAACACTAACCCTAACCTTAGCCTCAGTCCCAAATCTAGCCCTAATGGGAGCCCTTCCTCAGCATCAACCCTAAACCTAGCCTCAGCACCAACCCTAACCCTATCCCTAACTCTAGCTTAAGCCCCAACCCTAACCCTTAAACTTAACCTAGCCTCAGCCCCAACTCTAACCCTAACCCTAAGCCTAGCTTCAGCCAGAACACTAACCCTAGCCTCAGCTCCAAACCTAACACTAACCCTAACCCTAGCCTCAGTCCCAACACTAACTCTAACCCTAACCCTAGCCTCAGATCTAACCCTAACACTAACCGCATTCCTAACCCTTGCCTTAGCCCTCAACCAATCACCCTAACCCTAGCTTCTGCCCCACTCCTAATGCTAATCTGATACCTACCCACACCCCCATTCCTAACCGTAACGCTAACCCTCACCTCCGCCCCAACCATAACTCTTACCCTAGCCAAACTCTCAACCCGAACCATAACCCTAACACGAACCTCAACCTAACCCTAACCCTAACCCTAGCCTCAGTCCCAACCATAACCCTAACCCTAGCCTCAGCACCAACCCAATCCCTAACCCCAACCCTAGCCTCATCCCGAACAATAACGCAAATCCTAACCCTAGACTCAGGCCAAACCCTAGACCCAACCCGGACTGCAGCCTCAGCCCCACCGCTAACACTAACCCTAACCATAAACCGAACCCTAGCCTCTGGCTCAACCTTACACCTAACTCTGACATTAGCCTCAGCCCTAACCCCAACCCTACAACCAGCCCAACTGTAAGCCTAAGCCTAACCCTAACACGAGCCTCAGTCCCAACATTAACCCTAGCCTCAGCCCCAAATCTAAATCTAACCGTAACACTAGCCTCAATCCCAACCATAACACTAACCCTAACCTAACCGTAACCCTTACCCTAGCTTCAGCCCCAAACATATCCCTAACACTTTTCCTAGCCTCAGCACCAACACAAACTCTAACCCTAACCTCAGCCCCATTCCTAAACCTAAACCAGACCCTAGCCTCAGCCTCAACCTCAACCCTAAACCTAACCCAAGCCTAGCCTCAGCCCCAACACTAAGCCTAACCCCAACCCTAGCCTTGGCCCCAAACCTAACCCAAACCCTAACCCAAGCATTAGCCCCAACACTAACCCTAGCCTCAGCCACATCCCTAACTCTAAACATAACGTTAGCCTCAGCCCCAAACCTAAACCTAGTGGGAGCCCTAGCCTCAGCCCCAACCCGAAACCTAGCCTCACCCTAACCCTAACCCTAACCCTAACCCTAGCCTCAGTCCCAACACTAACCCAAACCCCAACCCTAGCTTCGGCCACAACTCTAACCCTAACTCTAACCCTAGCTTCAGCCAGAACCCTAACCCTAGCCTCAGCTCCAACCCTCACACTAACCCTAACCATAGCCTCAGTCCCAACACTAATTCTAACCCTAACCCTAGCCTCAGACCGAACCCTAACACTAACAGTATGCCTTAGCCCTAATCCAAACCATTAGCATAACACTAACTTCTGCCCCTCTCCTAATGCTAAGCCGATGCCTAGGCTCACCCCCAATTGAAACCATAACCCTAACCCACACCTCAGCCCCAACCATAGCTCTAACCCGTGGCTCACTCTCAATCCGAACCATAACCCTAACACGAGCTACACCCGAACGCTAACCCTAACCCTAGCCTCAGCCCCAACCTTAACCCTAAAGCTAGCGACAGCCCCACAATGAACTCTAACCCCAACCCTAGCCTCATCCCTAAAAATAATGCTAATCCTAGCCCTAATCTCAGGCCACACCCTAAACGTAACCCGGACCGCAGACTCTGCCCCAATGCTAACACTAACCCTAAGCCTAACCTCAGGCCCAACATTAACCCTAACCCCAACCCTAGCACCGGCCCAACCCGAAACCTAACCCTCACCCTAGCCTCAGCAACAGACATAACCCTAACCCCAACACGAGCCTCAGCCCCAACACTAACCCTAGCCTCAGCACCAAACCTAACTCTAACCGTAACGCTAGCCTCAGCCCCAACCATAACACTAATCCTAAACTTAACCCGATCCTCAGCACCAAACCTAGCCCTAACGCTTAACCTAGCCTCAGCCCAAACATATCCCCAACACTAACCCTAGCCTCAGCTCCAATCCTAACCCTCACCCTAACCCTATCCTCAACCCCAACCTTAGCCATAAACTTAACCTCAGCCCAAACCCCAACCCTAAACTGAACCCTAGCCTCTGCCTCAACCTCCAACCTAACCCTAACCCTAGCCTCAGTCCCAACACTAACCCTAACCCCAACACTAGCCTCAGCCCCAATCCTAACCCTAACCCTAACCCGAGCCTCAGCCCCAACACTGACCCTAGCCTCAGCCCCAAACCTAACACTAACCCTAAACCTGGCCGCAGATCCAACCCACATCCTGACCCTAAACCTAGCATCCACCAAGCCTATCCTTAACCCTAGTCTGAGCTCCAACCCTAACCCTAACCCTAACACGAGCATCAGCCCCAACACTCACCCTAACCCTAACCTTAGACTCAGCCCATCTCTAACCATAACTGCACCCCTAGCCTCGGCCCTATCCCTAACCCAAGCCTTAGCCCCAAACCTAACCCTGTCACACGCCCTAGACTCAGCCCCAACCCTAACCATAACCCTAACGCTATCCTCAGCCCCAATCATAACTCAAGCCTGAGCCCCAACCCTAGACCTAACCCTAAACCTAACACTAATCTCAGCACCAAACCGAACCCTAATTGTAATCCTAGATTTAGCCCTAACACAAACACTCACCCTAACCCTAGCTTCAGCCCCACACCTAATGCAAACACTCACACTAAGATCAGCCCCAAACCTAACCATAGCCCTAACCCTCGCCTCAACCCAAACCTAACCCTAACCCTAGCACCGGCCCAACCCTAACCTTAACCCTAAAACGGGCCTCAGCCCCAACACTAACCCGAGCCTCAGCCCCAAACCTAACCCTAACACTAACCCTAGCTTCAGCCCGAACCCGAACCCTAAACCTAACCCATGCCTAAGCCCAACTCTGGCACTAAACCTAGCCTCAGCCCCTAACCTAACACTGAACCTAACCCTAGTCTCAGCCCCATTACTGACCCTAATGCTAACCCTAGCCTCGGCCCCAGTGCTAACGCTAACCTTAACCCTAACCCTAACCCTAGCCTCAGTCTCAACCCTGAACCTAACCCTAAACCTAGCCTCAGCCCCAGTACTAATCCTAACTGTAACCTTAGCCTCGGTCCTAGATATATCCCTAACCCGATCACGAGCCTCAGCCACAATCCTATACCTAATCCAAACCCTAGCCTCAGCCCCAAACCTAACCATAACCCTAATGCTAGCCTCAGCCACAACCCTGCCTCTAAACTTAATCCAATCCTCAGCCCCAAACATAACCCTAACCCTACCCTCAGCCCATTCCCTAACCCTAACTGTAAACCTAGACTCTGCCCCAACACTAACCCAAACCCCAACCATATTGTCAGCTCGCACCCTAACCCTAATCATTAGCCTAGCATCAGCCCTAAACCTAACCCATGCCTCTGTCCCAAGTGAACCCTAAACCCATCCTGTGCCTCAGCCCCAACTCTGACATTAAACCTAGCCTCAGTCCCCACTCTAACACTAACCCTAAACCTAGTCTTGGCCCCATTATTAACCCTAACTCTAACCATAGCCTCGGCCCCAATGCTAACCCTAACCTTATCCCTAGCCTCAGTCCCAACCCTAAACCTGACCCTAGCCTCAGCCCTAGCCCTGACCCTAACCCCAACCCCAGTCTCAGCCCCAAACCTAACACTAACCCTAACGCTAGCCTCGGCCATAACCTTAACACTAAAACTAACCCTAATCTCAGATCCAACCCTAACTCTAGACCTAACCCTCGCCTCAGCCACAAACCGAAACCTACCCGTAGCCTCAGTCCCAAACCTAACCCTGTCCCTAACCCTAGCCTCAGCCCCTAACCTAACCCTATCGGGAGTGCTAGCCTCAGCCCCAACCCTAACCCTAGCCTCATCACCAACCCTAACCCTAACGCTAGCATTCGCCCCAAACCTAAACCTTAACCTGACCCTAGCCTCAGCCACATCCCTAACCAACCATGATCATAGCTTCAGCCACAAACCTAACCCTAAACCTAACCCAAGCCTCAGCCCCAACCCTACCCCTAGCCCTAACCCTAACCTGAGCCTCAGCTACCCTAACCCTAACCCTAGCCTTAGCCCTAATTGGATCAATCACCCTAACCCTAGGTTCAGTCCCACTCCTAACGCTAACACTAACCTGAGGCTTAGCCTCAACCCTAACCCTAAACTTAAACCTAGCCCCAGTCTCAACCCTAACCCTAAATATAATCCTCGCCTCAGCCCCAGCCATAACCCTAACCCTAGCCTCAGCCCCAACCCTAACTATAACTCTAATACGAGCCTCGGTCCCAACCCTAACCCTAACCCTAGCCTCAGCCCCAACCCTAACTATAACTCTAATACGAGCCTCGGTCCCAACCCTAACCCTAACCCTAGCCTCAGCCCCAACCCAAACCCTAACCCTAACCCTCGCCTTAAACCCAAACCTAACCCTAGCATTAACCCTAGACTCAGACTGAACTCTAATACCAACCCCAACCCTAACCCTAGCCTCAGCCCCAATCCTAACCCTAATGCTAGCCCGAGCCTCAGCCCCAACCCTAAACCTAGCCTCTCCCAACCCTAACCCTAGCCTCATCACCAACCCTAACCCTAACCCTTAGCCTAACTTTAGCCCCAACCCTAACCCTAACACTAGCCTCAATCCCTACCTTAACCGTAACCCTAACCAAAGCCTCAGCCCCAACCCTAAACCTAACTCTAACCATAGACTCAGACCGAATCCTAGCCCTAACCCAAAGCTTGCCTCAGCCACAAACCTAACACTAACCCTAACCCTTAACTCAGCCCCAACCCTAACCCTAACCCTAAACCTAACCGTAGCCTCAGCCCTAAAACTAACCCTATCACTGCCTCCCCTCAGCCCAACTCTAAACCTAAACCTCTAAACCCTATAACCCACCTAATCTACACATCCCTAAACTCTATGGGCAATTTAACATGGCCAATCCACCTAGCCTGCACATCTTTGCACTGTGGGAGGAAACTGGAGCACTCAGAGGAAACCCATGCTGATATGGGGAGAATGTGCAAATTCCACACAGACAGTCACCCGAGTATGGAATCGAACCTGGTTCCCTGGTGCTGTGAGGCAGTAGTGCTAACCACTGAGCCACCCTGCTGCTATTTTTAAGGGTTGAGGCAAGGTCTGTTACACCAGAGATAAACCATATCAACCGACACCCCAACACAGGAAAACAAAGCTCCGTTAGAGCAGTAATAATCACTATCACTCCATGCTGTAACAGCATAATACAGCTCTGCCACACCAGAAAATCCCTGTCCATCTACACACTAACACAGTGTTAGAAAACTCTGTTACTTCAGCAATAAGCCCTCGCAATCTACACTCTATAACACAGGGTAATAAAACTCTGTTACATCAGTAATACGTCCTATCAATCTACACGCTTACACAAGGTAACAAAGCTCTGTTACACCAGTAATAAACCCTATTAATCTACAACAAAGACAGTGTAATAAAGCTCTCCTACACCAATAATAAAACCTATCAATCTAACTTTTGAACATTCGTGTCTAGTACCATCAAAATTGGCCTTTCTCCAGTATAGAACTTTAACTTTTAGATCCAGTCTGTCCTTTTCTATCACAATTTTAAAAATAATACAATTATGGTCGCTGGCCCCAAAGTGCTCCCCGCACTGATACCTCAGTCACCTGCCCTGCCTTATTTCCCAAGAGTAGGTAAAGTTTTGCACCTTCTGTAGTAGGTACATCCACTTACTGAATCAGAAAATTTTCCTGTGCACACGTAACAAATTCCTCCCACAGCCACCCTATTATTCTTATAAATAACTGAGATCTCTTACAAGTTTGTTTCTCAATTTCCCACTGACTATTGGGGGCTCTATAGTACAATCCCAATAAGGTTAACACCACTTTCTCATTTCTCAGTTCTACCTAAATAACCTTCCGAGATGAATTCCTAGGAATATCCTCCCTAGGTACTGTCATGTTATTATCCTAATCAAAAACACCTCTTCCCCCCCCGCCTCCTCTCTTGCCCCCCTTTCTATCCTACCCATAGAATCTACACCCTGGAACATTAAGCTGCCAGTCCTGTCCATCCCTGAGCCACATTGCTATAATTGCTATGATGTCTTAGTCCCATGTTTTCAACATGCCGAGTTCATCTGCCTTACCTGTTGGGCCTCTTGCATTGAAATAAATGCAGTTTAATTTATCAGACCTACCTAATTCTGAGCTTTGTTCCTGCCTGCCGTGACCATTTGACTTGCTCCCTTTCTCAACTGTATCAGTCTTGAACTGATTTCTTTCCTCATTATCTCCCTAGGTCTCCCCCTGCACCTTCCGCACCGCCCATCCTTTCCAGCCCCACACTAGTTTAAATCCTCCTGGGAAGCTCTAGGAAATCTCTCTGCCAGTATATTAGTAGAGGTGGAAACCTTACAACTTTAAAAAATATTTCATAGAACCATAAATCCCTACAGTATGGAAACAGGCCATTCGGCCCAACAAGTCCACACCGCCCCTCCAAAGAGCATCCCACCCAGACCCATTCCCCTACCCCTGATTTCCCAAGTCTAACCCACCTAACCTAAACATCCCTGAACACTAAGGGCAATTTAGCATAGCCAATCCACCTACCCTGCACATCTTTGGACTGTGAGAGGAAACCAGAGCGCCTGGAGGAAACCCACGCAGACACACAGAGACTGTGCAAACTCCCCACAGACAGTCACCCGAGGGTGGAATCAAACCTGGGTCCCTGGCGCTGTGAGGCAGCAGTGCTAACCACTGAGCCACCGTGCCACCAACCAAAGGCGAACGATCAGGGATCGGCCGGGATCAGCACTTGAAATATCATAACATTCAAGCATATGGGACAAGTACAGGAAATTGGGATTAGTGTGCCTTTGACAGTAGTTGTTGTCAGTGCAGACTCAAATGGGCCAAAGTGCCTTTTCTGCGCTTTATGACTATGACTTTATTACAGGATCTACATTACATTTACAGTAAAACATTCCAAATCTGCTAGGATACTTTTGATTGGTGAAACAACTTCAAATCTTTAAAGAATCTTTTGAAAAACAAATCTATAAATCCCAAAACATGGTCATTTACCTAAAATATGCCATTTATTTCAGAGAATCCTGATGGAGTACTTGTGTCATTTGTGCTCAGCACCAGCCTGGAGTATAACAGCTATTACAAAAGAACACACAAACTAGTAACACAGCACCATATCATTATTTCAGGTTATCCCCAACAGTCTTCACCATTAACTAATTACTTTTGAACTGTAGTCACAATCGTCATCTATGCAAAACATACCTGTCAATTTGTGCATAGCAAACCCCATAGATTGCAAGAGGTAATTGGTTTTGATGATTTTGATTAAAGGATGAATGTAATTTTGGTCACCAAGGACTCCTAGCAGGAGTGAATGACTGAAGTCTTAGTTGCGCCATAATTTGATTGTCAAATAATTACAATGCTGTATTTCTTCATTACTCTTATAAGATCACAAATTAAATTACAGCCTCAATTTCATAATAGAACTTATCACACAAACTTTCCTTTATAGTAAATATGATTATTAAGAATGTAGTTTAATTCGCTGTTTCCCTTTATTTTGTTCAGAACCTGAAGTTCCTGACTCATGTTCCATGGACCACAGCTGTCTTCCACCACCTCAATGTTATTAAGATGTATGAAACACCAGCCTCTTCAATAATGGAAGAAACTAAAGCAAACTCCTTTCTTCACCGAAATTCATATCTCACGGGCCACAGGGAGGTCACTGACATGATCAGAAGAGGGAAGCCTGAAGGATTTCCAATAATCACTCATTAAAGGTCATTGAAGCTAATCATTGCGTTGGTAATCGGATTACATAGCATCAATCAAGGATGAATCCATAGATCTTCCTGCTCTGTAAGACTGAAAGAGTGAACTATAAGTGAGCATGAATTTTATTAATAACTCCAGTGATATTAGGCAGATGAGGACACTCATAGATGATCTAATAGAAATAACAATAGAAGACTAGGAATGAATACCTTGGGTGTCACTTCATCCTCTGC
>NC_063354.1:47454700-47478782 GCF_021869965.1 Rhincodon typus | reverse complement strand
TGGGTTGAAAAATGACAGATGGTGTTCAATCCGGATAAATGTGAGGTACTGCATTTTGGTATAACAAAAAGAGTAGGGCTTGTACAATTAATGGTGGGCCTTTACTGTTGTAGAACAGAGGGACCCAGGGGTGTAGGTACATAATTGTTTGAAGTTAGGTGTCACATAGGACAGTTAAAAAGGTGTTTAGCATGCTTGCCTTCATTGCTGAGTCCTTTGAGTCCAGGAGTTGGCAAGTCAGATGGAGATTGTACAGGACATTGGTGAGGCCTCTTCTGGAATACAGTGTCCAGCTCTGGTCACTCAGTTGTAGGAAGGGCATTATCAAGCTGGAGAACGTTCAGAAGATATTTACGAGGATGTTGCTGGGTATGGAAGGTTTGAGTTATAAAGAAAGGCTGAGACTTCTTTCACCTGAGCGTAGGAGGGTGCAAGGCAACCTTGTAGATGTTTATAAAATGAGAGATATAGATAGAGTTAGAGTTAGTTGTCATTTCCCTGGGATGGGGCATTTCAAGACTAGGGAGTGCTTTTTTAGAGTGAGAGGACAGAGATTTAAAACAAAATGAGGCAAATTTGTTCCTTATTTTAAACAGTGGTTCGTATCTGGAATGAACTTCCTGAGGAAGTGGTTGATGCAGGTACAATTACAAAGTTTATACGACATTTGGATAGATACATCAATAAGAAAGGTTTGAAGCAATATGAGCCAGGAGCAGGCAAGTGGGACTACTTTAGTGTGGGATTACCTTTGGCATGGACTGGTTGGACTGAAGGGTCTGCTTCCATGTTGACTATAATTATGGGGCGTTCTTAACAGGGAGATCAAGGAGGCAAAGAGAGGATGAGACAGCCTTAGCAAGTAGGGTTAAAGGATTATCCAAAACAGACTCTACGAATACATTAAGGGCAAGAGAGCAACTAGAGAGAGTAGGGGCCCTTAAAGATCTAAGAGGTCATCTTTACGTTGAACCTCAGGAGATGGGAAATATCAGTTTTTACTGTAGTGAAAGAATTGGTGACTAGAAAGCTCAAGTAAATAAATAATTTTGAAAGCAGTTTACATTAAAGGAGGAAGTGCTGGAGGTCTTAGAAAATATAAAGATGGTAAGTCTTCAGGACCTGATCTAGTGTATCCCAGAACTTTGTCGGAAGTAAGGGAGGAAACTGTGGGCCCCTTGCAAATATATTTGTATCATTTATAAATATGGGTGAGGTGCTGAATGACAGGAGAGTGGCTAATGTTGTGCCCTTATGAAGGGATGCAAGGAGAAGCCTGGGAACCACAGGTGAGAGTCTGACTCTGTTGTGGGTAATTTTTTTAAAAATTCATTCATGGGATGAGGGCGTTGCTGGCTAGGCAGCATTTATTGTCCATCCCTAATTGCCCAGAGGGCAGTTAAGAATCAACCACATTGAACATAGAAGAGTACAGCACAGTACAGGCCCTTTGACCCACTATGTTGTGCCGAACTTTTACCCTAAACCTAAGGTCTATCTAACTTCCCTTGGCTGATGAATCAGTTCTCCTCCATGTTGAACCACGCTTGGAGAAAGCACCGAGGATAGCAAAGGTCTAAAATGTACTCTGCGTCCGGGGTCTTGAATGTCCACCACCAAGACTGGCTTGGCAGCAGCACTACTGATCGAGCTGGTGGTGTCCTATTGGACATAGCTGCTAGACTTTGTTGGCTGCAGACGCATCTCTCCATGACAGTATCGGTCAGAGCAGTTTAACGTTCCAGGATACAGATGTTTAAGGCAGGATAGAGGGGGATATAAAAGAGGTGGGGGAGTTGCACTACTTGTTAAGGAGAATATCACAGCTGTACCTTGGATGGCTCATACAGCGAGGCAATATGGGTAGAGCTCAGGAACAGAAGGGATGCAATCACAACATTTGGTGTTTACTATAGGCCTCCCAACAGCCAGTGGGAGAAAGAAGAACAGATATGTAGGCAGATTTTGGCAAGATGTAAAAGTAACAGGGTTGTTGTTGTGGGTGATTTTAACTTCCCATATATTGACTGGGACTCACTTAGTGCTTGGGGCTCGGATGGGGCAGAGTTTGTAACGAACATTCAGGAGGGTTTCTTAAAACAGTATGTAGATAGTCCAACTAGGAAAGAAGCCGTACTGGACCTAGTATTGGAGAATGAGCCTGGCCAGGTGGTCGACGTCTCAGAAGGGGAGCAGCTCGGGAACAGTGATCACAATTCGGTAAGCTTTAAGGTACTGATGGATAAAGATACGTGTAGTTGTCAGGTGAAGGTGCTAAATTGGGGGAAGGCTAATTACAACAATATTAGGCAGGAACTGAAGAAAGTAGATTGGAGGCAAATCAACATACGTTACGTGGGAGGCTTTCAAGTGTAAGTTGCTCAGAACTCAGGTCCGGCACGTTTCTTTTAGGATGAAGGGTAAGTATGGCAAGTTTAGGGAACCTTGGATAATGAGAGATATTGTGAGCCTCATCAAAATGAAAAAGGAAGCATTTATCAAGGCTAGGAGGCTGGGAACACACAAAGCAAGGGTGGGTTGAAAGAAACTTAAGCACGGAGTCAGGAGGGCTAAAAGGGGTCATGAATAGTCATTGGCCAACAGGATTAAGGAAAATCCCAAGGCTTTTTATACATATATAAAATGCAAGAGGGTAGCCAGGCAGAGGCTTGGCCCACTCAAGAACAGGGAAGGGAATTTGTCTGGAGCCAGAAGAAATGGGCGAGTACATTGTGTGACACAATGAGTACTTTGTGCCAGTATTCACCATAGAGAAGGACTTGGTGGATGATGAATCTGGGGAAGGGCATATAGATAGTTTGGGTCATGTTAAGATCAAAGGGAGGAGATAGTGGGGATCTTGAAAAATATTAAGGTAGACATGTCCCCAGGGCCTGATGGGATATACCCCAGAACACTGAGAGAGGCAAGGGAAGACACTGCTCGGGCCTTGAAGGAAATCTTTGTATCCTCATTGGCTACAGGGGAAGTCCCAGAGGATTGGAGAATTGCCAATGTTGTTTCTTCGTTTAAGAAGGGTGGCAAGGATAATCCAGCTAATTACAGGCCGGTGAGGCTTACATCAGTGGTGGGGAAGTTATTGGAGAGGATTCTTCGAGGCAGGATTTACTCCCACCTGGAAATCAATATTAGCAAGAAGCAACATGGTTTTTGAAGGGGAGGTCATATCTCACTAACTTGGTTGAATTTTTGAGGAAGTGATGAAGATGATTGATGAGGGTAGGGCAGTGAATGTTGTCTACATGGACTTCAGTAAGGCTTTTGACAAGGTCCCCCATGGCAGGCTGATAGAGAAGGTAAAGTCGTACAGGGTCAGAGGTGAGTTTGCAAGATGGATAAAAAAACTGGCTTGGTCACAGAAGACAGAGGGTAGCAGTAGAAGGGTGCGTTTCTGAATGGAGGGCTCCAATAGTGGCGTTCCTCACCAGATCAGTGTTGGGACCTTTTGCTAATTGTAATATATATAAATGATTTGGAGGAGAATGTAACTGGTCTGATAAGTAAGTTTGCCAATGATACAAAGGTTGGTGGAATTGTGAATAGCGATGAGGACCGTCAAAGGATACAGCTGGATATAGATTGGTTGGTGACTTGGGCAGAGAGATGGCAGATTGAGTTTAATCCAGAAAAATATGAGGTAATGCATTTTGGAAAGTCTAATCCAGATGGAAAGTATACAGTAAATGGCAGAACCCCTAAGAGGCAACTCATGGGCAAAGGGATTTGGGTGTACAGGTACACAGGTCACTGAAAGTGGCAACGCAGGTGGAAAAGATAGTCAACAAGGCACATGGCATGCTTGCCTTGATCGGCCAGGGTATCGAGTTTAAAAATTGGCAGATAATGTTGCAGCTTTATAGAACCTTAGTTAGGCCACATTTGGAACACTGCGTTCAGTTCTGGTCGCTACACAACCAGAAGGATGTGGTGGCTTTGGACAGGGTACAGAAGAGATTTACCAGGATGTTGCCTGGTATGGTGGGCATTAGTTATGAGGAGAGGTTGTAGAAACTTGGGTTGTTCTCACTGGAATGACGGAGGTTGAGGGGCGACCTGGTAGAGGTCTACAAGATTATGAAGGGCATGGACAGAGTGGACAGTCAGAAACTTTCTCCCAGGGTGGAAGAATCAGTTATCAGGGGCCATGGGTTTATGGTGTGAGGGGCAAGGTTTAAAGGTGATATACGAGGCAAGTTTCTTACACAGAGGGTGCCTAGAACTCGCTGCCGGGGGAGGTAGTGGAAGCAGATATTACAGTGAATTTTAAAGGGTGTCTTGACAAATATATGAATTGGATGGGAATAGAGGGATACAGACCCCAGAAGGATAGGGGGTTTTAGTTGTGATGGGCAGCATGTCGGTGCAGGCTTGGAGAGCTGAAGGGCCTGTTCTTGTACTGTAATTTTCTTTGTTCGTTGTTATCACACAGTCCTTGTGGAGATGATATCCCACCTTCACATTAAGAATAACCTCCATTGTGTCGTGTGACACTATCGCTGTACCAAATGGGACAGACTTTGAACAGATCCAGCAACTCCGTACCCTTGAGGCAACATGGGCCATCACCAGCAGCAGAACTGTATTCCAATACAATCTGCAATCTCATGGCCTGGCACACGTGGAGGTGACAGCCTGGCTGTGTTATCGCTGGCACTGTTAATACAGAGACCCAGGAAATGTTCTGGGGATCTGGGTTCAAATCCCACTACAGCAGATGGCGAAATTCGAATTCAATAAAATTCACAAATACAAGTCCAACGATGACCATGAAACTACTGCCCATTGTTGCAAAATCCTATCTAGTTCACTAATGTTCTTTTAAGGGAAGGAAAATGCCATCATTATGTGTGGTCTGGCCTACACATGAATCCGGACCCCACAGCAATGCGGTTAATGCTTAACTGCCCTCTGGGCAATTAGGAGAGCAATAAATGCTTGCCGAGCTGGCAATGCCCTTGTCTCGTGAATTAATAAACAAAAACCCTCACCCAACCACGACCATCCTAAGTAGATAGGGCGGTGGAGAAGGTGTTTGGCATATCAATATAGGGCATTGAGTACCAGGTCAGCATGTCATGATGCAGCTTTATAAGACTTTGGTTAGGCCACACTTAGAGTATTGCATTCACTTCTGGTCATCATATTACAGGAAGGATGTGGAAGCTTTGGAGAGGGTGCACAATAGGTTTACCAGGATACTGTCTGGATTAGAGGGGAGAAGGAGAGGCTAGATAACCTAGCGTTGGTTCCTCTGGAGCCACAGAGGCTGAGGGAAAACGAAAAAACTATGAGATGCATACATGCAGTTCACAGTGAGAATCTTTGTTCCAAAATTTAAATGTCTAATACTAGGGGGCTTGCATTTAAGGTGAGAGGGAGAAAGTTCAAAGTAGATGTGAGGCATAAGCTTTTTTTTACAAAGTGTTAAGTGTCTGGAATGCACTGCTGGGATGGTGGTGGAGGCAGATACAATAAGGGAATTAAGGGGCTTTTAGATAAGTACACAGAAATGCTAGGAATAGAGGAACATGGACCAAAGGCAGGCAGAAGGGATTATTTTAATTTGGCGTCATGTTCATCACAGCATCGTGGTCCAGTTAGCCTGACCTCAGTCATTGGCATGAATTTATAGTCTATTATTATGGATGAGATTGTGGAATACTTGGAAGTGTGTGGTAAAATAGTACTGAGTCAGCATGATTGTGATAAGGCCAGGTCATACCTGATAAATCAAAAATAGATTCTTCAAGGAGTTAGACAAAGGAGAGGCTGGTCACGTGATTTGTGTGAATTTCCAGAAGACCTTTACAAGGTGCCCCACAGCAAATGTGCTAAATCAGTTAAGAGACCATGGTGATTCACGCAAGATACTGGCATGCACAGAAGATTGGATGACTGCCAGAAAGCAGACAGTAGGGATAAAAGGGGCATTTCAGGACGGCAGCTGGTGCTAGTGGAGTTCTGCAGGCACATGTTGGGACAAAAACTTTTCATGCTATACATTAACAGTCAAGCTAACTGACCTATAGATTCCTATCTTAAGCCTGGCTCCCTACCTAGACAGGGGTGTTACATCAGCCATTGTCCAACTCTCTGGGACCCTTTCTGACTCCAATAATTCCTGAAAGATCACCCCAATGCCTCAGCAATCTCCTTCAGAACTCTGCGTACATAAGGTCTAGGTGACTGAAAACAGACGAAGCTTTGGAAGAATAATCGGGAAAGTAGGACCAATCTGAAACGAGGAATTAAGAGGGCTAAAAGGGGTCATGAAATATCTTTAGCAAACAGGGTTAAGGAAAATCATAGAACATAGAACATAAGAACTAGGAGCAGGAGTAGGCCATCTGGCCCTTCGAGCCTGCTCCGCCATTCAATAAGATCATGGCTGATCTTTTCGTGGACTCAGATCCACTTACCCGCGTTCTCACCGTATCCCTTAATTCCTTTATTGTTAAAAAAAAACTACCTTTTTTTTAAAAACGTTTACTGAAGTAGCGTCAACTACTTCACTGGGCAAGGAATTCCATAGATTAACAACCCTCTGGGTGAAGAAATTCCTTCTCAGTTCAGTCCTAAACCTGCTCCCTCTAATCTTGAGGCTATGCCCTCTTGTCCTAGCTTCACCTGCCAGTGGAGACATCCTCTCTACTTCTACCTTATCTATTCCCTTCATAATTTTATATGTTTCTATAAGATCCCCCCTCAAATCTTCTGAATTCCAATGAATATAATCCCAATCTACTCAGTCTCTCCTCATAAGCCAACCCCCTCAACTCCGGAATCAACCTAGTGAACCTCCTTTGCACCCCGTCCAGTGCCAGTACATACTTTCTCAAGTAAGGAGACCAAAACTGCACACAGTACTCCAGGTGTGGCCTCACCAGCACCTTGTACAGCTGCAACATAACCTCTCTGCTTTTAATTTCAATCCCTTTAGCAATGAAGGACAAAATTCCATTTGCCTTCCTAATTACTTGTTGTACCTGCAGACCTACCTTCTGTGATTCATGCACAAGGACACCTAGGTCCCTCTGCATAGCAGCATGCTGCAACTTTTTACCATTTAAGTAATAATCCTTTTTACTATTACTCCAACCAAAATGTATGACTTCACATTTATTTACATTGTATTCCATCTGCCAGACCTTTGCCCACTCACTCAATGTATCTATGTTCCTCTGCAAAGTTTCACAGTCCTCTGCACACTTTGCTCTGCCATTCATCTTAGTGTCATCTGCAAACTTTGACACCCTACACGTGGTCCCCAATTCCAAATCATCTATAAAAATTGTAAATAATTGCGGTCCCAACACCGATCCCTGAGGCACACCACGAGTCACTGACTGCCAGCTAGAATAGCACTCATTTATCCCCACTCTCTGCTTCCTGTCAGTCAACGAATCCTCTATCCATGCTAATACTTTACCCTTAATGCCATGCATCCTTATCTTATGCAGTAGCCTCTTGTGCGGCACCTTGTAGAAGGCCTTTTGGAAATCTAAGTACACCACATCCACTGGGTCCCCATTGTCCACCTTGCTCGTAATCTCTTCATAGAATTCCAAAAGATTTGTCAAGCATGACCTGCCCTTCATGAACCCATGCTGCCTCTGCCCAACGGGACAATTTCTATCAAGAAGCCTTGCTATTTCTTCCTTGATAATAGACTCAAGCATCTTCCCCACTACAGAGGTTAAGCTAACCGGTCTATAATTCCCCATCTTTTATCTACTTCCCTTTTTAAACAGTGGCGTCACATTTGCTGTTTTCCAATCTGCTGGGACTGCCCCAGAGTCCAGCGAATTTTGGAAAATTACCACCAGTGCACCTGCTATTTTTCCCGCCATCTCTTTTAGTACCCTGCGATGCATTCCATCAAGGCAGGAGACTTATCAATCCTTAGCTCCATTAGCTTGCCCAACACTACCTCTTCCGTAATAATGATTGTTTCCAGGTCCTCACCCACCTTTGTCTCTTTGTCAATTACTGGCACGTTATTAGTGTCCTCCACTGTGAAGACCGATACAAAATACCTGTTCAATGCCTCGGCCATTTCATCATATCCCATAACTAAATTCCCCTTCTCATGCTCTAAAGGGCCAACGTTTACTTTAGCCACTCTTTTTTGCTTTATATATTTATAGAAACTTTTGCTATCTGTCTTTATATTCTGTGCTAGTTTTTTCTCATGTTCTATCTTACCTTTCTTCATAGCTCTTTTTGTGACTTTCTGTTGACCTTTAAAGTTTTCCCAATTTTCTAGTTGCATGCTGTTTTTGGCCACTTTGTATGCCTTCTCTTTCAATTTGATAGCCTCCTTTATTTCTTTAGACACCCATGGCAGATTACCCCTTTTCATACAGTCCTTTTCATTGGAATATACTTTTGCTGAGCACTTTGAAAAATTGCTTTGAAAATCCTCCACTGCTCGTCAACTGTCCCACCATAAAATCTTTGTTTCCAGTTTACTTTAGCCAAGTCCTCCCTCATTCTATTGTAGTTCTACTTGTTCAAGCACAGGACCCTGGTATTGGATTTTATCTTCACACTCTCCATCTGTATTAATCCCAAAGCCTTTTATTCGTACATAAGGAGCAAGAGGGTAACTAGAGAAAGGGTTGGCCCACTCAAGGACAAAAGAGGGAAATTATGCGAGGAGACAGAGAAAATGAGTGAGATTCTTAATGAGTACTTTGCGTCAGTTTATTCACCGAGGAGAGGGGCATGACGGATGTTGAGGTTAGGGATAGATGTTTGATTACTCTAGGTCAAGTCAGCATAAGGAGGGGGCAAGTGTTGGGTATTCTAAAAGGCATTAGGGTGGACAAGTCCCCAGGTCCGGATGGGATCTATCCCAGGTTACTGAGGGACGCGAGAGAGGAAATAGCTGGGGCCTTCACAGATATCTTTGCAGCATCCTTAAGCACGGGTGAGGTCCCGGAGGACTGGAGAATTGCTAATGTTGTCCCCTTGTTTAAGAAGGGTAGCAAGGATAATCCAGGTAATTATAGACTGGTGAGCCTGACGTCAGTGGTGGGGAAGCTGCTGGAGAAGATACTAAGGGATAGGATCTATTTACATTTGGAAGAAAATGGGCTTATTAGTGATAGGCAGGATGGTTTTGTGCAGGGAAGGTCATGTCTTACTAATTTGATAGAATTCTTTGAGGAAGTGATAAAGTTGATAGATGAGGGAAGGGCTGTACATGGACTTCAGTAAGGCGTTTGATAAGGTTCCCCATGGTAGGATGATGGAGAAAGTGAAGTCGTATGGGGCCCAGGGTGTACTAGCTAGATGGATAGAGAACTGGCTGGGCAACAGGAGACAGAGAGTTGTAGTGGAAAGGAGTTTCTCAAAATGGAGAACTGTGACCAGTGGTGTTCCACAGGGATCCGTGTTGGGACCACTGTTGTTTGTGATATACATAAATGATCTGGAGGAAGGTATAGATGGTCTGATTAGTGAGTTTGGAGATGACACTAAGATTGGTGGAGTCACAGGTAGTGAAGGGGACTGTCGGAGAATGCAGCAGAATATAGATAGATTGGAGAGTTGGGCGGAGAAATGGCAGATGGAGTTCAATCCAGGCAAATGCGAGGTGATGCATTTTGGAAGATCCAATTCAAGAGCGATCTGTACGGTAAATGGAAAAGCCCTGGGGAAAATTGATGCAGAGAGAGATCTGGGTGTTCAGGTCCATTGTACCCTGAAGGTGGCAACGCAGGTCAATAGAGTGGTCAAGAAGGCATATGGCATGCTTTCATTCGTCAGATGGGGTAGGTCATAGAGTTGGCAGGTCATGTTACAGTTGTATAGGACTTTGGTTCAACCACATTTGGAATACTGCGTACAGTTCTGGTCGGTACATTACCAAAAGGATATGGATGCTTTGGAGATGGTGCAGAGGAGGTTCACCAGGATGTTGCCTGGTATGGAGGGTGCTCGCTACAAAGAGAGGTTGATTAGGATTACAAAGAGATTAGGATTATTTACATTAGAAAGACGGAGGTTGAGGGGGGACCTGATTGAGCTCTACAAAATCATGAGAGGTATAGACAGGGTGGATAGCAAGAAGCTTTTTCCCAGAGTGGGGGACTCAATTACTAGGGGTCACGATTTCAAGGTGAGAGCGGAAAAGTTTAAGGGAGATATGTGTGGAAAGTTCTTTACGCAGAGGGTGGTGGGTGCCTGGAATGCGTTGCCAGCGGAGGTGGTAGAGGTGGGCACGATAGTGTCATTTAAGATGTATCTAGACAGATACATGAATGGGCAGGGAGCAGAGGGATACAGATCCTTGGACAATAGGCAACAGGTTTAGATAGAGGATCTGGACCGGCGCAGGCATGGAAGGCCGAAGGGCCTGTTCCTGTGCTGTAATTTTCTTTGTTCTTTGTTCTAGGGTATAGTTCATCTGGTCCGAGTGATTTATCCACCCTCAGACCTTTTGGCTTCCCAAGTACCTTCTCCATTGTGATGGCCAGTACGCTCACCTCTGCCCCCCACATGTCTTCAGGTTCTGGTGTGCTAATTGTGTCTTCCACTGTGAAAACTGACATTGTATGCTTTTTGGTTTGCTTTTATGCAAACCCTGAATTCCTTCATCAGCCACGCTTGCCTCATCCTACCCTTAGTACGTTTTTTCTTCTTTGGGATGAATTTTTGCTATGCCTCCTGAATTGTTTTCAGACACTCCTGTTCCACTGTCTTCACTGCTGGGCTTCCCTTCCAATCCACTCTGCCCAGATTGTCCCTCCTGTCTTTGTAGTTACCTTAACTCATTTGTAATACAGTCACATCTAATTCAGTCTTCTCGGTTTGAAACTCTAGGGTGAATATTCTGGTCACTGATCCCTAGAGTTTCTTCATCTTCAACTCCCTAATCAGTCTGCCTATTTAGGGGCTGAGATAGTGGTTCAGAGGTTGCTACTGCTGTCTCACAGCGCCAGACACCTGGGTTCGATTCTATCCTCAGACGACTGTCTGTGTGGGTTTCCTCGCACAGTCCAAAAATGTAGTTAAGTAGATTGGTTGTGCAAAATTACCCATATAGTCCAATGATTAGTGATGGGAAATGCAGCGTTACAGTGATAAGATGTGGGGAGTAAGTCTGGGTGAGTGCTCTTTGCTGGGGTAACAATGGGCTGAATGGTTTGCTTCCATTCTGTAATGCCCTGGAACTGAGATGGCTGACTTCAAGCAAGGGGATACAGAGCTTTGTGGTGGTGGTTGCTGGAATGAGAGAAAAACTGAGAAACGTCTGCCCACCTTCACTATTCCTTCTGTCCCTTAGGAGACTCCAATGTTGCCATTTGAGAACATAGAATCACTGAGCAGAAAATGACAGCCAAGTTCTGTACCCATAAAGATAGCCTCAACCGTGATCTTGGGTTCATGTCGTGTTCCACGATACTGTTCTGTAACTGTAAAATCTTCCTTAGTGTCCTGTTTTAACACCCATCACCTCGATAACCTGTTATGATCTCTCTACCTTAATTAGTTTGTACAGTTTTGGATTCCTTGTTACTTTGGTTAGACGCTCAGCATGTGACTCATACCTATCATGTTATTCCAGCCATTTGGTTTGTCTCCAGCACCACCTTATTTTTAATTTTTTGTAAATATCTCTGCCTCAATTAATCGGATTATAGGTCATCCCCTTACTTGCTGTTCAGCAATTGACACTTTACTCACACCATCAGACATACTTGATCACCTGCAGAGACTTAATATTCAACCTGTCGGCACTCCACTCACACCATTCATATGATTTTTTGA
The DNA here is from genome assembly GCF_021869965.1 of Rhincodon typus. Classification (NCBI taxonomy): domain Eukaryota; kingdom Metazoa; phylum Chordata; class Chondrichthyes; order Orectolobiformes; family Rhincodontidae; genus Rhincodon; species Rhincodon typus. The sequence continues at coordinate 47,466,983 of NC_063354.1, read as the reverse complement.
TCTCTCTGCTGTAAATTCTGTGTCTGTGTATCTCTTTGCACTTTACCTGACGAAGCTGTGATTTCAAATAAACCTGTTGGACTACAACCTGGAGTTGTGTGACTTCTGATTTGTCCATTCCAGTCCAACACTGGCACCTCCTCACCATGTCCGTATAGACAATGACCACCTGTTTGCCTTTACTAGCCTGTCCTTTTCGGTCAAGTCCTACAGTGGGCCACTCTCTGAGCGCTGTTTCTCAAAAGTTGTACTTGTTGTGTCTATTTAACTTTAATCACCCAAGAGGTCTCCAGCCTCAAGGTAGCCACGACCATGACCATGCACTTAAGTTTGGATCACCTACTAAGCCGCTGCCCAAGATGCTTTGGTATCAAGAGAAATTTCTACTTTAAAGGTTGGAGTACCAGACTGTAAGGGGACATTGAGTGAGCCAGGGTAATAGGTCACCATGAATAGTCACGTAGCCTTTGCCAATGGGTGGTCCACACTTCTTGTACCCTGCCCTTGGCCGTCCATGAATGGTTCTTTACAGGCTGGTCTCTGTTGTAATTTAGTGGATTCGGCAGGTATTTCACACAGGAAGATTTCGCAATGCAGCATTTTGAACATTCAGTTTCAGATTGTGACTTTGTTAATATCTGCCCAGCCCCCTCCAACTCTTTCTCTGACTCTCTCTCACTCTCTATTCTCTGACCTATCTCTTTCTCTCTTCTCTTCTTCCTGCAGCTGCAAACAACCTGCCTCTCACTCTGCTTCTGCAATGCCCCTCAACCTCTTTCCCTCTCGTGACATTGTTTTCTCTTGGTCTCACTCTTTTTTCTGTATGGGTGTGATCAAGTAAGTGACATTGGCAATCCGTAAGATCCCACATGCAGTGGTGTTCACAAAGCAACTCTCCCTTCAGCCTACCCAGAAAAGGGCTGAAGTTTCTTAAAAACTAACGTTTGAGACATCAGTTGGAGATATTTAGGAGAACTTAGCAGAAAGTGAATTAATTTTTAATGTGTTGTCCCTGTTGTAAGGTGGGAAAAAATTCAGATGATCTATTCACAGCAAGATCCAACTGTCACTGGTGTGAATGGAGACAATTGCCTTCTTTCTATGTCCATATGTATCTTTACTCTCCCTCTCTCTGATTAAACATTGATTGAAATACACCTTGGAATGTTTGTCTCTTTGTCTCTCTGTTTCAAGATAGGAAGGAGAGCGTGCGCGCGCGCGAGAGAGAGAGTAGGCGGGGGCGAACACAGAGTTCCTTAATCAGATCTTCAGTAAACCGAACTAAAATACTCCCTCTGGACTTTTCATTTTAAAGTCAAATTCCTGACACAAATAATGATTCACATTAATGATTTGGGAATTGCACCCTACTCAAGTGTAAGGCTGTTTAATTGCAAGGCCCTCAAGACAATGCGTTCAAATCACTGCATAGCATGATCCCACAAACAATTTGACAGCAAGGAGATTGTGTTTCACCGATGCTACTTAAGGGACCAGTTTTGGCTCCATTACTACTGAAAGGGAAAGTCCTGTTGTTTGACAAATTGAAAACATCTCCTTTTCTCTTTTCTCTGGTTCCGTAGAAGATAGAACAAGACATCACAGGAACAGGCCCTTCGTTCCACTATATCTGTGCCAACCACAATGCTATTCTAAATCTAATCCCATCTGCCTGCACATAGTCCCTATCCGTCTATTCTCTGCCTAATTGTCTTTCAGCCTAAATGCCTCTTAAACATTGCTGTCGTATCTGCTTCTACCACTTCCTTAAGCAGCACAGTTTCCTTGCACATCACCTTTACAATTTCCCCCTCTCACCTGAACCCTGTTTCCCTGGATATTTGACATTTCCTTCCCGAGAAAGAGACTCTGACATTCCACCCCATCCATGCCTCTCCTAATTTTATGTACTCCATCTCTGATCTTTTCTCTCTGTCTCTCTCTGATGTAATCATACACTGCAATCATTGTCTCATATTTTAAAAGATTGTAGTATTTATTTTTGACAATATTAATTTTTATAAACCAAGCACTTTTTCTGTGCCAGCAATGCTGCAGGCATTGAGTTCCCATAGACGGTCTGGAATGGGCTAAAATCATATTTTACAGGAAGCAAGAGGCTGCTGATTTGTATGGGACCACTTTTAAAAAGAAAACTCACCCTCATCCCTGGATTTAATATTGCGATCTCTCTTCCTAGAAGAAAATGTCTGGTGTTCAACAGTGACACGACACTGGAGCCCCCAAATCCTGAATCTCTTTCACAGCCTGGCGAGATGCCGCTGCAGTTTCATTCCCCTTTTCTCCTTCATGTTTCCTCTCTCCCTCTTTCATTCCCTCTCCCTCTGTTCCCAGTCTTCTCCTTGAGCGACAATTGGGGACATGCCAAACAAAGTGATATCTTATCCTTCGATCTCTCCCTTCCTCCCACATGCACTGTTTTTCTCTGTCCACTCTTTACCCCTTTGTCTTGGAAATTACTGTTACTAAGTTGGGTACGGTACTCATGAATTAGAATGCAGGAAGTTTGAAGGGTTGGTTAAAAAAAAATGAATGATAGTGGGGGAAAAGAGAGCCTGGTCATTTGAAGAGATTTTACTTTGTCTGTGCTTGGTAGTTTACAAATACTGTGCACAGAGTGCCTGAATGGAAACGTTTGTTTCGAATAGTGAAGCAGCGTTTTTACAAGACAACAAGTCTTTTCCAATTTAGCCAATCAGTTTAAACCAAGCCCTTCGAATCATCGTCATCATCATCATCGGTTCCGTACAGTGTGGAAAGAGACGCTTCGGTGCCAACAAGTCCACATGGACCCTCTGAAGAGCATCCCACCCGGACCCATCCCCCTGCCCTTTCTCTGTAACCCAGCATTTTCCATTGCTAACGCACCTAATCCACACATCCTATGGGCAATTGAGCATGGCCAATCCACTGAGCCTGCACATCTTTGGATTGTGGGAGGAAACCAGAGCACCCAGTAGAAACCCATGCAAACATGGGGAGAACATGCAAACTCCACACAGACAGTCGCCTGAGGGTATTCTCTGGGTCCCTGGCACTGGGAGGCATCAGTGCTAACCACTGAGCCACTTAGATACTAAAAGCCAATTGAATTTAAAAACTGATGGTGTTGACAACCTGAAACCAACCATATTACAAGAATTTCATGTGTCATAGGCGACATATAAGATAGGGCATTTGGAAAATTGGGAAGAGTCAACTGCCACCTGCCAAGAGACAAGACCTTTTTTGGCTCCAAGACAAAGGACCATCTAATTAATTAAAGGTACCAAGGCAGTTTTAGCTTAGAATCCTCACAGAAGAAATTATGGAGTAATCATCCCTAACAGCAGAATCAGTGGAAGAAAGGCGTTTGTGGAGTAACAGAAAAGGCAGAGCATTTCAGAAGACAGTTGTGCGAACTTGGAGTTTTAATTTATTGTTGTCTAATTAATTGTGTTTATATAATTGATACTTGTGTTTATATGAACAGCATTCCAGTAGAATTTAGGCCAGTTAGGGAATAGTTAGTGGTCTCGGGGGCAACTGTTCGCTTTGTTAGTAATTCTGTTAATTTATTGATTGTTCGGGTTAAATAAATAATTACGGTATGGCTCTCTCTGGTATCCAGTTCATTCTTGTCTCGTCTGAGTGAAACAGGTCAAGGAGAGAGGCTTGTTGCCACATTTGTGTGTGGAATCTTGTTGTACACCAGTTGCAGTGAGGTGTGAGGTATGATTTGAAGCTGCAATGAAATTTACAGAAGCCATTTATTCATTCTCAATAGGACCAGATTGCTGTCTTATCTCCCTCTCTCTCACACCCCATTGAGAGTTACCAGGTGTCAGAGACAAGGATTGGGGGTCTGGCAGGGTGTGACATGGACGGAAGACCTTGACAGTCTCACAAGGATACCTATGGAATCGTGCCATGCGTGGTTTTGTCCTTTTACACGTGTTTCCTTTACACATCAGAAGCCTTGTCAAGCCGGTGGGCTGAGGAATGGCAGATGGAGTTTAATTTACATAAATGTGAGGTGTTGCATTTTGGAAAGGCAAATCAGGACAGGACTTACCATTAAGTGTATAAGATCTTGGGGAGTGTCACTGAACAAAGAGACTTTGAGGTGCAGGCTCATAGTTCCTTGCAAGTGGAGTCGCAGGTGGAAAGGTTAATGAAGAAGGCGTTTAGTAAGCTTGCCTTTATTGATCAGAGCATTGAATATAGAAGTTGGGAGGTCATGTTACAGCTGTACAGGACATTGGTTAGGCCCCTTTTGGAGTACTGTGTGAAATTCTGGTCTCCCTGCTGTAGGAAGGATGTTGTGAAACTTCAAAGGGTTCAGAGAAGATTTACAAGGATGTTGCCTGCGTTGGAGGGTTTGAGATAATGGGAGAGGTTCAATAGGCTGGGGCTATTTTCCCTGGAGTGAGGGAAGCTGAGGGTTTAAGTTGAGAGGGGAAAGATTTAAAAGGGACCTAAGGGGCAATGTTTTCACACAGAGGGTGGTGCATGTATGGAATGAGCTGCCAGAGGAAGTGGTGGAGGCTGGTACACTTAAAACATTGATAAGGCATCTGGATGGGATAGAAAGGGTTTAGAGGGATATGGGCCAAGTGCTGGCAAGTGGGACTAGATTTATCTGGGATATCTAATTATCATGGATAGGTTTGACCAAAGAGTCTGTTTCCATGCTGTACATCTCTATGACTGTCTGGGTCTATAACAGGGAGCCCAGCTTCAGTTTGCTCTTGGTCTGTGGATAGACTGCATCACTCCTTTCACCAATCCCCCATCCCTTGCTGCTCCCTCCCCACCAAATGTCATACGTCCATTGCTCATGTAGACAAAATATAATGGTCGAAAGTGAGAGAAGGTAGGGGAGTGGTTGTGAGGGGAGGGGAAGAGTGAAAAAGAGAGAAGTGAATGAGAAGTCTCATTGTCAATATTTCATGTAGAAACAGTGCCAAATCCCAGAAAGATTGGGCACAGGATGTGGATGACGAATGGGAGTGTGACAGTGGGGGCATCAGTTTTGTTTGTGCGTTTTCCAATGTGTGAGAGAAAAAGCTGAAGGTGTCAGGTTAAACATGGTGGGAAGGAGGGAGAAAAGCATGCGGTGAGAGTGGCTTCTCCACAACTGAGTCACTGCCCAGTCTCTCACAAAATATACACAAAGTGCAGTCAGAGAGCATTTGCCGCTTGATCTCGGTTGAAATCTGTTCCTGTTCACTGGTTTTAATATCAGGAGAAATAATAAAATACAAAGATTTTGGAAGTTAGTGAATGATGAGATCTTACACTTTCCTGTTTCTGTTCTCCGCATTTAACATCAGAGGATGGGCTGGTAAAAATATATGATTGCAGAAGTCAGTGAGTGGTGGGATCTTGCTGTGCTTTTGGTGTGACAGTATATTGTTAATTTTAATCAATTTTCATTGGCCCATTGAGTCTGCTCCGCTATTTGATTATGGTTGCTATGGTTCTCAATCCCCACTTCCTCACCAGTACCTGACCTCTTTGTGTCATCTGTAAACTTAGCAATAATGCCCTCGTTATTTTGTCTGGATCGTGAATGTATAACATGAATAATTATGGTACCAACACGGACATCTGTGGAACTGCACCAGTCACTAACTGTGCCATCCTGAAATAGACCCCTTTTTCCTTACTGTCTGCCTTCTGCCAAGTCAGCCAGTCTCTATCCATGCCAATAGCTGTCTCTTTTAGACTCCGTCGTCTCCCTACAGTGTGGAAACAGGCCATTCGGCCCAATAAGTCCACACCAATTCTCCGAACAGCATCACACCCAGATTCCCTTGGTACCCTATCCCTATAACCGCGCATTCCTCATAGCTAATCCCCCAAGCCTATATATCTCCTGGAAACTGCAGACAATTTAGCATGGCCCAATCTGCACATCTTTGGACTGTGAGAGGGAACTAGAGCACCTGGAGAAAACCCATGTAGACATGGGGAGAATGTCGCCTGAGACTGAAATTGAACCCAGGTCCCTGGTAGTGTGAAGCAACAGTGCTAACTACTGAGCCACTGTGCTGCCTTCTTATCATATTCATCAGATTCCTGTGGGGCACCTTGTCAAAGGACTTCTGGAAATCCAAATCGAGCACATCCACCTGACCTCCTTTGTCCAACTTGATTGTTACTGCTTGAAGAATCTAATTTTGATTTGTCAGGCATGACCTGCCCTTGATGAAATCGTGCTGACTCAGCCCTATTTTACCGTGAACATGCAATCTCATCCTTAAAAATGGACTCTAAAATCTTACCAACAACTGAGGTCAGGCTGGCTAACTGGCCTATAGATTCTTGACTTCTGCCCCCTTCTCCACTTAAACAGGGGTGTTACATTCACCATTTTCTGTTCTCTACGACCCTCCCTGATTCCAATGATTCTTGAAAGATCACCGACAATGCCTCTACAGTGTCCTCAACAATCTCCTTCAGACTTCTGGGGTGTAATCCATCTGGTGCAGGTGATTTATCCACCTTCAGACCTTTCATCTTCGTGATGGCCAATCTAAACTCTAACACAGTGTGATAAAGCTCTGTTACACCAGTAATAATTGCTATCAATCTACAGTCTAACATGGCTCTGTTACACCAGGAATTACACCCTATCAATCTACTCTTTAGCACAGCGTAATAAAGTTCTGTTACAACAGTAATAATCCGATCAATCTACACTATTACACAGTGTGATAAAGCTGTTACACCTGTAATAAACCTAAACAATGTACACGCTAACATGGTGTAATACAGCTCTGTTACATCAGTTAAATCTCTATCAATCTACACTTTAACAAACAGCAATGAAGCTCTCTGACACCAATGATAAACCCTATCAATCTACGCTCAAAATCACAATGTCCTGGGTCTCGATAGATGTGAAGTGAGAAAAACTTTTTCACCCAGTGAGTAGAAGGGTGTGGAATGTACTGCCTGGAAATGTGATTGAGACAGGTTCAATTGAGATATTCAAGAGAGAAAAGGAGGAATTTTTGGATAGAAATAGTCTGCAAGGATATGGGGAAAACAGCAGGAAAATGGCACTGAGTCATGATGCTCATTTGGACAGCCAGCTCATTTTAGCAGGTACAATAGACCGAACGGCCTCCTTCTGCGCCGTAATGATTCTGCGACCATCTGAGAAGGTTGGAAAGACAGGAGCTGGTTCAGTCTTTTGCACCAGTTACATCAATTTTGATGGATCACCTCTCATTCTTTTAAACTCCAATGAATGGATTGAGGGAATCTCTGTATTGCCTCCTCTGTAAAGAGCCCCAGATCCCACTGGCCAGAAAGGTGTTGGAGCACGATAGATTGGAGTTGTACATTGTGACAGTGCAGAAACTTAATGTAATAGATTCCATGGGAATTTCCTGGGATTCTGAAACTTCCAATGGACAACTCTCCTACATCTGGAAGCTTCTGAAAAAGCCCCGTACAACATCAAAACTTCTGATGATTCAAGTTACCAAGTTAGACTCACTTAAGCTCAATAGTTGCCAAGGAAAGTTAGTGAATAAAAACTCACTCTAAATCCCTGGCAATTATTAAACAGACCCAGAACTCAATCTTAAACTTTCCCCTTCCCAACTACATCTCCCTGCCACTTACACCCTTGTCAATTACTCTCCATCCAAACACCACTTCCCCACCTCCTTCCACCCGACCAACCTGACCCATTTACACCCTCTCTACTCTCCAACTGTCATTCCTGTTGAACTCCTCCTATCGCCAGACACGACAAGCCCCTCACCTGAAATGATATTTCCAATATACCCCCTCCTTCCCAATTGGTCTGACCCCACCTCCAGTGGTATGAAGTCACCCCCAGAAACATCACCCACCTCCCACCTGACTCCTCGGTCACTGTGACCTGCTCTGGAGCAGATGGCAGCCATTCACGTTGGACTGTTTGTTCCTAAACAGAGCTGGCACTAAGTTCCTTGCAGCATTTTGTTGGAGTGTTTGGAAAGGGTTTAAAGTAAAATCAGCAGGGGTTTGGGATTTTGGAATTAATATCAGAGAGGAGTAGGAGGATGCACAAAACACTGGGAGAGACCAGGACAGCTAGCATTAGAATAGAGTCACAGAGTGACACAGCACAGAAGCTGGCCCTTCAGTCCAACACTGCTGACCAGATATCCAGATCTTGTCCCGTTTTCCAGCATTTGGCCCATATCCCTCTAAACCCTTCCTGTATATGTACCCCTCCAGATGCAGTTGCACCTGCCTTCACCAGCTACTCAATACAGACTCATACCATACATGCACCACCCTCTGCAAGAAAAAGTTGCCCCTCAGGTCCCTTTCAAATCTTTTCCCTCTCACCTTAAACTTATGCCCTGTAGTTTCAGAATCCACTACCTTTGGAAAAAGATGTTAGCTATTCACCCTATCCATGCACCTCGTGATTTTAAAAACCTCTAGAAGATCGCTGTTCAGCCTCCAATGCTCCAGGGAAAATAGCCCCAGCCTTTTCAGCCATTCCCCATAGCTCAAACCCACCAATCCAAGCAACATTCTTGTAAATCTTTTCTGAACCATTTCAAGTTTAACAACATATTTGCTATCGCAGGCAGATCAGAATTAAATGCAGTATTCTCGAAGTAGCCTCAGTATAGTTGCAACATGATGTCCCAACTCCTATACTCATTGTACTGACCACTGAAAGCGAGTGTGCCAAATGCCTTCTCAATTAACAGATGTCAATCAAATAATATACTTGCCCAATTTAGGAGGTGGAGTTGGAGAATTTTAAATCGTTTAAATCACAGTTACTGTGCATTTTTGTGAATGGAAAAGAATAAATTATTTTTGGTGAGTGCGATTGTGGTGTTCCGGCACTAAGAGACCTAGTGTTCAATATTCCTGGATACAAGATGTTTAGATAAGGAAGGAAAGCTGATGGTTAAGAAGAGCAATGCAATGGCTGTAGGGATGTTTGCCCTTCTTTGTCTTTCACACTATCACTATCCGAGGGGTTGGAATTGGGCAAAATCACGAGCAGGTTGGATAGAGTAGATAAAGAGAAACTATTCCAGCTCATAAAAAGAGCAACAACAGGGCATTGGTTTAAAGCGTTCGATAGAAGAAGCAAGAGTGAAATGAAGAACAGCTTTTTCACTTAGTGAGCAGTTAGGGTATGGAACCCACTTGCTGGAATGTGCTAGAGGTAGCTGCACCTCCATGCCAACCTTCAGCAACTGTTCCACTATGACACCCACATCTCTTTGCACCTCATCTTTTCCTAAACTGCTACCAATCAGATAATTTGCCTTTCTGGTTGTGACCAAAATGGATAACCTCACACTTATCCACATTATCCGCATTTGCCAAGTATGTGTCCACTCAGCCAGTCTGTCCAAGTCACTCTGCAGCCTCTTAGCGTCCTCCTCACAGCACACACTGTCATCCAGCGTAGTGTCATCTGCAAATTTGGAAATACGGCACTCAATTCCTTCATCCAAATGTTAATGTATATTGTGAACAGCTGAGGTCCCAGCACTGAACCCTGCAGCACTCCACTAAAGTGTGATCCGGTTTGAAATTTCCAGTTTTATCTAGGATGTCAATCCTTATTGTAATACTGATATTATTATTGCCGACATCAGATCCCACAGCTGGAATCTGTGAATCCACAGGAGCACAGACTGATGTAAAACATTCATTCAAGAGCTCTCTCACAGCCTGGCAATCAGTTTCAATCTACTCTCAATTGTACCTTAATGGCTCTAGATCATCATTCAGGATGTCAGGCATCATTCACCCCTCGATCTACACCAACAGAATGGCACAGTGGCTCAGTGTTAGCATTGCCGCTGCACAACACCAGAGACCCAGTTTCGATTCCGCCCTCAGCTGACTGTCTGTGTGGAGCTCGCACGTTCTCCCTGTGTCTACATGGATTTCCTCTAGGTGCTCTAGTTTCCTCCTACAGTCTAAAGATATGCAGGTAGACTGGCCATTCCAAATTGCCCATTCCGTGCTGGCTTGGTGTGTTAGCTATGAGAAATGCAGTGTTACAGAGGATGGGTCTGCATGGGATATCCTTTGGAGGGTCTGCGTGGACTTGATGGGCCTGCGTGGTCTTGATGGGCCAAAGGGCCTGTTTTCACTCTGTTAGGGATTCTATGACAGGTAAAACTCAGTTCTTACTCAGGAGTAAGAATTCCTCAGTTTCCTCATCAGAGATTAGTGTCAATACTGAAACCAGCTTTCTCAGAGTACACTCTGGAGGTCCCACTACCTGAGCCTACAATCTTTAGCAGGGTCAGTGGTGCAGTCAACAGGAACTAGTGTCTGATACAGCTTATAAAACACATGGTATGTTTAACACCAAGTTGATTTATTGGAATATTAACATTTATAACCAGAGATTATTAATATTAGCAGAATCAGACCCCAATAGACATTGTTCATTGCTGTATGTGATTAATGGCAAAATGTAACCACTGTCATTACTTGTGAGCTCGCTGGTGTCTGAGCAGGCTAGATGACTGAGTGAATCCCTTCCCACACTTGGAGCAAGTGAATGGCCTTTCCCCAGTGTGAATTCGCTGGTGTTTAGTGAGGTCAGATGATCGCCTGAACCCCATTGTACAATGAGAGCACCTGAATGGTTTCTCATCAGTGTGAACACGTTGATGGGACATCAGTTCCTGGGGACTTTTATAGCACTTCCCACAGTCTGAGCATTTAAAAGGTCTCTCATCACTGTGAACTCGCTGGTGTTTCAGCAGATTGGATGAGTGAACAAATCTCTTCTGACACATGGCGCAGGTGAACAGTCTCTTACGAGTGCAAGTCTGCAGGTTGGAAGATTGACTGAATCTCTTCCCACACTCAGAGCAGGTGACCATTCTCTCCACAGTGTGAACTCCCTGGTGTACAGAGAGTCGAGATGAAATCTTGAACCCAGCCTGACAATAAGAGCACCTGAATGGTCCCTCATCAGTGTGAACACGCTGATGGCGCATCAATTCTCCAGAACATTTATAGCATTTTCCACAATCCGGACATTTAAAAGGTCTTTCATCAGTGTGAACTCGCTGGTGTGCCATCAGATGGGATGACTGAGTGAACCCCTTCCCACATTTGAAGCAGATAAATGGCCTCTCGCCAGTGTGAGTGCGTTGGTGAATTTCCAGCTCAGATGGGAATCTGAATCCCTCCTCACAATCCCGACATTTCCATGGTTTCTTCCCAGTATGATTCTTCTTCTGTTTTGAAAGGTCAGGTGGTTGGCTGAATCCACGACCACGCACATAACATGTGTATGGTTTTTCTCCACCACGAATGGTGTTTTGTCTTTCCATGCTCAACATCCAATGAGATTCAGATTAGAATAATTTGGGTGACTCAGTCAGATCCTGTCAAGACTTTTTGTGTGCGGAGTTTCCAACACAAAACTTTCCTTCCCTTCCTGTGAAATTGACTTAAAACAGAAAAGAGGAACAAATCAGAACCCACAATAACACAAATGCAGGCTGGGAAACTGATCTGAATTAATCTGGAAATTTGTGGGGGCTGGCACTTGGATAAGGTAACCATGAAAGGGACTGGACTATCATTAAAAAGCTCACTGATGTCCCTGATCTCTTTAACCATGCTTTTAGTTACTTCTTGTAATATTCACATGACTCAGGATTAAACATTGTTTTATAACATGCTGTGAAATGACTTGAAATGTTGTATTTCATGAACGGTACGCTACATTACAAATTAGTGTTCCTGACCTGGACATAGGTCATTGTTCTCTTGTGATCACTGAGGGATAACCTGTAACTTCTCAGCTGACAACATTGTTGCCACCAACATCAACACCTTCAGCACACAGAGTGAAGCAGTTTAAGGAGGATGATAAATACTGAAAATAGATACATTTTATCAAAACTTTTCATCTTGCACGCGCCAGGATCAACACTGTATGGGTACCACTGTAAAGGGGAACAACACTTTATGCTGAATGAGACAAGAGTACCAATTAGTTAGTAAGTAAATGAACACTGATTGATTGACAATGCAGAAGTTCTAGAATAATTGATGGTTAACCACCAAACTTTATTTCAATTTAAATCAGGCAGGTTGGCTGATTGGTCAAGACATGGACCTGAGGATTGGACCAGAGAATGGCTAGAACCTGTCATGCTGAATTAAAACAGGCACAATTTTGTACATAGATAACAAAGTGTGGAGCTGGAGGAACACAGCAGGCCAGGCAGCATCAGAGGAACAGGAAAGCTGACATTTAGGG
>NC_063354.1:47438462-47454300 GCF_021869965.1 Rhincodon typus | reverse complement strand
AGGAAAGCTGACATTTATGAAGAAGGGTCCCAACCCAAAATGTCAGCTTTCCTGTTCCTCTGATGCTGCCTGGCCTGCTGTCTTCCTCCAGCTCCACACTTTGTCATCTCTGACTCCAGCATCTGCAGTTCTGGCTATCCCACAATTTTCTACATGTTCTGACTGCACATAACAGGCTGTGTGCATTGAAAGGTGTAAGTTCCAGCATGCTCAACTGTGAGCCACACTGCAAGTCTGATTGATTATTGTGATGGTACTAAGAGAGATGTGCTTTGTGCTGTGTTTCTCTTACTCTGGCACCCCACTGTGGCAAACCCCTGTATCTCCTTCAGACAGGCTGTTGGTAAACAGCTTAGAGTTACCTCTAGGTGTTTTTTTCAAATGAGATAAAGGAATCATGACTGGGTGGGGTCAGGGCTCATGTAGACCTAGGAAGATTTTCAGTGAGTTGAAGATTTCTGCTGACTGCTGAGCTAAAAGGTTGACATCAAAGCTGCCAAAGTGAAGTCTGAGATGAGATGCTTCCTGTCAATAATCTAAATTGGCAGCTTGTTTCTTTCAGCACATGAGAACCATAACTGCTTTGCTGAATTGCACTTCTGGCAAAGGGTCTGTTTGTAGCATGCTACATACATTATAACAGTTGAATATTAGTGATTAAATAATACATTATGTTGCTAATTATTTCAGCAGAGTTAAAGTTATGCCTTTTTTGTATTTTAACTGTGTTGCAAGGATAAAGTATGTTTTCATTAAAGCTTAGTAGTGGACCAAGCAAATCACATCTGCCCCACACTTGCCTTTAAATAAATATAAAATTTAGGGTCTAGGCTATCTCCTTATAATACATTTTGGGGGTTCTAGTCTGGTCCACAATACTATCCTAAATTGAAAACAACGAATGCTGGAGATCAAAACGGGTCAGATAGCATCCATGGAGACAGCAAGCTAATGATCAGAGTCTAGATTACTCTTCATAAGAGCTTAAGTGAAGTATGGAAGGGACAGCATTTATGCTAGAATTTGGTTGGGGGGTAGTGGGTGTAGGGTGTAGGGTGTTGGTGGAGAAAAGATGTTGACAGTTCGGATAAAATGATGAAATATGAGAATGGCATAACAGCGGTATGTCTCCCTGCCAGACTTGAAAGGACAGACAGTCCCACTGGTATGGGGGGAGATGAGATCGGTAATGACGACATAACGTAACAAGTAAACCTTCACAATTTGGAGGCGTTGAACTCAATATCAAGTCCAGAAGGCTGTAAAGTGCCTAGGCTGAAGATGAGATGTTATTCCTCTAGTTTGCGCTGTGATTGACTGGAACACTGCAGCATGCTGAGGACATACACATGGGCATGCGAGCAGGATGCACTGTTAAAATGACTGGCTACAGGAAGGTCAAGGTCATGCTTGCACACAGACGGCAGGTGTTCTGCAACATGGTCACCCAGTCTGTGTTTGGTTTCTCCAATGTACAGCAGGGCACATTGGGTGCAGTGAATACAATACACAGGATTGGAGGAGGTACAGGTGAAATGCTGCTTCACCTGTTTAGGCCCTTGGATGGTGAGCAGGGAAGAGGTGAAGGGGCAGGTATTGCACTTCTGCAGTTACATGGGGACGGGGGTTGGTATCGGTGGTTGTGGAATGTACTAGGCTGTCCCAGAGGGAACAATCCCTACAAAATGCAGATGGGACAGTAGAGGGAATACGTGTTTGTGGGTGGTGTTCTGCTGGAGTTGTCTAAAATGGCGGAGAACGATCCTTTGAATGTGGAGGCTGTGAGAATGAAACCAGAGGACGGGGGAACCCGATCTCGCTATTGTGATTGATGGGAAGGAACAACGGCGGAGGCATGGGTCATAGGTCAGATGCGGTCGAGGGTGGGAAACTACGGTTACGGAAAAAGCAAGCCATGTCTGCAGTCCTGTTTCAGAAGGTGGCATCATCTGAACAGATGCGACGTGGATGAAGGAACTGGGAGAATGGAATGGAGTACTTGCAGGACAGGGTGTGATCAGCTGTAGTGAAGGTAGCTATGGGAGTCAGTGGCTTTGTAGAGGATGGCTGTGGACAGTTTTTTTCCCCAAAATGGAGGCAGAGAGGTCAAGGAAAGGAAGTGTACTGAAAACAACAAATGCCAATATCACGGTGGGTCAGGCAGCAATCTAAATTGATTGTCAGCCTAATAGCAAGCATGCTAAGAATTACTAATCAAATGCTATCCAATCACAGAATCAGATTTGATATTGTAAACCATATGTTGAGTTTGACAAACATGGCTGGTTGGATAAGGTCAGTACCTTGACTGTAGTGAACAGTCAAAGGGACACACTAAGATATGATCCTCTTGTTTTGGGGCATCTGTCCTACTGAATCATATTTCCAATACAAAACGTTAAAAAAAAGAACATAGTACAGGCCCTTCAGCCCACGATGTTGTGCCGACCTATTATCCTACTAAGATCAAACTACCCTGCATACTCTACATTTTACTATCCTCCATGTGCCTATCCAAGACTCACTTAAAGGTCTCCAAAGTATCCACTATCACTGCTGGCAGCACATTCCACACGCCCACCACTCTCTGTTTAAAGAACCTATCTCTGACATCTCCCCTGTACCTTCCTCCAATCACCTTAAAATTAAACCCCCTCAGAATAGTCATTTCCACCCTGGCAAAAAGTCTCTGACTATCCACTCTATCTATGTCTCTCATCATCTTGTACACCTCTGTCAAGTCACCTCTCATCCTTCTTTGCTCCAATGAAAAAAGCCCTAGATCCCTCAATCTTTCCTCATAGGACCTGCCCTCAGTCCAGGCAGCATCCTGGTAAATCTCCTCTGCAACCTCTCTAAAGCTTCCACATCTTTCCTATAATGAGGTGACCAGAACTGAACACAATATTCCAAGTGTGGTCTAACCAGAGTTTTATAGAGCTGCAGCATAACGTCACAGCTGTTAAACTCAATTCACCTGCCAATGAAAGCCAACACACCATACGCCTTCTTTACAACCCTATCAACTTGGGTAGCAACTTTGAGGGATCTATGGACGCGGACCCCAAGATCCCTCTGTTCCTCCACACTGCGGAGAATCCTGCCGTTAACCCTGTATTCTGCATTCAAATTCGACCTTCCAAAATGAATCACTTCACACTTTTCCAGGTTAAATTCCACCTGCCACTTCTTTGTCCAGCTCTGTATCCTGTCAATGTCCCGTTGCAACCTCCAACAGCCCTCCACGCTGTCCGCAACTCCACCAACCTTCGTGTCATTAGCAAACATACTAACCCACCCTTCCACTTCCTCATCCAAGTGATTTATAAAGATCACCTAGAGCAGAGGTCCCAGAACAGATCCCTGCAGAACACCACTGGTCACCAAGCTCCAGGCTGAGTACCTTCCATCTACTACCACCCTCTGTCTTCTTATCCTTATCAAATGCCTTGCTGAAGTCCACATACACCATATCCACTGTTTTGCCTTCATCAATGTGTCACATCCTTGAAGAATTCAATAAGGCTTGTGAGGCATGACCTGCGCCTCTCAAAGTTATGCTTACCTCTCAGAATCCTTTCCAATAATTTGCCCAACCACAGAAGAAAGACTGACTGGTCTGTAATTCCCAGCATTATCCCTATTCCCTTTCTTGAACAAGGGAATGACATTCGCCATCCTCCAATCATCTGGTACGACTTGCGTGGACAGCGAGGATGCAAAGATCATCGCCAAAGGGGCAGCAATCCCTTCCCCGCTTCCTGTAGGGACCTTGGGTATATCCCGTCTGCCCCAGGGGACTTATCTATCAAAGAACAAAGAAAATTACAGTACAGGAACAGGCCCTTCGGCCCTCCAAGACTGTGCCGATCCAGATCCTCTATCTAAACCTTTCGCCGATTTTCCAAGGATCTGTATCCCTCTGCTCCCTGCCCATTCATGTATCTAGATACATCTTAAATGATGCTATCGTGCCCGCCTCTACCACCTCCGCTGGCAACACGTTCCAGGCACCCACCACCCTTCTCTCCTTGAAATCGTGACCCCTAGTAATTGAGTCCCCCACTCTGGGAAAAAGCTTCTTGCTATCCACCCTGCTACCTCTCATGACTTTGTCGACCTCAATCAGCTCCCCCCTCAACCTCCGTCTTTCTAATGTAAATAATCCTAATCTACTCAACCTCTCTTCGTAGCTAGCACCCTTCATACCAGGCAACATCCTGGTGAACCTCCTCTGCACCCCCTCCAAAGCATCCACATCCTTTTGGTAATGTGGCGACCAGAACTGTACGCAGTATTCCAAATGTGGTCGAACCAAAGTCCTATATAACTGCAACATGACCTGCCAACTCTTGTACTCAATACCCCGTCCGATGAATGAAAGCATGCTGTATGCCTTCTTGACCACTCTATCGACCTGCGTTGTCATCTTCAGGGTACAATGGACCTGAACACCCAGATCTCTCTCTGCATCAATTTTCCCCAGGGCTTTTCCATTAACCGTATAGATCGCTCTTGAATTGGATCTTCCAAAATGCATCACCTCGCATTTGCCTGGATTGAACGCCATCTGCCATTTCTCCGCCCAACTCTCCAATCTATCTATATTCTGCTGCATTCTCCAACAGTCCCCTGC
Source organism: Rhincodon typus (assembly GCF_021869965.1). Classification (NCBI taxonomy): domain Eukaryota; kingdom Metazoa; phylum Chordata; class Chondrichthyes; order Orectolobiformes; family Rhincodontidae; genus Rhincodon; species Rhincodon typus. The sequence continues at coordinate 47,449,664 of NC_063354.1, read as the reverse complement.
TACTCCACCAATCTTAGTGTCATCTGCAAACTTGCTAATCAGACCATCTATACGTTCCTCCAGATCATTTACGTATATCACAAACAACAGTGGTCCCAACACGGATCCCTGTGGAACACCACTGGTCACAGTTCTCCATTTTGAGAAACTCCCTTCCACTACAACTCTCTGTCTCCTGTTGCCCAGCCAGTTCTCTATCCATCTAGCTAGTACACCCTGGGCCCCATACGACTTCACTTTCTCCATCATCCTACCATGGGGAACCTCATCAAATGCCTTACTGAAGTCCATGTATATGACATCTACAGCCCTTCCCTCATCTATCAACTTTATCACTTCCTCAAAGAATTCTATCAAGTTGGTAAGACATGACCTTCCCTGCACAAAACCATGCTGCCTATCACTAATAAGCCCATTTTCTTCCAAATGTAAATAGATCCTATCCCTCAGTATCTTCTGCAGCAGCTTCCCCACCACTGACGTCAGGCTCACCGGTCTGTAATTACCTGGAGTATCCTTGCTACCCTTCTTAAACAAGGGGACAACATTAGCAATTCTCCAGTCCTCCGGGACCTCACCCGTGCTCAAGGATGCTGCAAAGATATCTGTGAAGGCCCCAGCTATTTCCTCTCTCGCGTCCCTCAGTAACCTGGGATAGATCCCATCCGGACCTGGGGACTTGTCCACCCTAATGCCTTTTAGAATACCCAACACTTCCCCCCTCCTTATGCCAACTTGACCTAGAGTAATCAAACATCTATCCCTAACCTCAGCATCCGTCATGTCCCTCTCCTAGGTGAATACTGACACAAAGTACTCATTAAGAATCTCACTCATTTTCTCTCTCTCCTCGCATAATTTCCCTCATTTGTCCTTGAGTGGGCCAACCCTTTCTCCAGTTACCCTCTTGCTCCTTATGTACGAATAAAAGGCTTCGGGATTTTCCTTAACTCTGTTTGCTAAAGATATTTCATGACCTCTTAATTCCTCATTTCAGATTGGTTCTACTTTCTCGATATTCTTCCAAAGCTTCGTCTGTTTTCAGTCGCCTAGATCTTATGTATGCTTCCTTTTTCCTCTTTGCTAGTCTCACAATTTCACCTGTCATCCATGGTTCCCTAATCCTGCCCTTTCTATCCCTCATTTTCACAGAGACATGTCTCTCCTGCACTCTCATCAACCTCTCTTTAAAAGCCTTCCTCATATCAAATGTGGATTTACCCTCAAACAGCTGCTCCAAATCCACATTTCCCAGCTCCTGCTAATTTTGCTATAGTTGGCCTTCCCCCAATTTAGCACTCTTCCTTTCGGACCACTCTTATCTTTGTCCACGAGTATTCTAAAACTTATGGAATTGTGATCACTATTCCCAAAGTAATCCCCTACTGAAACTTCAACCACCTGGCCAGGCTCATTCCCCAACACCAGGTCCAGTATGGCCCCTTCCCCAGTTGGACTATTTACATACCGCTCTAGAAAACCCTCCTGGATGCTCCTTACAAATTCTGCTCCATCTAAACCCCTAACACTAAGTGAATCCCAGTCAATGTTGGGAAAATTAAAATCTCCCATCACCACCACCCAGTTGCTCCTACATCTTTCCATAATCTGTCTACATATTACCTCTATCTCACGCTCGCTGTTGGGAGGCCTGTAGTACAGCCCCAACATTGTTACCGCACCCTTCCTATTTCTGAGCTTTGCCCATATTGCCTCACTGCTCGAGTCCTTCATAGTGCCCTCCTTCAGCACAGCTGTGATATCCTCTTTGACCAGTAATGCAACTCCTCCAACCCTTTTACCTCTCTCTCTATCCCGCCTGAAGCATCTATATCCTGGGATATCTCGTTGCCAATTTTGCCCTTCCCTCAACCAAGTCCCAGTAATAGCAATAACATCATACTCCCAGGTACTAACCCAATCCCTAAGTTCATCCTCATGCTTTTCAAAATTTTCTTTCTAACATCAACCTGTTTGAGCATATCTGCCTGTTTCATGCTGTCCTCACAAACATCAAGGTCCCTCTCGCTGGTGAATACTGAAGCAAATCAGCTGCACTCACTTGTCTGTGGCACCGGTAGTAATTCTGAGATTACTACTCTGCTCGTCCTGGCTTTTAGCTTACATCCTAACTCCCTATATTCATTTATCAGGTCCTCATCCCGTTTCCTAGCTAGGTCATTGGTACCGACGTGTACTATGCCTTCTGGCTGCTCTCCCCCCCCGCTTTAGAATCCTGAAGACTCAATCCGAGACATCCCTGACCCTGGCACCCGTGAGGCAACATACCATCCGGGAGTCTTGCTTGGTACCACAGAATCTCCTGTCTGTTTCCCAAACTATTGAATCACCTATCGCTATCACTCTCCTATTCTTCCCCCATCCCTGAGCCACAGAGCCAGGCTCAGTGCCAGAGACCTGGCCGCTATGGCTTTCCCCTGGTAGGTCTTCCCCCCAACAGTATCCAAATCAGTATACTTATTATTGAGGGGAATGGCCACAGGGGATCCCTGCACTGTCTGCCTATTCCCTTTCACCCTCCTGACAGTCACCCAGCTACCTTTGTCCTGTAACTTGGGTGTGACAACCTCCCTATAACTCCTGTCTATCACCCCCTTAGCCTCCCAAATGATCCGGAGTTCATCCAGCTCCAGCTCCAGCTCCAGCTCCAGTTCCCTAACGCGGTCTGTGAGGAGCTGGAGTTGGGTGCACTTCTTGTAGGTGAAATCAGAAGGGACACTAGTAGTGACCCTTACCTCCCACATCCTACTAGAGGAGCATGCAACTGCCCTAGCTTCCATTCCTTCTACTCTAGATTGCCAAAAGAATAACGAAACAAAAACCTTACTTTACCTTACTGACCCTCCACGCAGTTTTTTTTGGTTAGAGGAGGAGGATGGGTGGGAGACACTATATGTGCAGTGTTTCAGGTTTAGCCAATGCCCGAATATAATAGTTCACTTCCCAGCTCACGCTCTCACCTCTCCCGCCACTCAAATCAAGACGGCTGCTGACTCACAAGGTAAGTTTTTATAAGGAAAACCTTACCTGCAAGGTCAGAAATCAGAGAGAAATGGACTGTAGCGCCAGAAAAGCAACAGTTGCTAGACCAGCAGCAAATGGTCCAGAGCTGGACAGCAGTAAAAATCTTCAGGTACAGTCAGAAGTAACAACAAATACTAAAGTTCCCTAAAATACATTAGAAAAGCTGGGATGGAGGAGTTAGCCAATTACAAACAGGTGATCTGAGAGGGCAGAAGTGAAACTGAGCAATGGGTAAAGATGAATTCGGATCCATAGTAAAGAACACACCAGCCCCAGAGCCATGGAACCTCTCACTGAAAACAGAACACACCACTAAAAGCTATGAATTGTAAATGAATGGTTAAAAATACTTGCCCGCAGATCAAATTCAGTTTTCAACATTAGAATGTCCTGCTGGAGCCTGCAGCTGGGAAGATAGTAGAACTGAAATCAGATAGAATTTCTCTATCTCTGTTGAGGAAAATATACAGGGAGCAGGTGATGTCACTGTGTATCCTCCATGAAAATCCTGTAAAAGAAGTTTACAAAATCTAAAACTTAAAGTCCAGATAGAAGTTTTGAAGAGACAAATGTGGTTAGGCAATAACTGTGTGCAGCTCTGATCACCACATTAAAGCAGGGTATGCCTGCAGAGGAATTCATCAGCATGCGGTCTGGGCTGGAGTGTCTGAGCTACGTGGAAAGATTGATAAGGGTTGTTTATCTTGGAACAGTGATCATACAGGTGTAGAACATCATTAGGGGGACAGACAGGAAGTCATCTTTTTTTCTGTTAGTGTCTATCTGGTCAACAACCAGGGGACATAGACTTAATATGAAGTGGAAGACTAAGAGGAGGGTTGAGGTGTTCTGACGGATATTTCTCTTTATTTGTGTTTGTTCTGTTTAAACCCTCCCCTTCTAAACCTCTTTAAAATAACAGTCATATAAATGAAACAAAAAACTGCGGAGGCTGGAGATTTAAACAAATAACGGAAACTGCTGGAGAAATTCAGAAGCAGGTTCACTAGACTCGAAGCATTAATTGTTTCCTTTCCACAAATGATGCCATACCTGCTGAGTCTCGCCAGCAATTTGTGATTTTGTTTGTACAACCTTCTTATATGTCTCCATTCTGAACAATGGCGGGGGCGGGGGTTGGTACACCAGTTATTCCAAACAACATCCTCTACAAAGATGGCGACCATCCATGACCCCAGGCCCTACAACTGCGAGGAAGCCTGCAGCCAACGTCCCGAGCGCGGGACCGAAAGGTTTGTGGCTTACACAAGATTTTCATGAAAGTCCCTGTCCACCTGCCAGTTCCATCCTCTTCCTGCCTCATTCGGAACGTTTCCGGCGCCGAGAAAGAAAACCCTGTCCGTTGCCATCACTCACTCTGCGCAAGTGCCGTCCACTGTCGGCCATGCACCTGCGCACTGTTCTCATACGCTGCGGTGAAACCAGAGGAGAGTGTACACCATTGAAAGTACACGTTACGCTATTCGATTTGGTTCCTGTCATGGGATGGAAAATGGAAATATATAAATAACGATGCCAGGGCATTAACCTGATACCAATCTGAGCCAGAGACACATTTGTTAGTGCTGTGTTAAGAATCACAGAAATATTAGAGGAGGAAGAGTGCAATCAACCCATCATCTCTGTGCTGGCTCTCCAAATGAATATCTCACTTCGTATCATTCTTCTGCCTTCTCCTCATAGCTCCACCCATTCTTCCTTTTCAAATAAAGATATAATAACCTTGAATGTCTGGATTGACCTTGCCTCCACCATACCCTTGGTGGTGGTGGGGGGGGCGCTGCAAGCCAGACTTCAACCATTCACTGCCTGAGAAGGCTTTCCCACATATCAGTTTAGATTTTACCAATTGCTTTATATCTGCACACTCTCGCTCCCGATATATTCATCAGTAAGGATTTTCAGCCAGATCTCCTCTTATAAAAGCAAAATACAGTTTTCTCTTCTCATAGGAGAAAGGTGGTTGAGTCAGAAATTCTCATAACATTGAATAAGTACCTGGATATTTACTTGGTTTGCGATAGCCTCTAAGATCATGGCCGAAAGCTGAAATATGAGATTGTATAGTCGGATCTTTGCTGACCAACCTGAACAAGACAGGTCAAATTGCCGCCTTATGTGCTTTAAATGTCTATGATCCTAATTCCTCTTTTAATACCTCAATTGAACCTGCTTCCATCATGACCTCAAGTAGTGCATTCCAGATCCTAACCACTCGCTATGCTAAAATGTTTTTCCACATTTCACAAATGATTCCTTTACTACTTTAAAACTGCAGCCTCTTTTTTCCAAAAACTTTTAGTTTTTTTTCTGTTCCCTATTCACTCATCCAGACATCTTTTTAACTTCAATCAGATTTCCTCACAGCCTTCTCCTCTTCAAAAACAGCTTTTCCCATTGAAATTCCTCTTCCCAGGAACCATTCGCTTCAATCATTTCTGTACCTGCTGCAACGCATTCACATACTTCCTAAAATGTGAAGACAGAAACTGTATGCTTTCTTCACCACTCTTCTCAACATGCTTTCCCAAGTTTTATAATGTATGTAAATATACACCAGTTCCCCTTACTACTGCACGTCCTTTCAAGCTCCACCCTTTGTTTCATATTTATTTTGTAGTACAAAACTTGAATAACAGTGTAAAAATTCACATTTTGTCAAAGCTACTCGTCCTGCACTTACCAGAACAGCTTGCAAGAAATCGTAAAAGGGAGAACTTTTTATTTATATTACAAGGGAGTTCTGACCTTATAATTATTACATTGCATTTCTTAACAATAACTTTGACTGCCAATTACCTGTCCATTTCACCGACAAATATTTTGAAGTTCTATTCTTATTCCAGAGTTTAATCACAGTTTCAAGTTTCAAATGATCTGCAAGTTTTATAATTATGCCCTGTATAAGCAGACCAATTAAATACACATCAGGTAGAGCTATAGGAACTCCACTGTAAACCTAAATGTCCATTCAACATGTTTTCTGTCATTGAGTCATACAGCATGGAAGCTGACTCTTCAGTCCAATTCGTCCACCAACCAGATATCCCAATATGACCTATTCCCGTTTGCCAGCATTTTGCCCATATCCCTCTAAACCCTTCCTATTCATATACACATCAAGATTTCTTTTAAAAGTAATAATTGTACTTGCCTCCACCACTTCCTCTGGCAGCTTGTTCTCTGCATGCATTAACCTCAACATGAAAATGTTACCCCTCAGGTCCTTTTTAAATCCTTGCCTCTCACCTTAAACTTATGCCCTCTAATTTTGGACTCCCTACTGTAGGAAAAAGACCTTGGCTATTCACCCCCTTCATGCCCCTAATGATTTTACAAATCTCAATAGTCACCTTTCAGCCTCCGACACACCGGGGTTAAAAAAGCCCTATCCTATTCAGTCTTACCCTGTTAAACCCAATTAAATTGGTCCGTAAGCAACTTTTGCATCTATTAATTTCCTCTTCATTCCACGAGCTCTAACTTTGTTCAAAAGCCTGCTGTGTGGCACTGTTGTATGGCACGCGGAAGTCCATGTACACCTCAACAACAACGTTGCCTTGATCGCCTTTTGTCAAGACAGTTAACGCAGCCTTTCCTTAAGAATTAATGCTATTGCTTCCTAATTAACCAAACATTTTCTGGTGATTATTAATTTTATCCCAAATTGATTTTCTCAAAGTTTCCAAACAATCAACATTAAACTTACCCACCTGTAGTCCATATACCCCAGTCCTGACAAAGGTTTTGGCCCAAAACGTTGACTTTCCTGCTCCTCTGATGCTGTCTGACCTCTGTGCTTTTCCAGCCTCACACCTATAGACTCCGGCCTCCCTGCATCCACAGTCTTTATTGTCTCCACCTGTAGCTGGTGGGTTTATCGTTATACCATACTTTGGACAAGGATGCAACAAGTCTTTGCAATTCTCCAGCCCACTGACATTACCTAAGGCAAAGTAAAACTGGAAAGTTATGACCAGTACCTGTACAATTTCCACACACTCAGTATCTTGGATGTCTTAGAAATCTGTAGTTATTATGGGAACATGGTGCCTTATTAATGTCAAATAAATGGCAATTATTCATTAAGAGTATGGGTTTACTTGCAGTCAATATAATTGAATTATACAATGATGGTACCAGGTGGGAGACAATTTCCTGTTTTACAGCTGACAGAGGGAAAGGTGGGTATTATGTCAGCACCACTCAACGGGAATTTGAAGATGGCAAATGAACCTATCCCACCAGCACTGGAAACTTTTGCTTCACCCCTGTCATATCAGTCCAGGCAGGAACATATGTCTTGAGCAATATATATAAAATCATCAATAACTGAACACAGTTAACAATGATTTAAAGCATCAATTAGATGACTATATGAGTAGATTTGGATAGGAGAGCCTTCTGCTGCCTGAACATCTGAGATTAATACACAGGATTGCATCTTCCAATCAGCATACTTTGTTTTAGGAAAATAAAGCATGGAACTTAAAGAACAAATACCTGCCCTCAGGGCTAAGAAACATTGGTACAATTTTCAACAAACTATTGGAATTCCATCATGGGTTAAGGTATTACACGTATCAGTTGTAGTACTATCTGTACTAATTTCTTTAACATGGCAATTATAAACTTGATTAGTGCAAAAAAAATTAACAAATTAAAACAAATTTAGAAGAGTAATGGAGTTCAATGTTCCGTTAATCTATCTCAACCTCAACATAGGAATGTAAGAAAGCTTAGATGGTTAGATTTAGTAAAAACAAATAATTGTCAGACTAAAACTTATTGAATAAAGTAACAGAGAAGCCATAGATGCTCATCGGAGGGTCAGTGTGGACTCGCTGGGCCAAATGGTCTGCTTCCACACCTGTAGGGATTCTATGATTCTACAATGCTCTTTCCCGGTGATGAAGCAGGACCAACCTACGATTAAATGCCAGGCCTAGCCTCACAAATAAACAAAAGCTTGTTTGGTCTGTTTTCCTTTTAAAACAAGCTGATTTCCACAGTCCAAAGTTTATCTTTAGCTGACGGTTTTCAGTTCACGACTCCAGATCAAAATTGATGAGAATTTTTAAAAAAATGGCAAAATCTGTGAGGGGTCTCGCAGCGTGCAAGGCATGTATCTATGAGTATGACTATGTCAGGCTGTTGTTTGACGAGTTTGTAAGACACCTCTCCTCAGTTCTGGCATTACCCCCCAGATTTTGGGAAGGGGGAGTTTGCAGAGTTGATAGAGCTGTGTTTGCATATATCATTTCAGTTACCTTACATGATGACAGGTGACCGGCCAGTTTAATTCATTGAGACATTTTAGCAGAGGACAGTTAAGAGTCAAGCACATTGGTGTGGACCTGGAGTCACATTTAGGCTAGACTTGCGAGAGGAAGGACGTTGTTAAATAAGAAAGGGTGCAGAAAAAAAATTTCAAGGATGTTGCCAGGTCTGGAAGGTTTATGGATAGGCTGGGACTTTTTTCACTGGAACGTTGGAGTCTGAGGGGTGACCTTCATAGGATTTATGAAATCATGAGAAACATAGATAAGGTGATTAGCCAAGTCTTTTTCCAAGTGAAGAAGAGCCTAAAACTAGAGGTTATACATTTGAGGTGAGAGGTGAAAGGTTTAAGAGGGACCTGAAGGGCAATGTTTTCACACAGAGGGTGGTACGTACATGGAATGAGTTGCCAGAGGAAGTGGTAAAGGTGGGTACAATTAGAACATTTAAAAGACACTTGGACAGGTACATGAATAAAAAAGGTTTAGAGGGATATATTTGATTTGGTTTGATTTGATTTGATTTTTTGTCACGTGTGCCTAACTACAGTGGAAAGCTTTATGTCAGAGCAGTACAAGCAGATTATGGTAAGCAAGGACATACAGATGATAGGGTGCTTAGACAGAGTGAGGCATACAGGTTACACTACACAGGAGGTGCGCAAAGCAAGGTCAACATTAACAAGATCAACCTTATTTGTTGTCAGAGAGTCCGTTCATCAGTTTAGTAACAGGAAATTACAGACCGGTCAGTCTTACTTCTGTGGTGGGCAAATTATTGGAGAGGATTCTGAGAGATAGTATTTGTGATTATTTGGAAAAGCACAGTTTGATTAGAAATAGTCAGCATGGCTTTGTGAGGGGCAGGTCATGCCTCACAAGCCTTATTAAATTCTTTGAGGATGTGACAAAAAACATCGAATAAGGTAGAGCAGTAGCTGTGGTGTATATGGATTTTACTAAGGCATTTGATAAGGTTCCACATGGTAGGCTCATTCAGAAAGTAAGGAGGCATGGGATTCAGGGAAATTTGGCTGTCTGGATACAAAACTGGCTGTCTAATAGAAGACAGAGGGTGGTAGTAGATGGAAAGTATTCAGCCTGGAGCTCGGTGACCAGTGGTGTTCTGCAGGGGTCTATTCTGGGACCTCTGCTCTTTGTGATCTTTATAAATCACTTGGATGAGGACGTGGAAGGGTGGGTTAGTACGTTTGCTAATGACACGAAGGTTGGTGGAGTTGCGGACAGCGTGGAAAGCTGTTGTAAAGAAGGCGTATGGAGTGTTGGCTTTCATTGGCAGGTGAATTGAGTTTAACAGCTGTGAGGTTATGCCGCAGCTCTATAAAACTCTGGTTAGACCACACTTGGAATATTGTGTTCAGGTCTGGTCACCTCATTATAGGAAAGATGTGGAAGCTTTAGAGAGGGTGCAGAGGAGATTTACCAGGATGCTGCCTGGACTGAGGGCAGGTTATGAGGAAAGGTTGAGGGATCTAGAGCTTTTTTCATTGGAGCAAAAAAGGATGAGAGGTGACTTGATAGAGATGTACAAGATGATGAGAGACATAGATAGAGTGGATAGTCAGAGACTTTTTCCCAGGGCGGAAATGACTATTACGGGGGGATATAATTTTAAGGTGATTGGAGGAAGGTATAGGGGAGATGTCAGAGGTAGGTTCTCCACACAGAGTGGTGGGCATGTGGAATGCACTGCTGGCAGTGATAGTGGAGTTAGATACTTTAGAGACTTTTAAACGACTCTTGGATAGGCACATGGATGATAGTAAAATGTAGGGTATGCGAGTTAGATTGATCTTAGTAGGATAATAGGTCGGCACAACATCGTGGGCCGAAGGGCCTGTACTGTGCTGTACTGTTCTATGTTCTATGTTCTATAGCAGGGAAGAAGCTGTTCTTGAACCTGTTGGTGAATGTGTTCAAGCTTCTGTATCTTCTGCCTGATGCAAGAGATTGTAGAAGAGCATTACTGGGCTTTGAGGGGTCTTTGGTGATGTTGGCAGCCTTTCCACGACAATGAGAAGAATAAACAGAGTCCATGGATGGAAGGTTGCCTTCCGCGATGGCCTGAGCTGTGCACACAACGTTCTATAGTTTCTTACAGTCCTGGGCAGAGCAGTTGCCATATCAGGCCATTATGCACCCGGATTGTACACTTTCTATGGTGCATCTGTAAACATTGGTGAGGGTCCTTATGGAAATGCCAAATTTCCTGAGGAAGAAGAGGCATTGTTGTGCCTACTTGACCATCACATCTGAGTGAAAAGTCCAGGACAGAGTTGTTAGTTAGCGTCACTCATAGGAACTTGACGCTGTCAACCCTCTCAACATCTGCTCCGTTGATGTAGATGGGGGCATGTTCTCCACCCTTCTTACTGAAGTCAATAATCAATCTGGCACTCTTTAAGTTTGTGATACCTGGTCGGCATGCATGAGTTGTACCAAAGGGTCTATTTCTGTGCTGTATGACTCTATGGCCAGGTAAGGACAGTAGTTTTTATTCCCTAAAGGACATTATTGAACTAGATAAGTTTTATGATAATTGATAAATGGCTTCATATTCATCATTTGACTCCTATCAAAAGTACAGGCAGAGTCCTTGATGCCCTCAGTGCTTTCTCCAAGTGTTTAGCATGGAGAGTACTCATTTACAGGGTAAGGGGCTTTGTGGTACATAATGACCAGCATAATTTGCTTAGATAACAAGGTGTAGAGCTGGATGAACACGGCAGGCCAAGCAGCATCAAAGGAGCAGGAAGGCCGACGTTTCGGGAACCCTAACCCTAACCCTTTTTTCTGAAGGGTCTAGGCCCGAATGTCGGCCTTCCTGCTCCTCTGA
>NC_063354.1:47374613-47433462 GCF_021869965.1 Rhincodon typus | reverse complement strand
TAGGCCCGAAACGTCAGCCTTCCTGCTCCTCTGATGCTGCTTGGCCTGCTGTGTTCATCCAGCTCTACACCTTGTTATCTCAGATTCTCCAGCATCTGCAGTTCCTACTATGTCTGAAACAAGCTTTCATGGTTACTTCTTTTTCCTCATCCTTCAAACAATCAGATATATTCTGCTTAGTTTTACAAACTGCCTTTTTTTTGTATTGTGTCTCACTCCAGTTTTTTTGTTTTGTTTTTTAATTTAATGAATTAGCATGTTTTGGAAAGGAGGGAACTGAAACTGGTGTCGCGTCAGGACCTGAATATCATTGAGTTTTAAAATGGAAGGAAAAAGCATCGTTTACAGTGGGGAGAAACCATACAGTTGTGCTGTGTGTGGGCGAGGCTTCAGCCATTCATCTGGACTGTCGAGACATAAGCTCAGTCACACTGGGGGAAAACCATGGAAATGTAGAGACTGTGGCAAGGCATTTGCATCCCCCTCTGACCTGGAAAGGCATCGGCGCAGTCACACAGGGGAGAGGCCATTTTCCTGCTCGGTGTGTGGGAAGGGATTCAATCAGTTGTCCAACTTGTTGCAACACAAGCGAGTTCACACTGGGGAGAGACCTTTTAAATGCCTAGACTGTGGGAAGTGCTTTAAAAGTCCTGGGGAACTGATGTCCCATCAACGTGTTCACACTGACGAGAGACCGTTCAGATGCTCTCACTGTGACACTCAGTTCAAGTACTCATCTGACCTCACTGTCCACCAGCGAGTTCACACTGGGGAGAAACCGTTCACCTGCTCAGAGTGTGGGAAGGCATTCTCTCAGTTATATAACCTATTGACACACCAGCGCGTTCACAGTGACGACAGACCTTTTAAGTGTTCAGACTGCGGTAAGTGCTTTAAATGTTCAGGGAACCTGATAACACATCAACGTGTTCACAGTGATGAGCGACCTTTTAAATGTCCTGACTGTGGAAAGTGCTTTAAAAGCACTGGAGAACTGATGTCCCATCAACGTGCTCACACTGATGAGCGACCATTCAGATGCACACACTGTGGAACTGGGTTCAAGAAATCATATAACCTCACTGTACACCAGCGACTTCACACGGGGGAGAGGCCATTCACTTGCTCAGAGTGTGGGAAAGGATTTACTCAGTTATACAACCTGCAGACACACCAGCGAGTTCACACAGGAGCACGACCATTCACCTGCCCTGAGTGTGCGAAGGGATTTACTCAGTCAGCCCACCTGGTGAGACACCGACAAGTTCACAAAAAAACACAGTGATTGGATTTTACTGTGAATTATCACTCAGGGCAAAACAATGATCTTTTGTGTTTCTTTCCGCTGATATTAAGAAACCACAGTTTAGTTGGGTGTTAATATTCTGGATAAATTTAAATAAATTAGCTTTGTGTTAACTACAGTGTGTTGAACCTTGCTGATTATCTATATATCAAGTTGGTTCTCTGTGAAATGCTCTCCCTCTCCCTGTCTCTTCCATTGTCACCTCTAACAATGCATGAGGAGCTCATGGAAAATCTTTGTGGCAAAGATTGAGATAATCCAATCCTCTGTCTCTGCTACTTTCCTTTCACTAATCTGCTAGGCCAGACTGTCTCTTACATTCTAATTTGCAGAGCCCTGTGCCTACTGCTCCTTTTAGTTTCTCTTCCAGTTGCTTTAATGTCTTTTTCTAGACAGTTGTCAAAAGAGATAGAATTGAGAGTGAGGGAATGACAACAATGACCTCTGTCTTCCCACTATTGAATTGGAGGAGATTTCAGCAGATCTATATATACATATCCCATGTCATTCTGTCCAAGAAATGCAACTCCTGCTCTTAATAAACTACTAATCTCTCAATGTCCCCACATTCACTGATATTGTTAACATTACTCTCTTGTCCATCCGTGTCCTTTTCCCTTTCCCTTTCCTTTTCCCCTTCAAACTGCCATCTTTAGTCCCTCCTGGATAAAGAAACTCTTGAATGCCACTGCTATCCTTGCAAACAATTGCCCATGTAAGTTCTGAGCAATGAAGGCAAGCATCTTAACCATCCTGCCTATGTGATGCAAATTTCAAAGAATTAAAGACCTAAATCCCTAGGTCTGTCTGTGCTATGCTACACTACTACCCAAGGTCCTACCTTTTTTAATTTAAAATTGTTTTAATTTTTAAATTTTGTTTGTTTTAACAAAATACAATACCTCATTATCCAAATTAAACTCCATCTGCCACTCCTCAGCCCATTGATCCAATTGATCAAAATCGCTTAGTACTCATAGGTAACCTTCTTCACAATCCACTACACCACTAATTTTGGTGTCATCTGCAAACTTGATAACCATGTCTCCTCAATTCTTCTCATCCAAATCATTTATGATATAAATGACACCATCTGTGTGGGAGGAGAAAGGTACCTGCTTCTTGTATATCCTTTAAACTTACCCTCTTGCATTAAAACTACCTCTCATAATTTTCACATTTCTACCTGGAGAAAAAGACTCTGAACTCTTCATTTCATTCATGATTTTGTAAACTTTTATCAGGTCGTGATTTCATCCCTTGATATTTAAGTGAAAACAAATCAAGTTTGTCCAGTTTCTCCCCACATCACTCTTTTAGCCATGTGTTTATTTCCCTTATTCTTATGTCCATACGCCAATTTGCACGTGACTCAGGCAGTAGTCCGGAGATTATAACCCTTTTGAGGACCTGGTCTTTAATTTGGTTCCTACTCCTGATAATTCCTGAACAGGCCCTCTTTCCTAGTCTTGCCTATGTTGTTTGTTCTGACATGGACCACAACAACTGGATCCTCCTCCTCCATCTCCAACATCCTTTCAAGCTGGTCAGAGATAACCCTTACCCTGGAATCGGGCAGGCAACACACCATGCGGGAGAGAGATAGTAGGAACTGCAGATGCTGGAGAATCTGAGATCTTCTTCAGAGGGTCTAGGCCCGAAACGTCAGCTTTCCTGCTCCTCTGCTGCTCTACACCTTGTTACACCATGCAGGACTCTGGATTCTGCTTACAAAGGATAATATGTGTTCCACTAATTATAGAATCCCCTACAACTACACTTGTCTTTTTGTCGGTGCAGGCTTGGACGGCCAAAGGGCCTGTTCCTATATACTTAATTTTCTTTGTTGCCCCTTCTTGAATGGCCTCCCGTGCCATGTGGTCAATTGGCTCATCCTCCCTGCAGCCCTTTTCATCATCCACACAGGGAACAAGTACCTTGCATGTTGGACAAGGTGGAGGCTTCCCTGTCCCTGACTGCAGGATCCCTCTACCTGCCTCGCTTGTAATCACAACCCCCTGTCCCTTGGCTATTGACCAGATTTGAAATACTTAATCTACCAGGTATGACTGCCTCCTGAAACATAGCACCTAGGTACTTCTCCCTCTCTCAGATGTGCCATAGTGACTGAAGCTCAGGTTCCAACTCATCAACTCTGAGCCGAAGTTCCGCGAGCAAATAACACTAGCTGCAGATGCGGTCACTGCAGTTCACAATGGGATCGACCAACACCCATTTCACACAGTTACAACACATCACCTGTCCAGCCATCTCTACTTAGTTAATTACTTTAATTTATGTATATTTTTATTATTAATTAAATTTAGCCCCTCCTAGTTTGTTGTTTTCTGCTATTTTTGTACTCTTTGAGGGCTCGGTCTTCAGTTTCATAAGCCTTATGTATGTCTTCTTTTGCTTTTTGACTAAGCTCACAATTTCTTGAGTCAACCAAGGCTCCTGAATCTTGCCTTATCCTTCATTTTCACTGATTCTGAACTCTAATTAACTGTCCTTTTAAAAGATTCCAACATGACAGATGTAGATTCACCCTCAAACCGCTGTCCCTAATCTACATTCCCCAGTTCCTGCCTAATATTGTGGTGGCTAGCCTACCCCAATTTTAATACTTTCACCTGAGGCCTACTCTTGTCCTTATCCATAAGTAAAACTTACAGAATTGTGGTCACTGTTCATGAAATGCTCCCCCACCAAAACTTCAAACACTTCACCAGGTTCATTCCCTAATATCAGATGTAGTATGGCTCCTTTCCCAGTCGGGCTATTACGTATTGTTTCAAAAAACTAACCAGTATGCAGCTCACAAATCCGATCCTCCCATTGGAGTCCCTGTCCTAGTCAATATAGGGGAAGTCATACCTCCCTTGGGAGTCCCGACCCCCCCCCCCCCCCCCCCCCCCCTCCCCACCAACCACCACAGCAGCATGGTTGTTTTTACATTTTTCCATGATTTTTCAACACATCTGTTCCTCTCTCACCCATTGGCTGTTGAGAGGCCTGTAGGGCATTTCTAGCAAAGTGATTGCACCCTTCTGTTCCTGAGTTCTATCCATATGGGTCGCTGGATAAACCTTTCAAGATGTCCTCCCTCAGTACATTCAGTAACACAAGCCCCTCACCCCACCTCATTTACATCCCTTTCTATCTCACCTGAAATGTCTAAATTGCAGAACATTAAGCTGCCAGTCTTGTCCTTCACGCAACAAAGTCTCTGTAATAGCTCAATATAATAGTTATATGTATTAAGTTCATAGAGTCATAGAGATGTACAACACAGAAGCAGACCCTTCGGTCCAACTTACCTATACCAACCAGTTATTCTAAATTAATCTAGTCCCATTTTCCAACGTTTGGCTCATATCCCTCTAAAGCCTTCCTATTTATATACCCATCCAGATGCCTTTTAAATGTTGTAATTGTACCAGCCTCCACCACCTCTTCTAGTGGCTCGTTCCATACATGCACTACCCTCCGTGCAAAAAAGTTGCCCCTTAGGTCCATTTTAAATTTTTCACCTTAAACCTATGCCTTCTAGTTTTGAACTCCCCTAACCTGGGAAAAAGACCTTGGTTATGCATCCTATCCATGCCTTTCATGATTTTATAAAGGTTACCCATCAGCCTCTGACACTCCAGGGAAAATAGCCCCAGCCCATTTAGGCTCTCCTTATCGCTCAAACCCTCCAACCCCAACAACATCCTAGTGGCCTAACCAATGTCCATTCAGGTTTCCTTTGTTTGAGACATTTCTTCCAGTTTCATTCCTACAGAAAAGTCAGTTTCTACTGCTCACCTTACTTTCACTTGAATCACTTAATTTTGAACTATTTTGGCACAAATATCATTCCCTCCTTTCATAAAATTCATCTGCTATCTTCACAACATTAATATGATATTCTAAAGCTTTTTAAATTGGCCCAGCAAAATCAAATCCATCCCCTCTAACTCCACTTCTAATAGTCACAGTGATTTCATTAGTGCCATTAGAAATCATTTGGCTTCTCATTGTTATTGAACAGGCCAACACCAACCCTGGGTCCTCTGACGATTTCAATAGTGCCTGGCAACTGAATTGGCTCTCCTGAGCCTAACACCTCAGTAGCTCATCTTTCAGACATGTTGCCACCAGCTTCGGACTGTAAGCACCTGAGGTATTTTGTTAATTGAGCCAATGGAGGCCTGGCAATCACATTCATAGAATCATAGAATCCCCACAGCATGGAAGCAGGCCAGTCAGCCCAGGGAGCCACCAGGATCCCTCCTCACCCCATTCCTGCAATCCTGCACCTCCACAACCAATCCATCTAGCCTAGACAGCACATCTCCAGACATCACTGGCAACACATCAAGACCAATTTGCACATCTCCAGATTGTGGGAGGAAACCCACGCAGACATGGGGAGAATGTGCAAACTCCACACAGACAGCCACCCAAGGTCTGAACCAAACTCAGGCCCCCAGCACTGCGAAGCAACAGCGCCGACCACCGCGCTGCCCACCATGTTCAAATCACATTACTTTTTCATTTATCCTAACAGTCTGCAGGTTCAAAATGGCTCTGCTGGCATTGTTGCCTCATTAGTTGCAAAATCCTACATCAGAACATGATTGAGAAACATGCATATTATTGCGGCATGGTGGCTCAGTGGTTAGCAATACTGCCCCACAGCGCCAGGGACCCGGGTTCGATTGCACTCTCGGGCGACAGTCTGTGTGGAGTTTGCACATTCTCCCCATGTCTGCGTGGGTTTCCTCCCACAGTCCAAAGATATGCAGGCTATGTGGATTGGCCATGCTAAATTGCCCTTAGTGTTCAGGAATATGTAGATTAGGTGGGTTAGAGGAGGATGTGACTGGGTGAGATGCTCTGAGGGTCAGTGTGGACTTGTTGGGCTGAAGGGATTCTACAAACAAACATCATCTGATGGTAGTCACTCAATCAGGATTTGACATCATCTGTCTTTCACAGTGGAATGATTAAGGTTTGTCCTCTCACCCAGTTCTAAGGAAGGGTCACCGGACACGAAGCGTTAACTCTGATTTCTCTTTACAGATGCTGCCAGACGTTTTGTCACCATGTGAAGTTAAATCATCAGTATAGCCTCCGATGAACCGATGTTATTCTATTTTGCTTGGAATTTATACTGTCTGGTCTGTTATGGTGAGTACTGTCATTTCCGGTTTTGATCTGTACATTATGGTGAGTACTGTCATTTCCGGTTTTGATCTGTATGGTACAGACCAGACAGTATAAATTCCATGCGTCCTCCAAGGCAGACTTCGAGATACACAACAATGCAGGAATGCTGAGCAGAGACTGATAGCCAAGTTCCATACCAATGAAGACGGCCTCAACTGTGATTTTGGGTTCATGGCGTGCTACTTCTGACCCCACCACATTATTCTGTATTTGTAAAATCTTCCCTACCGTCCTGTTTTGACACCATCACCTTGATAAATTGTTATGATCTCTCAACCTTAATTAGTTTGTACAGTTTTGGATTGCTTATTACTTTGGTTAGATCCTTGCCATGCGACTCATACCTATCACGTTATTCCAGTCATTTAGTGTGTCTTGTAGACCACTCAAAATGGCAGAATTGGATAATACACCAAGCATGCTGGGAAATCTGCTCCAGAGGTATGTAATATCCATGAACAGGTTGAATAGAAAAAATATATATCTTAAATAATGCTCTTTTGTTGCTTCTAGAATGTGGTGCTTTAAGAAATAATCTTGAATGGTAAGAACTTCTCATCTTACCTTACTAGTGTCAATCTGATTTTCCTATCTTGTATGTATTTATTCTTGCACCTTTGTCCCACATGGTGGAGTCCTGTAGACCACTCCCACTAGTGAATTATTTCCCCTACATTCTTCTTCTCCACCCATACTGATTCTACATCCTGATCTCCTGAACAAAGGTAATTTCTACTATTGTACAAATGCCATCCTTGATTAACAGTGCTACCCCTCCATTGTGACCTACCATGTTATTTTTCTTGAATTCAATTTGATAGAGGGTGACCATCTGTTTAAAACAAAGCTAAACTTAGGAGGGGAATCAGAGTTAATGTTTTGGGTCAAGTGACCCTTCTTCCGAACTGACGGTAGCTAGGAAAATGTCAGTTTATATGCAGAAGATAGGTTCGGGAGAACTGTAAAGAGTAAATGATAGGTGGAGATAGAGCCCAAAGAGAGAGAAGAACAGTTGGACAGACAAAGGAGTGGATGACAACCTGGCTGGGAGGGTAAATAGCTGTTAATGGAGACTGTTAGTGGCTAACAATGGGTTGTGTGTAGTAGCAGACTATGTGATAACAAGGCCTGGTGTTTGGTTTTGGGATAAGGACATGGGAGATCTCAAGCCCTAAAATTATTGAACTTGATATTGAGTCCAGAAGGCTGCAGGGTCCCCAAGCAGAAAATGAGGTGCTGTTCTCCCAGCTTGCTGCACTGCTGAAAGAAAACTTGAGCTGTAAGGCATCCGTAGACACCAAGTGTCAGCAGAGGAATTATAATGAAAGTAGCCTAAGGCAGAATGGATTACTCCTGTATGCTCTAGCCCCATTATCTCCATGGCACATAAACTATTCCATCTGAAGACTACACTTTGTCTCAATTCCTCATGCACAACACCACAAAAGGCCAATGCAAAATTAACACAAACAGCTCAGTATGAGTGAGGACAAACGTAGTCACAGAGACGTAGAACTGTACAGCATGGAAACAGACCTTTCGGTCCGAGTCATCCATGCCAACCAGATGTCTTAAAGTAATTTAGTCCCATTCATCAGCATTTGACCCATATCCCTCTGAACCCTTCCTATTCATATACCCATCCAGATGGTTTTTAAATGTGACAATAAAGGATATTCTATTCTAAATTGTAGTAATTGTTCCAGCCTCCATCACTTCCTCTGACAGCTCGTTCCACACATGCACAACCCTTTGTATGAAAAAGTTGCTCATTAGGTCCTTTTTAAATATATCCCCTCTCACCTTAAACCTGTTCCCTCTAGTTTTATACTTCCGTACCCTTCCCTTCACCTATCCATGCCCCTCACGATTTTATAGACTTCTATGAGGTCACCTCACAGCCTCCAATGGTCCGGTAAAAATAGCCCCAGCCTATCTAGCCTCTCCCTATAGCCCAAACCCTCCAACCCTAGCAACATCCTTGTAAATCTTTTCTAAACCCTTTCAAGTTTCACAACATCCTTCCTATTAGCAGGGAGACCAAAACCGAATGCGGTATTCCAGAAGTGGCCTAACCAATGTCCTGTACGGCTGCAACATGACCTCCCAACCTCTCTACTCAATGCACTGACCAATAAAGGCATGCATACCCAATATTAATGCTTTTCATAGAGTGAGTGAAGACAGGAAATGAGGCTGGGGAGAGAAGGATGCTTGTAATAAATGCTACTCACCATCACGTGCCAGACAACCCATCCGACAAATCCCAGGCTCCCCAAAGGAGCCACAGGGAGGAAACAGAAAACATACCTTTAGTCTAAACCATTAGCACACCTTCAGGGCAGTTCATTTACAAAGGATACACAGGGACAGAGATTGCCATTTTGGATTGCACTGGTGTATCCCACTAGACCCAAGAAAGATCAGAGTGCACTAACATCTTAGGAAAGAGGGAGTCGTGCTATAAAATCTATTCGCTTTTGGTCCATCTCTCTTTTCCCATAGGTGACTATTGTTCCCAAGTAGGTAACTCTATGCTGTCGAATCTGCACCTTTTATGGGTTTGTTTTACAAACGTGCAAGAGGTTGAGTAATTCATCTAGGAGTTGGATGTGTTCCTCCTTTGTTTCAGTCTACATATTGTACTAGGCAATCAGGCCGGGAAAACTTTTCTAATGCCTTGGCTAATCATCTGTGGAAAATCGAGGGTAAGTAATGGAACGCTTGTAGTAAACAGGTCCAGGTATACTGTTGTTCCTGGAAGGTAGATGCAAATTTATACTGACAGGACCGATGTAAGGGTATGGACCAGAAACCGTTACAGAAACCAAGTACTGTGAAGTATTTTGCTTGCGGGGCTTGCTTCATTATTGTAGCTGGGTTAGTGCCTACTGTTGGTGCAGTGAGGGTGGTGACTTTACTGAGTTCCTGGTAGTCAATAGTTAAATGCCACGAACGATCTGGCATCCTGACAGGCCAAATTGGAGTATTATTAGTGGAGACTACAGGTTGCAGCACTCCTTGTTGTAAAAGACTGTCAATCACCTTGGCTACCTCCCCGTTGCCTGTCTGGGGAAACCGTGTTGTCTTTGCAGTTTTGGGTCTGGTCCCTCAATTATCACCTCTTCCTGTATATGCCCACAGTCATGTTTATGCTTAGCGAATATCCCTTTGTGTTTCATAATCACTTCTTGCATAGCCAGATCCTTAGTCATTGTTAGGGGATTGAACCAAACTCTCCTATTGTACTGATTGATTAAAATAATTTCCTGTTGAGCTGATGGGTGGCGCCTTGCTAATTGGGGGCATCTTCCATATGCAGGCATTTACTGGATCAACAGCAAGGTTACACCTAGTCATGAAATTGACACCGAGGATGTGTTCTGTGTCTGGGGAAAGGTTAACTAAGATAGCAGGGTGGTAGCATGTAATGTTGCCTAGTTTAATTTCCATAGGTTCAGTACTGTACCCCTCCTGTGTATGACCAGTAAATCCACTTAAAACAATAGTTCCTGTTGTCTGCCAGGGCAGATCATTAAATTTCAAGGTGTTTAGGGTTGTGCGGGAACTTGTGGTATCCCAAAGAAATTCTACAGGGCAGCCTCCTACCTCGTCATTGACTAGTGGTCTACCTACACTGTCCCACTTTGTGTTGCAGACCCATACTGGGGAGGCAGGGGCCTGACATGGTCATGCAGATGCCTCGTAATTTAGGCATGGGATTGGCTAGTGTCCCTGGCATGGAGCGGAGCCTGCAGAATTGGACCTTCTAACAGGAGTTGGTGCCTCCAATTTCATTTCTGAAGAAGGGTCCTGACCTGAAATGTCAGTTTTCCTGCTCCTGTGATGCTGCCTGGCCTGCTGTGTTCCTCCAGCTCCACACTGTGTTATCTACACCTTCACACAACCTGGCCAAGGACCAACAACAGAGATTGAAACACCTAGTCGACAGATCACCCCATTCTATCCACTCGACCCAAGATTTCCTCAATACCCTCAAGAACAAAAAAATCAGCGACAATGAGATTATGGTATCCTTTGACATCACAGCTTTATTCACATCAATTGATATCCCACTAGCCAAGGAAACAGTGGCCACATTACTAGAGGAAGCAGCAACGCAGACCAGCAGCTCAATCAGCAATGACAATATACATAAACTACAAGACCTCTGCCTCACCACAAACTTCATCTTTAATGATCAAGTAAACAAACAGATCCACGGCACACCAATGGGGTCACCCATCTCAGGACTCATTGCCGAAGCAGTCATGCAAAGACTAGAACACACTACCCTTCCCAGCATTCAACCTTAACTGTGGATCCGGTATGTAGACGACACATTTGTCATTATTAAACTCAACAAATTAGAAGAGACCCACCACCTCATCAGCATATTTGCAAGGATTAAATTCACAAGGGAAGAAGAAAACAACAATCAACTTCTGTTTCTGGGTATTAAAGTTGAGCATATGACCAACGGGAGTTCCAAACCTCAGTATACAGAAAAGCAACGCATACTGATCAAATCCTCAACTTCCACAGCAACCACCCTAATGCCCACAAACAAAGCTGCATTAGGTCACTATTCAAACGGGCTAGGACACACTGCAACACCCCGGAATTACACAGGAAAGAAGAGCACCTATACAAAATCCGCACTATAAACGGATATCCTTCATCTGCAGATGCCTACTAAACAGACAACAACAGGAGGACACAGTACGCCCTAACACACTGGCCACACTGCCCTACATCTAGAACATACCAGAACTGACAAGACTCCTAAGACCACTAAGAATCAATGGTGTCCCACGAGCTCACAGCCACTCTACAACAAATACTTACAAGGATTAAAGACCCCATTCCTACAACATGCAGAACCAGCGTAGTTTACAAAATACCATGCAACGACTGCCACGAGTAGCTAAAAGCAAGCAGGCAGGTTCGGCAGGTGGTGAAAAAAGTAAATGATATGTTGACCTTCACAATGAAAAGATTTTTGGAAAGGAGCAGGGCTCTCTTGCTGTAGGAATAAATGGATTTTTTTTTTCCTGAGTGGCAGACCCAGTACCAATGGGATCAGTGCTTTGTCCCCAGACATTCATAATATATATCAATGATTTAGATGATGGAATTACGCATCATACCTGCAGGTTTGCAGATGATGCAAAGCTGGGTGAGAGATTACGCTGTGAGGAAGATGCAAAGATGCTTCAGTATGATTTGGGTAAGTGGGCAAATACATAGCAGTATATGACAATGCCATGGCTTTAAGAGATGTGTTTTGTCCTGGTTTCTTAGAGATTGGGGGACAGGTGGTGAGCAGTCTCTGAGAAGATAAATAACTTGTGAAGCCTTGGGTGTTTTATTTTTAAAACTGGAACAACAAAAGCAGCCTGAATGGGGGAAAGTGATTGCTGTTGTCTATATGGACTTCAGTAAAGCATCTAATAAGGTCCCTCATGGCACACTGGTACAAAAAGCGAAGCCACATGATATTGGGCTGAGCTTGCAAGACTGGCTGAGTCATAGGAGACAGAGGGTAGCAGTGGAAGGATGATTTTTTGAGTGGAGGGTTGTGACTAGTGGTGTTCCACAGGGATCAGTGCTGGGACCTCTGCTGTTTATGGTCCAAATAAATGATTTGGAGAAAAACGTAGCTGTCTAATTCGTAAGATTACGGATGATACAAAAACATTGTTGGAGTTGTGGATAGTAAAAAGGATGGTCAGTGTATACAGCAGGATATAGATCAGTTGGAGGCATGGGCAGAAAAATGGCAGTTGGCGTTTAATCCAGACAAATGTGAGGTGATACATTTTGGAAGGTCAAGTACAAGTAGAAATTACACAGTGAATGTTAGAACCCTTAAGAGTATTGATATGCAGTGGGATCTGAGTGTGAAGGTCCACAGATCACTGAAGCTGGCAACACAGGTAAATAAGGTGGCAAAAAAGGCCTATGGGATGCTTGCCTTCATTGGAAGGGGCATTGAGTATAAGGATAGATAAGTTATGCTGCGGCTTTATAGAACTTTAGTTAGACCACACTTGGAATATTGCATACAGTTCTGGTCACCACACTGCCAGAAGGATGTGGATGCTTTGGAGCGAGTACAGAAAAGATTTACCAGGATGTTGTTGCCTGGTATGGAGTACTTTAGCTATGAAGAAAGGTTAGATAGACTGGGTTTGACTTTCACTGGAATGCAGGAGGTTGAGGGGCAACCTGGTAGAAATTTATAAGATTGTGAATGGCATGGATAGAGTGGAAAGTATGAGACTGTTATCGCAGAGTGGAGGGGTCAATTACTAGGGGACTCAGGTCCAAGGGGTGTGTGTGTGGGGTGGGGGGGAGGAGTTTAAAAGGGACGTGCGAGGCAAGTTTTTCACACAAAGGAATAGTAAGTACCTGCCAGAGGAAGTGATGGAAGCAGACACAATAGCAGCATTCATGAAACACCTGGATAAATATAGGAATGGATAGGGAATTAAGGGATATGGATCCTGTAAATGAAGATATTTTAGTATGGAAGGCAAAACGGGTCGGCACAGGCTTGGAAGGCCAAATGGCCTGTTCATGTGCTGTATTATTCTTTGTTATAAGAATTCCTCTCTAGTATTGCTCCTGATTGGATTTGCATAAGCCATATGTACATCTGTACACTTATTAGTTACATTTCTAATTTCCTTTTCAATACCTTCCCAATATTACTACTACAATTTGGGAATCTACATACAACCTCTACTATCATTTCTATCCTTGATGTTTCTAATCTCAACCCAAACAGATTCTACTTCACAATTGCATAAATGTATTTTTAATCAACAGTGCTACCCCACGTCCATTTCCTTTTTTTCTGCCATTTTGGTAAACAGAACCTCGAGGTATTCAGTTCCCATTCCTGGTCATCTCATAGCCGTGTCTCTAATCTCTACTATATCATGCTGGTTTAGAACTATTTGTGCAAAAAATTCAAATTCATTCATTTTTTAGTGAAAGCCACTCACATTAAGGAACAGGGCCTTGACACTGGTTGTTTTGGCATTCTTAGTCTAGTTCTGTTTGGCCCTCCTTGAATATAGCCCTTGATTTCTCTGCTTTTCACCTTCATTCCCAATTCTGTCTTTTTTGTCCATATTTCGCTGTCATCCATCTCACTACATGCTTGCATTCCCCTGCCATTTTAGTTTAAAGCCTACACAACTGAACTCACAAATACATCCCCTAGAACATAAGTCCCAGTCCTGTCCAGGAAGCTTGTACTGATCCCATGTGCTAGAGAACCAGTCCCAATGCCCCAGGAATCTGAAACTCTTCCCCTTTTGCAATCTTTCCAGCTACATATTCATCTAACATATCGTGAAGTTTCTACTCTAACACACGACACCAATAGCAGCCCCGAGATCACTATCTTTCAGGTCCAATTTTTTAAATTTTCTTCCTAACTTCCTATGTCCTGTTTTGAGGACTTCATTTTTTTTTATCTAAGTCATTGATACCAATGTGGACAATGACCAATGGCTGGTAACCCTCCCACTTCAGAATGTTCTGTAGCCATTCCAAGGCATCCTTGACCCTAGCACCTGGGAGGCAAAATACCATCTTGGAATCTCATTTGTGGCCACAAACCCATCTGTTCCCCTTACTATTGAATCCCCTATTAATATAGCATTCTTATTCTTATTCCTTCTCTCATACGTAGCAGAGTCAACTGTGCTGCAAGAGTTTGGCTGCTGCCACTTTCCTCTGAGAGGCCATTGCCCTCAACAGTATCCAAAATCGTACGTCTGTTTTGTTAGAGAATGACTACAGGGGATTCCTGCACTACATTCCTCAACCTCTTAATGTACCTTGTGGTTATCCATTGCTTTGTTGCCTGTGGGATCTTTGCCTGCAGAGTGACGACCTCCCTGTATGTGCTATCCATGAAACTCTCAGCCTTGCAGATGCTCCACAGTGTTCCCACTGCCGCTCCAGCTCTGAAATTCGAGTTTCAAGGAGTTGCAGCTGGAGACACGTCCTGCACACATGCTGGCCACAGGCACTGGTAATGTGCATGGCTTTGCACATGGAGCAGGAGCATTCCACAATCTTGAGCTCTCCTTCCATCTTTTATACCTTTAACTTAAACAATTGGATTGCCTTCAAATTCAAATAATATGAATTCTAAGGCCCTTCTACCCTGGATCTCTGAAATATCACCTTTGTGTACTTTAAAACAAAAGTAAGACTTTAAAAAATTGTCAGCACTAAAAGCTATTCCCTTTACCTTAGCTTTTTTTCAACTGCTTTTATTCTCTGACATTTGCTTACTTCTGCTGCTTCTCAATTAATTCTTTAATACTAATATGTTTTTCTAAATTACTGCTATTTAGGGTCTTTAATCCCTAAAGGTAGTTCCTTACTGGTCAATCAGCTCACCATTTTAGAACAGAGTACAGTAAGACAGGTCCTTCTGTGCTGACCATGATGCCATTCTAAACTAATTCCAGCTGCCTGCAAAGATCCATATCACTCTATTCTCTGCCTTTTCATAAGTCTATCCAAATGCCTCTTCAACATTTCTGCTTCTAGTCACTTCCCCTGGCAGCACGTTCCAGACACCTACCACCCTCTGCACATAAAACGTGCCTCGCACATCTCATTTAAACTTTCCCTTTCTCACCTTAAACTTATGCCCCTTAGTATTTGACACTCTGGGAGAAAGACTCCAACCATCCATGCTTCTCATAACTTTACATAGTTCTATCAGGTTGCCCTTCAGCCTCCAACGCTCAAGCAAAAACAATCCACCTTTCTGCAACCACCCCTTTATAGCTCATACCCTCCAATCCAGACAACATCCAGGTAAACCTGTTCTGCCCATTCTCCAAACCCTCCACATCTGTCCTATAGTTTTTTTTTCTTTATTCATTCACGGGATGAGGGCATCGCCGGCTTGGCAGCATTTATTGCCCATCCCTAATTGCCCAGAGGGCATTTAAGAGTCAACCACATTGTGTGACGATGAAAACTGCAGACAATAATCCAAATGTGGCTTAACTGAAGTTTTAAACAGCTGCAACATGACTGGCCACCTTTTATACTCAATGCCCTGTCTGATGAAGGCAAACACACCATATACCTTCTTTACCACCTTATCCACTTATGTTGCAACTTGCAGGGAGGTATGGATTTGCACCCCAAGATCCCTCTGTACATTTGACCACCTAAAATGAATCACCTCACACTTAGAGTCATAGAGCTGTACAGCGTGGAAACAGACCCTTCACTCCAACTCATTCATGCTACCAGATATCCTAAATTAATCTATTCCCATTTGCTAGCATTTGGCCCATATCCATCTAAACTTGACCTTGTATTTGCTGGAATTTAGAAGAAAGAAGGGGAATCTCATAGAAACATATAAATTCCTGATTGGGACTGGACAGGATGGATGCAGGAAGAATGTTCCCAATGTTGGGGAAGTCCAGAACAAGGGATCACAGTCTAAGAATAAGGGGTCAGCTATTCAGGACTGAGATGAGGAAGAATTTCTTCACTCAGAGTTGTGAACCTGCGGAATTCTCTCACACAGGAAGCTGTTGGGGCCAGTTCATTAGATTATTCAAGAGAGAGCTGGACAAGGCCCTTGTGGCTAAAGGGATGAAGGGGTTTGGGGAAAGGGCAGGAATGGGATACTGAGATTGCATGATCAGCCATGATCGTACTGAATAGTGGTGCAGGCTCGAACGGCTGAATGGCCCACTCCTGCACCTACTTTCAATGTTTCTATATTTCTAAATGCTTCCTATTATTATACCCATCTAGATGCCTTTTAAATGTTGTAATTGTACCAGCCTTCACACTTCTTCTGGCAGTTCATTCCATACACACACCACTCTCTGTGTGAAAAAAGTGTCCCTTAGGTCCCTTATAAATCTTTCCCCTTTCACCTTAAACCCATGCCCTCCAGTTTTGGACACACCACTCTGGTAAAAAGGTCTTGGCTATTCACCCTATCCATGTCCTTCATGATTTTATAAACATCTATAAGGTCACCCCTTAGCCTTCGACTCTCCAGGGAAAATAACCCCAGTCTATTGAGTCTGACCCTGTAGCTCAAACCCTCCAACCCTGGCAACATCCTTGTAAATATTTTCTGAACCCTTTCAGGTTTCACAACATCCTTCCTGTATCAGGGAGACCAAAATTGCACACAGTATTCCAAAGTGGCCAAACTAATGTCCTGTACAGCCGCAACATGGCCTCCTAACTCCTGTACTCAATGCACTGACCCATAAAGGCACACGTACCAATCACATTCTTCACTATCCTGTCTACCTGCAACTCCAGTTCCAAGGAACTATGAACCTGCAACTCCATGGTCTCTTTGCTCATCAACACTCCCCAGGACCTTTCCATTAAGTGTATAAGTCCTGCCCTGATGTACCTTTCCAAACTGCAGCATCTCACATTTATCTAAATTAAACTCCATCTGCCATTCCTCAGCACATTGGCCCATCTGATCAAGACCCCATTGTACTCTGAGGTAACATTCTTTGCTTCCCACTACACGTCCAATTTTGGTGTCATCTGCAAACTTACTAACCATGCCTCCTATATCCACAAGGTCAGAAGTCACACAACACCAAGTTATAATCCAACAGGTTTATTTGAAATCACAAGCTTTCAGAGCGTTTCTCCTTCATCAAGTGAAGTGGTCACCTGACGAAGAAGCAGCAATCCAAAAGCTTGTGATTTTAAATAAACCTGTTGGACTATAACCTGGCTTCATGTCACTCCTGAACTTGTCCAACCCAGTCCAACACCAGCACCTTCACACCATCCTATATTCTCATCCAAATCATTTATATAAATGACGAAAAGCAGTGGACCCAGCAACAATCCTTGTTGCATACCCTGGGTCACAGGCCTCCAGTCTGAAAAGCAACCCTCCACCAACATCCTCTGTCTTCTACTTTCGATCCAGATCTGTATCCAAATAGGTAGTTCTCCCTGTATTCCCTGTGATCTAACCTTGCTAACCTGTCTACTGTGAGAAATCTTGTTAAACGCCTTACTGAAGCCCACCACTCTGCCCTCATCAATCTTCTTTATTACTTCTTCAAAAAACTCAAACAAATTAGTGAGAGACAACTTCCCACGCACAGAGTCATGTTGACTATCCTTAATCAGTCCTTGCCTTTCCATGTACATGTAAATCCTGTCCCTCAGGATTCCCTCTAATAACTTGCCCACAACTGATGTCAGGCTCACTGGTCTATAGTTCCCTGGCTTTTCCTTACCACCTTTCTTAAAAAGTGGCACCACGTTAGCCAACGTCCCATCTTCTGGCACATCATCTGTGGCTATCGATAATACAAATATCTCAACAATGGGCCCAACAATCACTTCCCTAGCTTCCCACAGAGTTCTTGGGTACAGCTGATCAGGTGGATTTATCCACCTTTATACTTTTAAAACGTCCAGCACCTCGTCCTCTGTAATATGAACATTTTTAAAGATGTCGCTATTTATTTCCTCACATTCTGTATCTTCAATATCCTTCTCCACAGTAAACACTGATGCAAAATACTCATTTAGTATCTCCCCCATTTTCTGCAATTCCACACATAGGCGGCCCTGCTGATCTTTAAGGGGCCCTATTCCCTCCCTATTTGCTCTTTTGTCCTTAATGTGTTTGTAGCATTCCTTTGACTTCTCCTTAACCCTATTTGCAAAAGCTATCTCATGTCCCCTTTCTGCCTTCCCGATTTCCCTCTTAAGTAAACTCCTACAGCCTTTATACTCTTCTAGGGATTCACTTGATCCCTTCTGTCTATACCTGACATATTCTTCTTATTCTTGACTAAAACCTCAATTTCTCTAGTCATCCAGCATTCCCTACACCTACTAGCCTTTCCCTTCACCCTAACAGTAACATAGTGTCTCTGGACTTTTGTTATCTCATTTTTGAAGGCTTCCCATTTTCCAGCTGTCCCTTTTACCTGAGAGCATCCACCCCCAATCAACTTGTGAAAGTTCTTACCTAATGCTGTCAAAATTAGCCTTCCTCCAATTTAGAACTTTAACTTTTAGATTGGTCTATCCTTTTCCATCACTGTTTTAAAACTAATAGAATTATGGTCACTGGCCCCAAAGCGCACTGACAACTCAGTCACCTGCCCTGCCTTATTTCCTAAGAGTAGGTCAAGTTTTGCACTTCCCAGATGAAAGTCCATGTGCCATTTCTCTGTCCAACTTATCAACTGAACTATATCCTACCATATCCTTTGGTAATCATCCTCACTCTCCACAGCTCCATCGATTTTTGAGTTGTCTGCAAACATACTAACCAGAGGACCTACATTTTTATCCAAATCATTTACATTTATTGCAAACACTGAAGCCCCATCTCTGATCCTTTTCAACACCACCGTTCCAGTCAGAAAACACCCCTCCACAATTACATTCTATCTTCTATGACCAAGACAATCAAACTTACCAACTCATTAGCTTTCCTGTGAAATCACTCTGATTTCTTTCAAGCGGTTATGGAGTCATAAAGTCATACAGCATGGAAACAGACCCTTCAGTCTAACTAGCCCATGCCAGCCATAATCCCAAATCAAACTAGTCCAACCTGCCTGTGCTTGGTACATATCCCTCTAAACATTTCCTATTCATGTATTATCTAAACGTTTTTTATAATTGTAACTGAACCCACAACCACCACTTCCTCCGGAGGTTCATTACATACACAAACCGCTCTATGTTAAATGAAAATGCCCCCATGTGTTTTTTTTAAATCTTTCTCCTTAAAAAAGTACCATCTAGTCTTCAAATTCCCCATACTCAGGAAAAGACAACTACTGATAACTCTCTCTACACACCTTATTAGTTTATAAATTTTTGTAAGTTCTTGCCTAATGCTATCAAAATAAGGTCACCTCCCAACCTCCTAACCTCCAGTCTTTTTTTGTAATTCAAACCATTAATTCCTGGCAACATCCTGGTAAATCTCTTCTGAACCCTCTCAAGCTTAATAGTATCCTTCTTATAACAGGGAGACCAGAACTGGACACAGTACTTCAGAAGAGGCCTCACCAGCCTCAACATAGCACCATAACTATATACTCAAAAGTCTGAGAAATGAATAAATGTGAGCAATTTCAACAATCTAACGTTCCATGCACAATAAAGAAAATAAAAAAACTTTTCTGCACTCTGTTCGATACATTACATCCTTCCTAAAGTGCAGCCCCAGAACAAACACAGTACTCCAGTTGAAACCGAACTAGCGTCTTTCACAAATTCAACACAACCTGAATACTTGACAAGAAACCTACAGTACAAACCGAAAGAACAAAGAACCCCACAGGTACACACTCATCATTATTCAGTTAGGAATTAATGGCTACTGGTTTGTGTGAGACTTTCAGAATGAAAACTTCCCATCATCAGGACCAACCCCTCCCTGAGTACCGAACATACTTTCAGCCACTCATCCACCCAGTGCTTCCCAGCCTGGAGTGACATTCAGCATTGTCTGATTTTGGAGATTTGCTCACCTTTCAGGCAGGAAATGATCTGTCAGCAGTGCTTAGTTTTGAATGAACTTTGTTCAGAAAGAGTCAGGACAAATTTATCTGCTTCAAAACAAATCAGAGTGATAAACCTGGACAGTGACTTATTGTTCAATGCATATTCTACTGCTCATATTACAAAGTGGACAGCAGAGCACATCGAGGGTTTCTCACAGCATTCACAGTCTGGATGTTTGTCTTCAAGTTTTAACTGCCTCTGGATCATTACCTTCTGATTCTGGACCCACTGTGGTGCACATTATTTTCTAGGAGGGTCCCTTTTATTCTGGTTCTTATCCAATTAATCCATTTCTGTGCCCAGGCACAGTTCATGGGGTCAGTGCTTATCTCACTTAATTACATGCTATTCTGCATATTCTTTGTTCCGAGTTCATCTTTATCAAGGCTCTTAAATCCTGTTGCCATTTATTTCATTACTATCTCTTTATTCAATGAAACAGGTAGTTTCAACAGTTTTCATTTGATTTTCCCTGCAAGTAAGCTTTCTAAAACTTGACATAAAATCTTAGGATCTCCATACCATGCATCTTACCAATACTATGTTCTATTTCCTAAGTTTCACCACTCTGCTTACTACTAAGCCAAGTTTCTACTGAAGTTAGGTGTTGACTTTGCATAACCAATGTTAAATCTTAACAATTCTCTTGTAGGTGATCGAATATTCTTACAGCACGAAACCAGTGAAAGGGCAAGCTGGCCCTCAGGCTGATTAAGTAGACAGGAGTGAGAAATCGTTCCAAGCATTACATTTTGTGTCAGTATTTTAAAAAGGAAATATCGTACTTTGCTGAACCCCGGTGAATTATAATTTCTAGTCTCTCCCTTCCTATATCATTTGTAGCTTGTGTACATTGTGTGATTTCAGCAGAGGTAGAGACAAGCTTCAAGCATGGCTCTGAAATGGGCCCATGCAGGTCATAATTATGGCTGTACAGGAGATAGCTACCACATTAAAAAGGAGGATAGACACTATACCCATGGCCTTACAACATGTAACTGATTTATACCAAGTTGATCTGCAACAGAGTGAGAGCAATGATGTGACACTAGTCCAGGAAATGGATGAAGGAGTCAGGGAAGTAAAGACTCCACTCAAAGTACCCTGACTTCTCACTATTGCCCCAAACCCCCAAGCAGTAGCCAATACACAACCTCAATCTTTGAAAGTTGTACTTGATTACCTGCTGAGTCTGGCTTTGAACACACAAGGTGGAATAGTCTTTAACAAGACCCTCCATTGTTGGTAATGCTTTCGCCTACCAAGCTCCCAAGTTCTGAAATTCCCACCTCCCTAATGCTACTCGCTCCACCTTTAAGATGCTTCTGAAAATTGACCTCTTTGACCAAGATTTTGATCATCTGTATAGCGACCAACAGAGCAGGATAGACCTTGCAGCTGTTCCTGGGTTTGCAGGCTTAATTAAAGATTTTAGTTTTATTACAGTTATTGTATTTCGCTAAGATACTTTCTTTTCATTTTGTAAAAAACAAAATACCAAAAAAATTGTGACTTTTTTTCCAAATAGACTTTTTTAAAAGAGCTTTTCAGAGGCGATAATGAATGGCTGATACTTTTTTATGCTAACTGTACACGTTAAAGGGAATTTTTTTCACAACACAGGAGTTGATCATGTTTTTCTTCAATTTGGACATTTTCTTCACAAGCTTTGCGGCGGCCTTCAGTGAATGGCTGACTATTTTTTCATTATAAATTTAGAAGCTCAAAAAACTACACACGGAATGGTTGTTCTTTAACATTGCAAAGGTATTTTTTGAAAAGCCGAAGTTTTGTTTTTGAAATAAGGAGTTTTGTTTTTGTTTTGGGGAGTCCTACACATCGGCTGTGGAGAAGACATTTTTCTTCACGGAATTTATTGAAGAGGTATCATTTTAATTCAGTTAATCAGCTAAGTGGTTGATTTTATTTAAGATTTATATGTTTGATATATATATATTTTGTAATTTTTTCCATTTTAACATTATTTTCTGTAGGTAATGAAAGGTAGTTGATTTTATACATCAGGTGTTATTGAAAGTTCCTTTTTAGGCTTAATATTATTAAGGGCATATATGAGGTACAGAGTGAGATTCTAGTAGATTTAGAAAAGTTATTACACAGCAGGATCAGTCAGATAGATGGGTGACTGGCAGGAAAGATAAGAAAATAGTTCAAAAGTCTCCGGTGGCTCTATCAAACAGATATTCAGTTTTTGGTACTGTTAAAAGGGATAATGTCTCTGAGGAAAATGGAAGGGGCCCTTAGTTATTGGACACTGGGAATGATTCTCATATTGGGTAGCTTTTGACAAATTTAATAGAATTATTATTATAGGAGACTTTCCTATCAGGGGGATAGACAGGAGATTCTATGGTAGTGAGCATAAATTTAGGATGGTTTGTTGCTTTTCTAGTGCTAGTATTTAGGATGTCTCTAAATGTTTCAAGTATATTGTTAAAGGTTAGATTAAGAAGCTGGAAATTATTGTACACATTGGTAGGAATGATTTTTTTTTAGTGAAAAGATTAAAGCAGTACAGAGTGATTTTAAGAGGTTAGGTAAAAAAGTAAAACCTTAAAACTAGTAATCTCTGGTTTACTCCGAAAGGAAAAGAACAAAAGGATAAAAGAGATAAGTCAACAGCTGAAGAGGTGGTGCATTGTTTAAGATTCAGGTTTTTGAACAGTTGGAATGTCTTTTGGGATAGAAAAGACCTGTTCAAAAAGAATGGATCTAATCTGAACTGGAAAGGGATCAATATCTTAGCAGGCAGATTTGTTCGTTCCATTAAGGGAAACTTTATACTGTTCGATAGCTCTTGTTTTCAGCGGCAGCAGCATGAGCCAGAGTGCCGACGGGAAGGTAAGGTTGTTTCTTTCTCCAGTATAAAAACTTACCTCGTGCAGCAGTGGCCCTCTTGTCTTCAGCGGCAGCAGCGTGAGCCAGACTGCTGACGGGAAGGTAAGGTTGTTTTTATCTCCAGTATAAAAACTTACCTCGTGCAGCAGCGGCCCTCTTGTTTTCAGTGGCGGGTGTGTGAAGAGAATGCGAGCCAGTAAGGAACTGATATATTCAGGCATTGGCTAAACCTGAAACACTACACGTGTAGTGTCTTCCATGCATCCTCCTCCTCTAACCAAAAAAAAAAGACTGTGTGGAGGGTCGGTAAGGTAAGGCTTTTTTAAAAATTCTTCTGGAAATCTAGAGTAGAGGGAACGGAAGCTAGGGCAGTTGCATGCTCCTCTTGCAGGATCTGGGAGGTAAGGGTCACTGCTGGTGTCCCCTCTGACTTCACCTGCGAGAAGTGCACCCAACTCCAGCTCCTCAAAAACCACGTCAGGGAACTGGAGCTGGATGAACTTCAGATCATTCGGGAGGCTGAGGGGGTGATAGAGAGGAGTTATAGGGAGGTGGTCACACTCAAGGTACAGGAAAAAGATAGCTGGGTGACTGTCAGGAAGGGGAAAGGGGATAGGCAGACAGTGCAGGGATCCCCTGTGGCCATTCCCCTCAATAATAAATATACCATTTTGGATACTGTTGGGGGGGACAACCTACCAGGGTAAGGCCATAGTGGACAGGTCTCTGGCACTGAGCCTGGCCCTGTCGCACAGAAGGGAAGGGGGGAGAAAAGGAGAGCAATTGTAGTGGGGGATTCGATAGTAAGAGGCACAGACAGGTGGTTCCGTGGACACGAACGAGATGAACGGATGGTATGTTGCCTCCCGGGTGCCAGGGTCCATGATGTCTTGGATTGTGTCTTCAAGATCCTTAAGGGAGAGGGTGAGCAACCAGCAGTTATGGTACACATCGGTACCAATGCACATAGGTAGAAAAAGGACAGAGAATGTGAAAAACGAGTACAGGGAGTTAGGTTGGAAGCTGAAGTCCAGGACAAACAGGGTAGTTATCTCTGGATTACTACCAGTGCCACGTGATAATGAGGTAAGAAATAGGGAGAGAGTGCAGCTAAACTTGTGGCTACAGGACTGGTGTAGGAGGGAGGGCTTCCATTATGTGGATAATTGGAGCACATTCTGGGGAAGGTGGGACCTGTACAGTAAGGACGGGTTGCACCTGAACCGGAAGGGCACAAATATCCTGGGAGGGACGTTTGCTCGAGCTATGCAGGATGGTTTAAACTAAATTGGAAGGGGATGGGGAACCGGATTTATAATTCAGAGGATGAGGTATTCAGCCTTCCAACGGACACAACAGGGAGTGAGGTTGTTTATAAAGAAATGTGGTTGATGGAGCGTAATTGTGGACAGAGATGGTTTGAGGTGTGTATACTTCAATGTTATCAGAAATAAGGCGGATGAACTTAGAGCATGGGTCAGTACTTGGAACTACGATGTTGTGGCCATTACAGAAACTTGGGTAACTCAGGGAGAGGAATGGTTGTTGGAAGTTCCAGGATTTAGATGCTTTAAAAGAAATAGGGAGAGTGGAAAAAGAGGCGGGGGAGTGGCATTGCTAGTCAGGGCTAGTATAGCAGCTAACGAAAGGCAGTTCAATAATGATATGGCTACAGAGTCAGTTTGGGTTAAGGTCCAGAACAAGAAAGGAGCAGTCACTTTGTTGGGGTTTTTTTTAACAGACCCCCTAATAGTTGCAGAGAAGTAGAGGAGCGGATTGGGAGGAAGATACTGGTAAGGTGCAGAAGTCACAGGGTCGTAGTCATGGGTGACTTCAATTTTCCAAATATTGATTGGAAACATTTTAGTTGTAATAGTTTAGATGGAGCGGATTTTGTCCAGTGCATTCAGGAATGATTCCTGACACAGTATGTAGATAAACCAACACGAGGAGAGGCCACTTTGGATTTGGTGCTTGGCAATGAACCGGGTCAAGTGTTAGACCTGTTGGTAGGAGAGCATTTTGGCGGTAGTGATCATAACTCTGTTACTTTTACAATAGTCATGGAAAAGGATAGGTACATACAGCAGAGTAAGGTTTATAATTGGGGGAAGGGTAATTACAATTCTGTTAGGCAAGAACTGGGTAACATAAATTGGGAACAGATGCTGTCAGGGAAGAGCACTGTTGAAATGTGGAGATTGTTTAAGCATACTGCGTGTGCTCGATGTACAGGCAGGGAAGATGCAGTCAACTGAAGGAGCCTTGGTTCTGAAGAGAGGTCGAACAACTGGTTAAGAGGAAGAAGGATGCTTGTGTAAGGTTTAGGAAACAAGGAACGGAAAAGGCTCTAGAGGGATACAAGTTATCCAGGAAGGAGCTGAAGAAAGAGCTTAGGAGAGCTATAAGGAGGCATGAGAAAACCTTGGCAGATAGGATCAAGGAAAACTCCAAGGCTTTTTACACGTATGTGCAGAACAAGAGAATGACCAGAAAAAGGGTAGGGCCGATCAAGGATTGTAAAGGGAATTTGTGCACGAAGCCTAAAGAGATAGGAGAGGCCCTTAATGAATACTTCTCTTCGGTATTCACAACATAGAGGGACCTAGTTGTAGGGGAGGACAGTGTGAAACAGGCTGGTAGGCTAGAGGAGGTCGATGTTAGTGAGGAAGATGTGCTAGGAATTTTGAGGAAGTTGAAGATAGATAAGTCCCCCGGGCCTGATGGGATTTATACAAGGATTCTGTGGGAAGCGAGGGAAGAGATTGCAGGGATTTTGGCGATGATCTTTTCGTCCTCACTGTCCATGGGTATAGTGCTGGAAAATTGGAGACAGGTAAACGTTATTCCCTTGTTCAAAAAAGGGAATAGGGATAAACCCGGGAATTACAGGTCAGTTAGTCTTACATCAGTGGTGGGCAAATTATTGGAAAGGGCTGTGAGAGATGGGATTTATGATCACTTGGAAAGGCACAGTTTGATTCGTGATAATGAGCGTGGATTTGTGAGGGATAGATCATGCCTTAAAAACCTTATTGAATTCTTTGAAGAGATAACCAAACATGCGGATGAAGGTAGAGCAGTGGATGTGGTATACATGGATTTAAGTAAGGCGTTTGATAAGGTTCCCCATGGTAGGCTCATGCATAAGGTAAGGAGGCATGGGATAGGGGGAAATGTGGCAGATTGGATTCAGAATTGGCTGAACCTTAGAAGATAAAGGGTGGTAGTGGATGGAAAATATTCAACATGGTGCTCAGTTACGAGTGGTATACCACAAGGATCTGTCCTGGGTCCTCTTCTATTTGTGATTTTTGTAAATTATTTTGGATGATCTCTCACTTATTTCATCTCTGACGACCGCTGTGATACTCCCCTTAATCAAAAATGCAACTCCCCCTCCCTGGGTGGAGCTAAGAAATTGGAAGGGAATGGTGACGTTATTGAGGTTTTACTATAGGCCCACAAATAGTCAACAGGAATTAGAGGAACAAATATGAAGGGAGATTGGGGAAACTTGCAGGAGCAATAGGGTTGTCATAGTGGGGGATTTTAATTTTTCTAACATAGACTGGGACTGCCATAGTATTCAGGGCTTAGATAGGGTGGAATTTGTTCAATGTGTTCAGGAAAGTTTCCTCATGCAGTATATAGAGGGTCCTACTTGGGAAGGGGCAAAACATGACCTACTCTTGGGAAATAGGGCAGGACGGGTGACTGAGGTGACAGTGGGGGAGCACTTTGGGACCAGTGACCATAGTTCAATTAATTTTAAAATAATTATGGAGAAGGGCAAAACTGGTCCACAGGTTCAAGTTCTAAACTGGGGCAAGGCAAATTTTGATGGAATTAGACAGGAGCTTGCAGGGGTTGATTGGAGTAGTTTGTTTGCAGACAAAGGGACCCCTGGCAAATGGGATGCCTTCAAAAGTGTGATAGCTAGAGTTCAAGGTCTATATGTTCCTGTGAGGGTGAAGAGCAAGATTGGCAGGAGTAGGAAGCCCTGGATGACAAGAAAAAAGGCTTTGACCAGAAAAAAGGAGGCATGGATCAAGTACAGGCAGCTGGGATCGAGGAAATACAGGAGTTTACTGAAGAAGGAAATCAGGAGGATGAAAAGAGGGCACAACATAGCTTTGGCTGAGAAGATAATGGTGAATTCAAAGATATTCTTTAAGTATATTAAAGGAAAAAGAATAACTACAGACAGAATAGGACCCTTCAAGGACCAAAGTGGACATGTATGTGTGGAACTCCAGGAGATGGGCAAGGTCCTCAATGAATATTTCTCCTCTGTGTTTACTGTGGAGAAAGACAAAGACCTAGGAACGTAGGAAAGTTAGTGGTGATATCTTAGGGATAGTCTGTATCACAGTAGAGGTGTTAGAAGTAACAGAATGTATGAAGGTGGATAAATCTCCTGGTCCTCACCAGATATGTCCAAGAACCATGCAAGAGGCAAGAGAAGAAATTACGGGGGCCCTGGCTGATATATTTGCGTAATGGGTGAAGTCCTGGGAGACTGGAGGGTAGCAAATGTTGTGCACTTATTCAAGAAGGGCTGCAAAGAAAAACGTGGGAATTATAGACCAGTAAGCTTAACATCTGTGGTAGGTAAATTACTTGAGAAGATTCTGAGGGATGAGATACACAGGGATAAGAAAGACAGTGTTTGATTAGGAATAATCAGCATGGCTTTGTGCATGCGAGTTCTTTGATGAAGTGATCGGGATGGTTGATGATGGTAGGGCGGTAGATATAGTCCATAGGGATTTCAGTAAGGCCTTTGATAAGGTTCCACATGGTAGACTGCTCTGGAAGGTTAGATTGCATGGGATCCAGGGAGAGCTGGCAGATTGGATACACAATTAGCTTGATGGTAGGAAGCAAAGAGTAATAGTGGAAGGATGCTTGTCAGCCTGGAGGCCTGTGACTAGTGTTATGCTTCTGGGGTCGGTGCTGGGCCCATTGCTGTTTGTTATCTATATCAATGATTTGGACGAGAATGTATAAGGCATGATTAGTAAGTTTGCGGATGACACTAAAATAGGCAGTATCATGGACAGTAAGGAAGATTATCAGAATTTGCAGCAGGATGTTGACCAGCTGCGGAAGTGGGCCAAGAAATGGCAAATGGGAGTTTAATATAGAAAAGTGTGAGGTGTTGCATTTTGGAAAGCCAAATCAAGGTAGGAGTTTCATGGTGTAGTGGAACAGAGGGACCTTGGAGTTCAGGTGCACAGTTCTCTGAAATTGGGAGTCACAGGTAGACAGGGCAATGCAAAAGGTTTTTGGCACACTGGCCTTCATCAGTCAGGGCACTGAGTACAGAAGTTGGGAAGTTATGTTACAGTGGTACAGGATGTTGGTGAGGCCACACTTGGAGTATTGTGTTCAGTTTTGATCACCTTGCTATAGGAGGGATGTTATTAAACTGGAAAGAATGCAGAGGATGTTGCCGGGACTCAAAGGATTGAGTTATACGGAGAGGTAGGACAAGCTAGGACTTTTTTCTTTACAGCGTAGGAGACTGAGGGGCGAATCTTATTAAAATGTATGAAATCATGAGAGGACACTCAGTCTTTTTCCCAGGATTGGGGAATTGAGGACTAGAGGGTTTCAATTTAAGATAAGAGGAGAAAGAATACATGGGAACCTGAGGGGCAACTTTTTTTTAAAACAGAGGGTGGTACTCATATGGAGTGATCTGCCAGCGGAAGTGGTTGAGGCGAGTACATTAACAACATTTAAAGGCATTTGGACAAATACATGGATAGGAAAGGTTTAGAAGGATATGGGCCAAGTGCAGGGAAATGTGGATGGACATTTTGGTCAGCATGGACCAGTTTGGGTACGAAGAGCCTGTCTCTGTGCTGTAGGACTCTGTGACAAACAGTGAGCTGAATGAGTGCCGGTCTTTGTACCTGGTAATGGTGTTTCCTCTTAATGGTAAGCTGGTGTGAGCCAAAGAGTCGAAATTGAGTCAATGCCAGTCTGGATAAATTGCAAATGTTTTTCCTTGCCAAAACAATTATTTTTGGCTGGAGAGCCTTTTTAACCTTTATACAGACTATTGGTCCATATATGGATAAGAAGTCAAATTTGACCCCATCCACTATCTTCAACATTCACTCCCTTCACTACTGAAGCAGAGTATGCCAACTAAAGGAAGTACTTCACGCAACCACCATCCTGAACATCTTCAAAAATTCATGACCTCCATCACCCAGAAATATGAGGGAAGCATATGCAGTAGGAACACCTGTTAGAATGCAAACCAACCTTCCCAAAAATAGTTTATGGAGATAGCCTGGACCCTAACTTTTATTTTAAAGGTAAGTTTAGGTACTGTGTTCCAGATAGGATTTGATTGGTCCCCACCACTAAGCTTTAATCAAAATACCTTTTATTCCTACAATGTAATTAAAATGCAACGAAATGAAGAATCGGTTTGGCTTTACTCTACTGACATACATAACAAGACAATATTATTTAACCACTAATCATTGACTGTTCCAATACAAACATTATCCCATAAACACTTCCCTTGGCAAAATGCAATGCAGTAAAATAGTTGTAATTCGATGTTCTGACTTCTCTCCAGTCTAGTAGAAGAAACAATCTGCCCCTCCTGATTTCTAAGGGGAAACTTTAAGTCTTCAATCTAGAAGCAGAGAGAGTTCTTGCTATCTGCTTCAGCAGCTAATTGACAAAAACAAACACTCAAAGC
This sequence comes from Rhincodon typus, assembly GCF_021869965.1. Taxonomy (NCBI): domain Eukaryota; kingdom Metazoa; phylum Chordata; class Chondrichthyes; order Orectolobiformes; family Rhincodontidae; genus Rhincodon; species Rhincodon typus. The sequence continues at coordinate 47,403,757 of NC_063354.1, read as the reverse complement.
AAAACCAAAGTCTTCTGGGTCCATGTTAACCTGACCTTGTCCACTCACGATTCTTCTGTCTTATTCTGAAAAAACACATTGGGAGAAACCCAAAGCTACTTACATACTGTGTGCTGGGAGGAGATACTGTTGTGAAGCTGCAAAGTATTTATGAATTGGAAAGCAGAAAGTTAGAATTTGTCAGTAAAAATAACAATAGGGAAAAGAAGTGCCATTGTCCCTTTAAAGGATTTGTGCTTTGTCTGTGCGTAGGGATTTTTTAAATGTAGGTCTGAGAGTAACCGGAGAGTACACTTGCAGAAAATACTTGAAATGGAAACACTTGTAGCAAAAGGGTCTTACAGGTGAAAGGCAAAACCTCAGACTTGTTTTGATGTTTTGACTACAAATTCAGATTTATCCAATCAATTGAAACCAAGTCCTTAGAAACCAAAAACCAATCGAATTTAAATCTGACTGTGTTACTAGCCTGCACCCAATAATATTGTGAGAATTTGTGGCATCATTGGTGATATTTATGAAAATGTTTTTTTTTCAAAATTGGCAGGGAGAGGGAGAGAGCTAACTGCCATAAGACAACACCGTTTGCTCCCAAAGAAAGTCCATCTAATTTAAAGGTGCCATGGTAGTTTAGTTAAAAGTTCTCATAGAAGCAATTACAGAAAGACATCTGTAAAGGAGATTTTTTTCTGAAGAAGGGCCTAGGCCCGAAATGTCAGCCTTCCTGCTCCTCTGATGCTGCTTGGCCTGCTGTGTTCATCCAGCTCTACACCTTGTTATCGCAGATTCTCCAGCATCTGCAGTTCCTACTATCTCTTAAGTTTTAATTTATTGTGTTCTTATTAATTGGATTTATTAAATGGGACTTGTGTTTGTTTGAACAGTATTCCAGTAGAATTTAGAACAGTTAGGGAGTAGTTAGTATAAAGGGGGGAAATTGTTCACTTTGTTAGTATCTCTTTTAATTTGTTCATTGCTAAGGTTAAATGAATAAATTGTTACTTGTTACTTATAAAGTGGATCAGGAATTCCCTTTCCTTGGGCAGAATTCAGAAACAGGAAGAGTGCGGTAACAATGTTGGGGCTGTACTACAGGCCTCCCAACAGTGAGCGTGAGATAGACGTACAAATATGTAGACAGATTACGGAAAAATGTAGGAGCAACAGGGTTGTGGTGATGGGAGATTTTAATTTTCCCAACATTGACTGTTAGAGGTTTAGATGGAGCAGAATTTGTAACGAGCATCCAGGAGGGTTTTCTAGAGCAGTATGTAAATAGTCCAACTCGGGAAGGCGCCATACTGGACCTGGTGTTGGGGAATGAGCCTGGCCAGGTGGTTGAAGTTTCAGTAGGGGATTACTTTGGGAACAGTGATCACAATTCTGTAAGTTTTAGAATACTGATGGACAAAGACGTGAGTGGTCCTAAAGGAAGAGTGCTGAACTGGGGGAAGGCCAACTATAGCAAAATTCAACAGGAGCTGGGGAATGTGGATTGGGAGCAGCTGTTTGAGGGTACATCCACATTTGATATGAGGGAGGCTTTTAAAGAGAGGTTGATTAGAGTGCAGGACAGACATGTCCCTGTGAAAATAAGGGATAGAAAGGGCGAGATTAGGGAACCATGGATGACAGGTGAAGTTGTGAGACTAGCAAAGAGGAAAAAGGAAGCATACATAAGGTCTAGGTGACTGAAAACAGACGAAACTTTGGAAGAATATCGGGAAAGTAGGACCAATCTGAAAAGAGGAATTAAGAGGGCTAAAAGGGGTCGTGAAATATCTTTAGCAAACAGGGTTAAGGAAAATCCCAAAGCCTTTTATTCATACATAAGGAGCAAGAGGGTAACTAGAGAAAGGGTTGACCCACTCAAGGACAAAGGAGGGAAGTTATGCGAGGAGTCAGAGAAAATGAGTGAGATTCTTAATGAGTACTTTGCGTCGGTATTCACTGAGGAGAGGGACATGACGGATGTTGAGGTTAGGGATAGATGTTTGATTACTCTAGGTCAAGTCAGCATAAGGAGGGGGCAAGTGTTGGGTATTCCAAAGGCATTAGGGTGGACAAGTCCCCAGGTCCGGATGGGATCTATCCCAGGTTACTGAGGGAAGCAAGAGAGGAAATAGCTGGGGCCTTAACAGATATCTTTGCAGCATCCTTGAGGTCCCAGAGGACTGGAGAATTGCTAATGTTGTCCCCTTGTTTAAGAAGGGTAGCAAGGATAATCCAGGAAATTATAGACCGGTGAGCCTGACGTCAGTGGTGGGGAAGCTGCTGGAGAAGATACTGAGGGATAGGATCTATTTACATTTGGAAGAAAATGGGCTTATTAGTGATAGGCAGCATGGTTTTGTGCAGGGAAGGTCATGTCTTACCAACTTGATAGAATTCTTTGAGGAAGTAACAAAGTTGATAGATAAGGGAAGGGCTGTGGATGTCATATACATGGACTTCAGTAAGGCGTTTGATGAGGTTCCCCATGGTAGGCTGATGGAGAAAGCGAAGTCGAATGGGGTTCAGGGTGTACTAGCTAGATGGATAGAGAACTGGCTGGGCAACAGGAGACAGAGAGTTGTAGTGGAAGGAAGTTTCTCAAAATGGAGAACTGTGACCAGTGGTGTTCCACAGGGATCCGTGTTGGGACCACTGTTGTTTGTGATATACGTAAATGATCTGGAGGAACGTATAGATGGTCTGATTAGCAAGTTTGCAGATGACACTAAGATTGGTGGAATAGCAGATAGTGAAGGGGACTGTTGGAGAATGCAGCAGAATATAGATAGATTGGAGAGTTGGGCGGAGAAATGGCAGATGGAGTTCAATCCAGACAAATGCGAGGTGATGCATTTTGGAAGATCCAATTCAAGAGCGAACTGTACAGTAAATGGAAAAGCCCTGGGGAAAATTGATGCACAGAGCGATCTGGGTGTTCAGGTCCATTGTACCCTGAAGGTGGCAACGCAAGTCATTAGAGTGGCCAAGAAGGCATACGGCATGCTTTCATTCATTGGGCGTGGTATTGAGTACAAGAGTTGGCAGGTCATGTTACAGTTGTATAGGACTTTGGTTTGACTACATTCGGAATACTGCGTACAGTTCTGGTCGCCACATTACCAAAAGGATGTGGATGCTTTGGCGAGGGTGCAGAGGAGGTTCACCAGGATGTTGCCTGGTATGGAGGGCGCTAGCTACGAAGGGAGGTTGAGTAGATTAGGATTATATACATTAGAAAGACGGAGGTTGAGGGGGGACCTGATTGAGGTCTACAAAATCATGAGAGGTGGATAGGCCAGTGGAAATGTGGGTAACATTAATTCAGACTAAGCTGGTAGGCAGGGCTGTCGGATGAGGGGGTCAAGAGAATAAGAAGAAGTAAAACAGGCTATTCTGAGCACCTATGAACCGACACCAGAAGCATATAGTCAACAGTTCAGAAACATAAAGGAAGAACCAGGTCAGAGTTATGTTGATTTTAAAAGAATTAAACATAGCAACTTCAATAGATGGTTGACAGCATTGAAGTTAGAAAAGACACGAGGATCTTAGAGAGAATATTCTTCTGGAGGAATTTAAAAACTCACTTCCAGAGATGATAAGAACTCATATTGAGGAACAGAAAGTTACCAAAGTAAGAACAGCGGCAGAGATGGCTGACGAATATGTATTAATGCATAAATCAAAATTTAGCTTCCGACAAGCAATTTCATTTCGTGAGGATTAGAAATTAGGAAAAAGAGAGATCCTTCCACAAAAAACAAAAAAGTAGATGACGCTGGGAGCACTTTACCACAGGTGAAAAAAAGAAACCCATGTGTGCACCAGACTGTGTTGCCAGAAGGAGGTCATTTAGGAATGAGGAAGACTCAGGCTAAAATCTAAAAGCACTTCTTTTGGCCTAGATTACATAAGGACATGGTTGATTTTTGCCTTACCTGTCATACTTTTCAAATGGTAGGAAAGCCACAGAAATAATAAAACTAGCGCCTTTGGAAAGGGAACTGGAGAAACAGGTATTAGTTGCTGCTCCTCAGAATGAGGAATCAGAATCTTTGGATTTTGATATGCCTAGAAATAAACTAAAGAATGAGGAAATCCTTAGAGAATGGAATAGGATAGTGAATTGTCTGTCTCAGGAATGAAGGATTGAATTGAAAGGTTTGTTGCAGAAATATGAAGACGTATGTGGGAATAGAAATGGGAGGATTAGTATTATAATGCACGAGGTTTAAGTAGGGAATACTGTTCCGATAAATCAACACCCCTACAGGCTTAATCTTTCTAAAGGCACACAGGTACAGAAGAAAGTGGAAGCGATGCTCCAAGAAGACATCATTGAGCCAAGTCAAAGAGAGTGGAGTTCGCCGGTCGTGTTGGTTCTGAAACCTGATGGCACTCAATGGTTCTGCGTGGATTATCGGAAGATCAACACCATAACTAAATCTGACTCATACCCAATTCCAAGGCTGTAGGATTGTGTGGAAAAAGTTGGACAAGCCACTTACATCACACATTTGGACTTACTCTGTGGTTACTGGCAAGTACCTTTGTCAGAGAGAGCGAAAGAAGTTTCTGCATTTGTAACACCAAATGGTCTGTCTCAATTCAAAGTAATGTCCTTTGGAATGAAGAATGCACCAGCCACATTTCAAAGGCTAATGAACAGAGTTGTGGCAGGGATTGACTTATTGTGCTGTCTATGTAGACAGCTCAGTGATCTTTAGCCATTCATGGAAAGATCATATACTGCATTTGGCAGAGCTCTTTAAAACACTAATGGAGGCAAAACTGGTCATAAACTTGGCAAAAATGGAATTTGCGATGGTAGAAGTGACATTCTTGCGACATAACTTCAGACATGGAAGGATGACCCCAAGGAACGGAAAGACAAAGGCGATCGAGGAATTTCCAAGACCATCCTCGAAGAAAGAGATGCTTCAACTTTTTGGGGCTGAGTGGGTTAAACAAAGAACAAAGAAAATTACAGTACAGGAACAGGCCCTCCAAGTCTGCATCGACGTGCTGCCCGTCGTAACTAAAACCCCCTACTCTTCCAGGGTCCATATCCCTCTATTCCCATCCTATTCATGTATTTGTCAAGACGCCCTGTAAAAGTCATATAGTATCTGCTTCCACTACCTCCCCTGGCAGCGAGTCCAGGCACCCACTACCCTCTGTATAAAAAACTTGCCTCGTGTATCACCTTTAAACTTTGCCCCTCGCACCTTAAACCTATGGCCCCTGGTAACTGACTCTTCCACCCTGGGAAAAAGCTTCTGACTGTCCACTCTGTCCATGCCCTTCATAATCTTGTAGACCTCCATCAGGTCGCCCCGCAACCTCCGTCATTCCAGTGAGAATAACCCAAGTTTCTCCAAACTCTCCTCATAGCTAATGCCCTCCATACTGTGCAACATCCTGATAAATCTTTTCTGTACCCTCTCCAAAGCCACCAATTCCTTCTGGTAGTGTGGCGATCAGAACTGAACACAATCTTCCAAATGAGGCCTAACTAAGGTTCTCTAAAGCTGCAACATGACCTGCCAAATTTTAAACTCAATGCCCCAGCCATTGAAAGCAAGCATGCCATATGCCTTGTTGACTACCTTCTCCACCTGCGTTGCCACTTTCAGTGACCTGTGTACCTGCCGGACATTCTACCAGAGGTTTGTGGCAAACTTTAGTAGCGGGGTCACAACGCTGACAGATTTGCTTAAGAAGAACATGAAATTTCAGTGCACAGAACAATGCCAGGAGGTATTTGAGAATTTAAAAACAATGTTAACCACTGTATCAGTTATAGCCACACCAAATTTCCTGAAACCTTTAAAGTTTTGGCGAAAATCTGTAGCTCAGGTTGTGGATGAGGCTGTTGACTTGCTCACCGAGCTGGCTTGTTTTTGTTCAAACGTTTCATCACCGTACTAGGTGACATAATCAGTGGAGCTTCCGATGAAGCGGTGTTAGAACATAGAACAGTACAGGCCCTTCGGCCCACGATGTTGTGCCGAACTTTTACCCTAAACCTAAGGTCTATCTAACCTCCACCCCTACCTTATACTATCATCCACATGCCTATCTAATAGCCGCTTAAATGCCCCTAATGAGGCCGACTCCACTACCCTCTCCGGCAATGCATTCCACGCTCCACCACTCTCTGAGTAAAGAACCTACCTCTGACGTCTCCCCTATATCTACCTCCACTCACTTTAAAACTATGCCCCCTCGTAATAGCTACCTCCACCCCAGGAAAAAGTCTCTGGCTGTCCACTCTATCTATACCTCTGATCATTTTGTACACCTCTATCAAGTCACCTCTCATCCTTCATCGTTCTAAAGAGAAGAGCCCTAGCTCTCTCAACCTTTCCTCGTAAGACCTTCCCTCCAATCCAGGCAACATCCTGGTAAATCTCCTCTGCACCTTTTCCAACGCTTCCACATCTTTCTTGTAATGAGGTGACCAGAACTGGACACCATACTGCAGATGTGGCCGAACCAGGCTTTTGTATAGCTGGAGCATAACTTCATGGCTCTTGAACTCAGTCTCTCTATTAATGAAAGCTAACACATCATACGCCTTCTTAACAACTCTATCCACCTGGGTGGCAGCTTTCAGGGAACTGTGGACATGAACCCGAAGATCCCTCTGCTCCTCCACACTGCCAAGAATCTTTCTGTTAACCTTGTATTCTGCTTTCAAATTTGTCCTTCCAAAATGAATCACCTCACACTTTTCAGGGTTAAACTCCATCTGCCACTTCTCAGCCATGCTCTGCATCCTCTATCAACGTCCCTTTGTAACCCAGAACAGCCCTCCACAATTCAACCCATCTTCATATCATCCACGAACTTACTAATCCAATCTTCCACTCCTACATCCAAATCATTTACAAAAATCACAAATAGAAGAGGACCCTGAACTGATCCTTGTTGTACACCACTCGTAACTGAGCACCATGTTGAGTATTTTCCGTCGACTACCACCCTTTGTCTTCGAAGGGCCAGCCAATTCTGAATCCAATCTGCCACATTGCCCCCTATCCCATGCCTCCTTACTTTCTGCATGAGCTTGCCATGGGGAACCTTATCAAACGCCTTACTTAGAATCATAGAATCCCTACAGTGTGGGTACAGGCCCTTCGGCCCAACAAGTCCACAGCGACCCTCAGAGTATCCCACCCAGACTCATCCCCCTATAACCCACCTAATCTACACATCCCTGAACACTATGGGCAATTTAGCATGGCCAATCCACCTAGCCTGCACATCTTTGGACTGTGGGAGGAAACCGGAATACTGGGAGGAAACCCACGCAGACAAGGGGAGAACGTGCAAACTCCACACAAACAGTCGCCCGAGGGTGCCGGTAAACAAAATCCATGTGTACCACATCCACTGCTCTACCTTCATCCACCTGTTTGGTCACCTCTTCAAAGAATTCAGTAAGATTTGTGAGGCATGATCTACCCCTCAAAAATCCATGCTGACTATCACAAATCAAACTGTGTCTATCCAAGTGATCATAAATCCTATCTCTCAGAGCCCTTTCCAATAATTTGCCCACCACTGGAGTAAGACTAACTGGCCTGTAATTTCCAGGGTTATCCCTATTCCCTTTTTTGAACAAGGGAATGATGTTTGCTACTCTCCAATCTTCCGGCACAATACCCATGGATAGTGAGGACGTTATTCTACTCCACTTGGAATTTATACTGTCCAGTCCATTATGGTGAGTACGGTCATTTCCAGTTTTGATCTGTATGGGTTTGTATATGGGGTCCAATTCTATATGTTTGTTGATACAAGTATGAGTGGAGAACCATGCCTCCAGGAATTCCCATGCATGTCTATATTTGCCTTGGGCTACTATGGTTACCTTGTCCCACTTCATTTGATGGCTTTCATTGTCTGAGTGTACCAATATTAAGGAGAGTTCGTCGCACCGTTTTACTGCTAGCTGATGTTCATGCATTCTGATGGCTAGTCTCCTTCCTGTCTGTCCAATGTAATGTCTGTGGCAGTCGTTGCATGGTATTTTGTAAACCACGTGTTCTACATGTTGTGTGAATGGGGTCTTTAATCCTTGTAAGTGTTTGTTGTAGAGTGGCTGTGGGCCACCATGATTCCTAGTGGTCTTAGGAGTCTCGATGTCAGTTCCAACGTGTTCTTGATGTAGGGCAGTGTGGCCAGTGTGTTAGGTTGTATGGTGTCCTCCCCTTGTCTGTTTATAGGCATCTATGGATGAGGTTGCAGGGATATGCGTTTAAAGTGAGGATTTTGTACAAGTGTTCTTCCTCTTTCCTGTGTAGTTCTGGAGTGTTGCAGTGTGTCCTGGCCTGTTTAAATAGTGTCCTAATGCAGCTTTGCATGTGCACTCCAACGTCCACAACATCCATAATAGCACTAGGTCATCGCCTCCAGTTATTGGAGATGCATAATCGTGGGTTTAAAAGAAAATGTGTAGATAAAATGGAACCAGTATAGTCCAGTGTTTTTCATATTATATGTAGAATTAGTAGGAAAGGTATAACTTTAGTTAACTGAACTATCTATCCTGCGGCAATAGTGTTAAGATTTAAAAAAAAATATGAAGCCATCTTTTCACGATGATGATTCATTTTTTTTCTTAAGGGTGGAGGTGTTGCGAAGTATTTATGAATTAGAAGGCAGGAAGTTAGAACTTGTTGGTAAAAATGACAGTGGGGAAAGAAGTGCTGTGGTCCTTTCAAAGCATTTCAAAATCTATCAAATTTAAATCTGATTATGTTGACAGCCTGAACCCAATAATATTCTGAGAATTTGTTGCATTAGTGGTGGTATTTAAGAAAAAGTGTTTTTTTTTTAAAAAAGTAGCAGTGAGAGGGAGAGAAGCAACTGCCACAGGACAACACCTTTTGCTCTCAGAGAAAGTCCATCTAATTTAAAGACACTATGGTAGTTTAGTTACAAGTCCTCATAGAAGCAATTACCGAAAGACATCTGTAAAGGAAGATCAGCAGGGGAAAGTAAGAGGTCCAAGAAGAGAGTCTCTAAACTTGGAGAGATTAGGTTTAATTTGTGTTCTTATTAATTGGATTTATGGGGACTTGTGTTTACTTGAACAGTATTCCAATAGCATTTAGAACAGCTATGGAGTAGTTAGTATAAAGGAGGGGGAGATTGTTTGGTTTGTTAGTATCTCTTTTAATTTGTTCATTGTAAAGGTTAAATAAATAAATTGTTACCTGTTATTTATAAAGTGGATCAGGGATTTCCTTTCCTTCAACCATTAATTTAACAGATTACGAGAGAGAAGGTGAGCTTCTCTGGGTGTTTCGGGACTAACTATTAGAAGAGAATGTCCACTCCCATAATAGCAGATTGGGGCTTGTGTCGGTTTAAGTATCAGAAGGGTTTGGCCATTCCCCCTCCATAACAATACCTCTGTAGCACTGTGGCAAAACCCCACTGCAACAGTAACAGGACAGAACACATTTCTTAAAAGCACAGTATCATCACAACCACCACCTGTAAATTTCTTGCCAAGACACACACCACCCTGACTTGGAAATATACTGCCATTCATTCACTTTTGCAGGATAAAATTCCTGGACCTCACCACCCCCTAACTCCCTAACAGCACTAACCTGGTCAGCAATGCTCATATCCCATGACTGATTTTTTTTTTAAAAATCCAAACGTATCAGGGTTAGAAATATCTTCTTTCAGGATTTATCAGAACTTACATTACACCTGTCTATAGTCCAAAAGGTTTCTTTGAAATCACAAGCTTCTGAAGCACTGCTCCTTCGTCAGGTGAAGTGGGGGAAGCACACAGGCACAGAACTTTTATGCACAGAAATGATGGTGAAATAATCCAGGTAATTAAGTGTGTCAAAAGATGAATACAAATGGTGTGAGTGAAGTGTCAACAGACTTAATAATGTCTTTGTAGGTGATCCAAAGTGTCAAAAATTACAAAATTTTGATTTTTTGTGATTATTAATTGGATCATAGGTCATCGCTTCACTTGCTATTCAGCTGTTGACACTTTCCTCATACTGTCTGACACTTTTGATTGCCTGGATTATTTTACCATTACTTCTCTACATAAAAATTCTGTGCCCATGTGCTTCCCTCCACTTCACCCAACAAAGGTGCAGCGCTCCGAAAGTGTGTGACTTCAAATAAACCTGTTGAACTCTAACCAGGTGTTATGTAGCTTCTGGCTTTGTCCACTCCTGTCCAACACCAACATCTCCACTTCAAGACGTGTGCAAGAGACATGTCCTTGGCAGAAACAGTAGGCTTGGGCTGTGTGTCCGCCAGGACTCAATGGAAGCATTCTTCAGAAGACAAAAAAAATTTATCTAATATTTTATAATTTTCCTCAGATTTTACAAATATATTGGATGATGATTTCTTCCAGCACCTTAAATGAATTTGTCTCCATTCCTGTGCCGAATGGATATCCGTGCCAGATGAAGGGTTAATGTTTGGAGATTCTTGATTCTCCTCGATTCCTATTCCCTTTCTGGTGATTAATGAAGTGCTGCTGCGTGGAACGTGCAATTCAGTCAGAAGTGCCAGCAAGAATTCATCGGGGCTTCCTCACTGGAGATGTTAATCTGTGGAACTTTATTGACACTGAACTGTACCAGTCACAACAAAAACCAATTTAGGATTGAATTAAAATTTCATGGAATTACTCTAAACTAAGTTCGGATGAGAATTCCTGATTTATAGGGAAAGAACAGTGATACTCATTCTCAAAATAACCCGCAGCCCTGGAAACACTATCCAGAATACTAGACTCCAGCACTACCACAGGGATTACTAACATTAGCAGAAATGAATCCCAACTGTCAAAAGCAAAACTGTTCAGCCCTGAAAGTGATAAGCAATAGCAGTAGCAGCAAAATCCAACGCTTGTGATCATTTGTGAATTCGTTGGTGTAACGTGAGGCTGGCTGACCGTGTAAATCCTTTCCCACACTTGGAGCAGGTGAACGGTTTCTCCCCAGTGTGAACTCCCTGGTGTACCACCAAGTTGCCTGACTGAGTAAATCCTTTCCCACACACAGAGCAGGAGAATGGCTTCTCCCCAGTATGAACCCGCTGGTGTGAAATGAGGCTGGACAAATGAGTGAATGTTTTTTCACACGTGGAGCAATTGAATGGCCTCTCCCCGGTGTGAACTCGCTGGTGTGCAGTGAGGTTGGATGAGTGCCTGAAACACTTTCCACAGTGAGAGCAGATGAAGGGTTTTTCATCAGTATGAACCCGTTGATGCGACAACAGGTTGGCTGACCGAGAGAATCCCTTTCCACAGTCAGGGCATGTGAATGGTTTCTCTCCAGTGTGAAGTCGCTGGTGTGAAATAAGGGGAGATAAGCCAGTGAATGCTTTCCCACAATTGGTGCAAAAGAAAGGCCTCTCCCCAGTGTGGACTCGCTGATGTGAAATGAGGTTGTCTGATTGCCTGAAACTCTTTCCACACTGAGTACAGGTAAATGGCTTCTCCCCCGTGTGAACTCGCTGATGTTTCCGCAGGGTGGATGACCGAGTGAATCCTTTCCCACAAACTGAGCAGGGAAACAGCATCTCAACAGTATGCCTGCGTCGATGATCTTCCAGCCAGGATGGGTATTTGAATTTCTTCCCACACTCTCCACATTTCCACAGTTTTTCCATGGTGGGGTGTTCTTGTTTCTCTCCAAGACCATTGATCAGGTTAAGTCTTGTCCACACACGGAACCCATGTATGGTCTCTCTCCACTTCAGTAGTATAATTTCCGTTTCAGTAATTAGAACTGGTTAAAGCTCTTTTGACACTTACTCAACCTGTGAAAATGGTTAAAGCTATGTCTACAGTCAGTTCACTGGAACACACATACAGGCTACGTGTGTCTGTGTTTTTCCAGTCATATTACTGTTTGGCAAGTTTTCCCTCAGACAGAACAGATAAACATTTAGCCTCCCACATTCAAAGGCTGACGATATTCAACTCCTGATGAAAGAAGTGACTCTATCAGATCTTGACTTGATGTTTGACTTGAGATTCGCAATGTAAACCCTCCTCCTCTAATACCCTGTGAAAGAAGATGACAAAAAAAATTAGAACAGGGAGTTCAAGTTGTTATGGAATACTTTTTCCTTTCTTGTTACCCTCAAAGCGATAAATCCCTACCTTTCACACACACACTATCCTCTGTACTTAAATTCAAATAAAGTGCTGGATACTTCCTAAGCTTTAAAAGAAATTTCTACAAAAAAATGTTTGATAATTCACCTCCGTCATTAATATGTACGTAAATCTGAAACACCCTAATTGTACAGAATAGCAGACTTTCACCTTGTGTGCAAAACTGACTTGCGAAAATTTGATGAAGGTAGGTCCTCCAAACCACCCAGGATCTCCTTCCTTCATTCTCTATGCTGCCCTGAAATTTAGGTTTTCACCAGCTTCTATCGGTCTCATGGCCCATTTTGATTTCTGGTTTTTGTCCTAATTAGTTAACCACAAAGCAATACTGAAATTACTGAATTCTCAGCTCCTGGACCCCAACTCTCTCCATCTCCCAGCAGGTGGCTAAATTAAAGCCAAATAAAATTTCAATATTTGTTCTTGGGATCTTGTTGTTTCTACCGAGGTCAGTATTTTTTCTCCATGCTTAAATGCCCTGAGAGTCAACACATTGCTGTTGCTCTGGAGTCATACATAGGCCATACCAGATGTGGGTGACAGAATTCCTTCCTGAAGGGACATTTATGAAACAGATTGATATTACAACAAATGACATTGTCAGACAGAGATAGTAGGAACTGCAGATGCTGGAGAATCTGAGATAACAAGGTGTAGAGCTGGATGAATACAGCAGGCCAAGCAGCATCAGAGGACGTTTCGGGCCTAGACCCTTCTTCAGAAATGGGGGAGGGGAAGGGGTTTCTGAAATAAATAGGGAGAGAGGGGGAGGCGGCTAGAAGATGGATAGAGGAGAAGATAGGTGGAGAGGAGACAGACAGGTCAAAGAGGCAGGGATGGAGCCAGTAAAGGTGAGTGCAGATGGGGAGGTAGGGAGGAGATAGGTCAGACCAGGGAGGACGGACAGGTCAAGGGGGCGGGATGAGGTTAGTAGGTAGGAGATGGGGGTGGGGCTTGAGGTGAGAGGAGGAGATAGGTGGGAGGAAGGACAGGTTAGGGAGGTGGGGACGAGCTGGGCTGGTTTTGGGATGCGGTAGGGGGAGGGGAGATTTTGAAGCTTGTGAAGTCCACATTGATACCATTGGGCTGCAGGGTTCCCAAGTGGAATATGAGTCGCTGTTCCTGCAACCTTCGGGTAGCATCGTTGTGGCACTGCAGGAAGCCCAGGATGGACATGTCGTCTGAGGAGTGGGAGGGGGAGTTGAAATGGTTCGCGACTGGGAGGTGCAGTTGTTTAGTGCGAACCGAGTGTAGGTGTTCTGCAAAGTGGTCCCCAAGCCTCCACTTGGTTTCCCCGATGTAGAAGAGGACAAAACGGGAACAGCAGATGCAGTATACCACTGTGAACACCTGCTTGATGTGGAAAGTCTTCTTGGGGCCTGGGATGGGTGAGGGGGTAGGTGTAGGGGCAGGTGTAGCACTTCCTGCGGTTGCAGGGAAAAGTGCCGGGTGTGGTGGGGCTGGAGGGGAGTGTGGAGCAGACAAGGGAGTCACGGAGAGAGTGGTCCCTCCAGAAAGCAGATAAGGGTGGGGAGGGAAAAATGTCTTTGGTGGTGGGGTCGGATTGCAGATGGCGGAAATGTCAGAGGATTATGCGTTGGATCCGGAGGTTGGTGGGGTGGTATGTGAGGACAAGGGGGATTCTGTTTTGGTTGTTATTGCAGGGAGTGGGTGTGAGGGATGAGTTGTGGGAAATGCGGGAGACAGGGTCGAGGGCGTTCTCAACCACTGAGGTCGGGGGGGAAGTTGCGGTCCTTGAAAAACGAGGACATCTGAGATGTACGGGAGTGGAATGCCTCATCCTGGGAGCAGATGCGGCGGAGGCGAAGGAATTGGGAATAGGGGATAGCATTTTTGCAGGAAGGTGGGTGGGAGGAGGAGTATTCTAGGTAGCTGTGGGAGTCGGTGGGCTTGAAATGAATATCGGTTTCTAGGTGGTTGCCCGATATGGAGACAGAGAGGTCCAGGAAGGGGAGAGAGGTGTTAGAGATGGTCCAGGTAAACTTAAGGTTGGGGTGGAAGGTGTTAGTGAAGTGTATGAACTGTTCGAGCTCCTCGTGGGAGCACGAGGCGGCGCCGATACAGTCATCAATGTAACGGAGGAAGAGGTGGGGTTTAGGGCCGGTGTAGGTACGGAAGAGGGATTGTTCCACGTAACCTACAAAGAGGCAGGCGTAGCTTGGGCCCATGCGGGTACCCATGGCTACCCCCTTTGTCTGTTGGAAGTGGGAGGAATTGAAAGAGAAGTTGTTGAGTGTGAGGACGAGTTCGGCCAAGCGGATGAGGGTATCAGTGGAGGGGGACTGGTCAGGCCTGCGGGACAGGAAGAAGCGGAGGGCCTTAAGGCCATCTGCATGGGGAATGCAGGTGTAGAGGGACTGGACGTCCATGGTAAAGTTCGGGATGGAACTGTTAGGACTATTTGGCCAGTTTATACATATTCTTATGCTTCACCTTTCGAACACCACTGTCTGCTACTTGCAACTAAGACAATTCAGGAGCCAATTTGCTACATTATTCTAGGTCTCATTGGAACTGTATTAGCCAGTCTGCCATGGGAGACCTTATCAAAAGCCTTCCCACAGTCTCTGTGGGTATATCCACTGCATCACCCTCAACTAGTCACCTCGCTGAAAAAAAAGGTCAAATTTGTTCCTGGGATTTATCCCTTTCAAGCCCGCTTGAACCATTCATACCTCCGTTTTCGGTGCTCCTGCATTCAAGTATGCCCCAGATCCCCGGCCTCATTTCTGTTGTTCTTCTCTACATTGAGCACAAATGCAGAGCATTCTTTTAAAACTGCAGCTATGTCTTACTCAATATGCAGATTGCTGTTTTGTCCTGTGGTGGGTCCTACTCTTTTCATGGCTATTCTCTTTCTGCACATGTGCACATAAAATGATTTCAGATTTTCCATAACATTACTTGACAGCGCTTTCTCATGTTCCCTCTTTGACCTCCTAATTTTTTTTTAAGCATCCACCAAATCATACTCTTGTGTTTGAGACTTTTAGTGTCTAAATTCCTTTTTAATTCATTATTCAATTGTCTTGATCTCTTGACATCCAAGGTTCTCTGGACATTCACCCTTTAGAAGATAATGTTGGCCATGCGTTCTCACTGCAATTTTTAAAATTTCTCCCGCTGCTCTGTTGTGGAATTTCCTGCAAGTAACTGCCTCCAGTGCACTTTGACCAGACCCTGTCTTCTTAAAATCTCCCAATTCAGAACTTTTATTTCTGGTCCACCTTAGTCCTTATCCATAATTACCTTAAATCTTACTGAATTATGGTCACCATCACCAAAATGTTCCCCTATTGCCATACTTACTCCTTGTCTGGCATTTGTTTCTCTAAACTTAGGTCCAGCACTCTTTCCTGTCTTAAGATACTTTCTAATGTGCTGCCTTACATAAAACTCTCCTGGGCATGTTTTAAGAATTCCACCATTCTCAACTTTTCACATTTGTCTATCCCAGTTAATATTGGGGAAGTTGAAATCCCTACCACTATTAACCTGTTATTTTTACACTTCTCTGAAATTTACCTACATAACAATCTTTTTATCTCTCCCAGACTGCATTATATACCCTTAGTATAGTGATTTTCCCATTTTTGTTTTAAAGTTCTACCTGCATGTCTTCAATTGAACAACTTTCAAATACAACATCCCTTCTTACTGCAGTAATTGACTCCTGATCAATATTGCAACACCACCTCCCCTTTTACATCAGTCTGCCCACAAATTGCCTAAAGATTCCATACCCCAGAATATTAGGCTGCCAGTCCTTTCCCTCCTTTGAGCATATCTCCATGACAAATATGATATCACATTCACGTGTTAATTAACACACTCAACGCGTACACCTTACTTGCATGAGTCCCTGCATTAAAATAAATACCATCCAGGCTTGTCATCCTCATCTGTTTTCAGGTTTTTCTTGGGAGAGACAGAGACTAGAGTTTACATTTTTGGGGAAATAATGTTCCTTACAAACTAGATTTGGCTGTTTGATTTTCTATTCTGTGTCCTCACTCTTGTAAGTTGAGTCTGTAATATATCTATGCATAAATAGGCCATTCAGCCTTTTGAGTCTACTCAGCCATTCAATTAGATCATGGCTGATAATCTTCTTTCTTGCTGTATTCCTGCTCCCTTGATTCCCTTCCTGGTTAAAAATCTGTCTGAGCCTTGATATACTGAATGACCTAGCCTCTGCAGCCACAATGAATACTTCCACAGATTCTATGATGTTTTGTGCCCTCAAATTCATCTGCCTTGTTTGTCACACTCCTTGTATTGAAATAAATATCGTCCAAGCTTTTGTACCTTAAGTAGCCAATAATTTCTATGTCTTGACATACTTGACATCCCTTCTAATTTTGGCCGAACTGAATCTTCTTCCTGGATCCCATGCCCCCTGCCAAGTTAGTTTAAACCCTCCCAACAGCACTAGCAAACCTTCCCATAAAGATGCTGGCCCCATTCATGTTCAGGTGCAACCTGCCATAGATTCATAGATTCAGATGCAACCTGTCTGCCTTGTTCAGATCCCACTATCCTGAAAAATGGTCTCTGTAGTGGATCTCCACTAATTACAGGTTGCCATTCTAAAAATAATCCTTTATCCCCAACTCTCTGTATTCCATGAGTTAGCCGATCCTCTATCCATGTCAATATATTATTACCAAATCCCATGGGCTCTTATCTCATGAGTAGCCTCATGTGGCAAAATAACTCCACAGAGGCCAGTATCCTGTCACCAACTCACCTTTCATTTACATATGGAGAGTCCTTGACAGTGAGTCAACTCTCAGAGTGAACAAAACCTTTGACACTCTCGTTTATATCTCAGCCAGGGCTCCCTCATTGGACCAGGTTAACAGCCGCAAACAGGGAACCCATATTCAGTGAGGTCCCCCTGGCTGACCTCGTTACATCTCTACATGTTGAGTGCCTTAAAAAAATTCAAAAGATAAACTGGGTGCCCCAGGATGACGACGACATAAGCAGGGAGTTCAAAACTTAATCAAGGTCAATGTGCAAGATGTTACAGACACACCTACTACAGGATCTGTGCCCAAGGGCAAAGTGAATGGGTTATCTCATTATCATTGAGGTAAGTACTACCTGTCAGGATTAAACGTTCCCTAATCAAATATAGCATACATTAGAAATAGAGAAAACCCATTACCTGCCTCTGTGAAGCAGGTAGTGAGGGATTGGGAGAACATCAAAAATGGGAACAGAAGTAGGCTGTTCATCCTCTCAAGCCTGCTCTGCCATTCAAGAGGATCATGGCTGATCCAACATTCCTCAAGTCCACTTTTCTGCCCTTTCCTTGTAACCTTTGATTCCCCTCCTGATCGAGAACTACCTATCTTAGCCCTATATATATATATATATATATACACACACAAGGACGCTGCCCCCACAAATCTCCGTGGCAAGGAATTCCAAAGAATCCCAGCCCTGTGACAGAAGAAATTCCTCCTCTTCTAACTCTTCAATTGGTGCCCCTTTATTCTGAGACTATGCCCTCTGCTCTTAGGATCCCCCATGAGGGAAAACATTCTCTCAGCATTTACCCTGTCAAGCACCCCAAGAATCCTATATGTTTCAGTGAGATCACCTCTCATTCTTGTAAATTCCAATGAGTAGAGTCCCAAATTGTTTAACCTTTGTTCTTAAGACAAGCCCTCCATGCCAGGGATCTCTTATTCCCTGAACTGTCTCCAATGAAAGGATATATTTCCTTAAATAAGAGGATCAAACTGCTCACTAACCTGTACTCCAGATGTAGTCTCACCAGCACCTTGTACAGTTGCAATAAGTTTTCCCCATTCTTATACTCCAAACACCTTGAAATAAGGGTGAAAATTCCATTAGGTGTCCTGATTCCCTGCTGCATCTTGTGCTAGCTTTTTGTATTTCGACATAAGTATGCCCTTGTGTTGCAGTTTTCCCACGTTATACTCCAATTGCCAACTTTTTGCCCAATTATCCCTATCAGAATCTCTCAGTAAAATGTTTGTAACCCTCTTGCAACCTGCCTTTCCATCTATTTTGTGTTGTCTGCAAATTTGGCAATGGGACATTTACTTCCTTCCAAAGTGTCCAGGTCAATGACACTTCTTGCTCAGTAAGGTGGAAGTTGATCTTGTATCCATCCTGTGAATTCTGAGCTTCACATTGTCAACCTTTTGCTGTCTCCCTTCATGTAAGAGAGTTTTGTACTGTGTTTAACCTATCCAGGGATTGCTTGTTATGGAAACTATGATCTGTGTATAAAAAATAACTGAAGGTCTCCCAAGCTGATTACTCAAGCTGTCTTCACCAGCCAGCTTGGCAGTAAGTATAGGTGTTGGGAGGTTATTTTGTGGCTGTACAGGACATTCGTTAGGCCACTATTTGGAATACTGTGTGCAATTCTGGTCTCCCTGCTATAGGAAAGATGTTGTGAAACTTGAAAGGGAAGGATTTACAAGAACGTTGCCAGGGTTGGAGAGTTTGAGCAACAGTAAAAGGCTGAATAGACTGGAGCTAAGGGGTGACCTTATAGAGGTTGAAAAAGTCATGAGGAGCATGGCAAGCGTAAATAGACAAAGTCTTTTCTCTGGGATGGGGGAGTCCAAAACTAGAGGGCATAGGTTTAGGGTGAGAGGGGAAAGATTTAAAAGGGACCCAAGAGGCAACTTTTGCACATAGAGAGTGGTGCGTGTATGGAAGCAGCTGCCAGAGGAGGTGGTGGAGGCTGGTACAATTACAACATTTAAAAGGCATCTGGATGGGTCGTGAATAGGAAGAGTTTAGAGAGATATGGGCCAAATGCTGGCAAATGGGACTAGATTTATTTAGGATATTTGGTTGGCATGGATGAGTTGGACTAAAGGGTCTGTTTCCGCGCTGTACATCTCTATGACTCTATGGCTCTAAACCTCTTAAAGCCACAGCATCGTCATGCCACGGGAAAGGGATGCTATTGGTGGTGAGAAAATGGAGTTTGTAGTGGGGACAGTGGTTTCAGTTTTCCCAATATTTAAGTGGTAATGAAACTACCAGAGAAAATTCTGAAGGAGCGAATTAATACCCACTTGTTTGGATGGGTTAATTAGGGATAGTCAGCATGGCTTTGTCAAAGAGAGATCATGCCTAACAAATTTGTTAGAAGTTTTTGAATGAGGGAATTTCAGTTGATGTAATTTAAATGGATTTTCACAAAACTTTTGACAAGGTCCCACATGGTAGACTGTTTGAGAAGGTTAAAGCTCATGGAATTAAGGGAAGCTTGGCAAGACGAATTAGAAACTGGCTGAGTAATAGGACACAAAGAGTAGTCGTAAAAGGCTGTTTGAGTGACTGGAGACCGGTATCCAGCAGAGTACCACAGGGATCAGTACTGGAACTCTTATTATCTGTTATATACATAAATGATGTAGATGAAAATGTGTGGGGAATGTTAAGCAAATTTTCAGACTACACCAAGATTGGTAAAATGGTTAATAGTGAAGAAGGTGATTGTGGATTACAGGAAGATATAGATGAAGTTGGTCAGATGGGCAGATGGTATTTAGCTCTGATAAGTGCAAGGCAATCCACTTTGGAAGAAGAAACAAGATGAGGGAGTACTTAATGAATGGCAGGACACTGGGTAGCTTAGAGGAACAGAGGGATCTTCAGATAGTTATTCACAGATCCCTGAAGTTGGTAGAACATGTGAATAAGATAGTTAAGAAGGCATATTGGACACTTCCTTTCATCAGTCGAGGCATAGAGTATAAGAGCAAGGAGGTAAAGTTGGAATTGTACCAAGCGTTTGTCAGGCCACTGGAGTACAGTATGCAGATCTGGTCACCTCCCTGCAGGAAGGATGTAGTAGCATTAGAGGGAGAAATAGAGGAGGTTCACCAGGATGTTGTCTGGGATGAAGAAATTGAGCTACAAGAAGAGACTAGATAGGCTTGGATTGTTTTCTTTAAAGCAGAGAAGATGAAGGGGGGACATATTTGAGATGTATAAGATTATGACGGGTATGGACAGAGTGAATAGTGAGCAGCTATTCCCCTTGGTCAATCACAAAAGGGCACAGTTTTAAGGTAAGGGGCAGGAGATTCAGAGGAGATTTGGGAAAATAACATTTTCACTCAAGGGTTGTGGGAATCTGGATTGCACTGCCTGGGAAGGTAGTGGAGGCCAGAAAACTTACAACCTTTAAAAATATTTGGATAACATTCAAGGATATGGGACAAGATAAAGGAAGAAACTTGTGCCTGGGGGCAGAGGATGTGGGCAAGATTCTAATGAGTACTTTCCAATGGGGAAGCAAGGTCCTAGTGATATAATTGCTGGACTATTAATCCAGAGATCTGGTAATGTTCTGGGGACTTAGGTTCGAATCCTGTCATGACAGATGGCTGAATTTGAATTCAATAAAAATCTGGCCTAACAATGACCTTGAAACCATTGCTGATTTTCTGAAAAACCCATCTGGTTCACTAATGTCCTTTAGGGAAGGAGACTGCCACCTTTACCTGGTCTGGCCTATATGTGGCTCCAGACCCACAGCAATTTAGTTGACTCTTGACTGCCCTCTGGGTAATTAGGAGTGACGGTAAATGCTGGCCTAGCCAGTGGTGGCCACATCCCATGAATGAATAAGAAATAGAATTCATCCAGAAGAAGGATGTGGAGGTTAGTGAGATTACTGTGGAGCATGTAAATATGCCAGGGCATTTTGAGACCAGGGTCGAAGCTCAGTTTTAACATGTAGCCCTGTTTATTCTGAAAAGAGGCAAAGTCTCTTTTTTTACTCACTCAGAATGCCAACTTTTTTACTACCATGTTCACAGACTGACAGACTTCCAGGAGAGTGCCGTGGGAGGCAAGGGATGTGATGATTGAAGGAGTTCTGACATGAATTTTCAAATTGTCTGTGGACCCGGAGAAGAGGTGGAGGACTGCAATACAGTCAATGTGGCATCTAATATCAGTGGGAGGGAAACTTTTAGAAAAAAATAATACCATTAAGCCATCAGGGGAGGCAGTGGCCTCATGGTATTATCACTGGACTGTTACTCAGAGACTCAGATAATGTCCTGGGGACCTGGATTTGAATCCCACCATGAGCACTTTGTGGAATTTGAATTCGATAAGAATCTGGAATTAAGAGTCTAATGATGACCATGAAACCATTGTTGATTGTCAAGAAAAACCCAGCTGGTTCACAATGTCCTTTCGGGAAGGAAACTGACATCCTTACCTGGTCTGACCTACATGTGACTCCAGACCACAGCAATGTGGTTGACTCAATTGTCCACTGGGAATGGGCAACAAAAATGCTGGCCTAGCCAGTGATGCCAAAATCCTGTGAAAGAATCAAAAATAAATTCTGAAGGACAGAATTTATCTCCACTTGGACTGAGAAGGATGTATTAGGTGTAACAATGCGGTGGCTTTAAGAGATGTATTTGGTTCTGGTTTCATTTAACAGAGAGATTGAACGAGAGGCACCAAGCAGATTCTGGTAACGTAAACAGCTTCTGAGTCCTCGTGTATTTTTTTTTTAAAGTTTGAACAATAGAAGCAGCCTGGATGGATGTGGCCACCTCTCTACTTGTTAGGCCAAATCAGCATGTTGTCAAAATTTGCTGCATTTGAATATGAACTGCTTCAGTATCTGAGGTCACAAGTGGTGCTGAGGAATGTGCAGACATCAGTGAAGACTTATGATCTGCTGATGAAGCGAAGGTCATTGATGAAGCAGGTAATAATAGTTGAACTCAGGGCATTGTCCCGAGGAACATTGATAGCTTTTTTGGCACACTGGTACCTCTGAGCCAGGAATCTAACACTCAAGTCCCAATGTGCTCCAGAGGTGTGTTGTAGCACATCTGTAAAGATTGATTAAAATATCTAACTTGAGGAAATCCTGCAACTGACTCATCTCCAACCACCACATCCATCATAATTTTTGCCAGGTATGGCTCCAAACAGCACAGGGTTTCCCCCTGATTGGAATTTTGCTAGATGTACTTGATACCACATTCAGTCCTCATTCACTTTTGGAATTCAACTGCTTTATCCATGTTTGGAGCAAGGCTGTAATGTCAGGAGCTGAATGACCATTGTGAAACCCAAGCTGAGTGATATAGATGAATACGGATGATATAAATATAGATGAGGATGTGCTATTTGGTCATAGTGTTGATCACAACTTTCTTAACTTTATTGCTGTATTGGTGATCGAGAGTAAAGAGATAGAGCAGTAATTGTTCTGGTTGGAGCTCTCTAATGAATAGTAATCTTTTCCCAGAATGAATGAGACATTGTCCAGTGCAGATCAAGAGTCTTTCTTCAGTGTAAATATAAATTGAATTTAGGTGATTTACAAATCCCAGTCCCACAGACCCACATATTTATATTTTCATTTACAATATTTGCCCTTATAGGAGAGTTTAAATTTATTAACATTAGCAGAAACACACCCCAATGTACCTGGTTCAGTCCTGCAAAATCCAATCACTGTAGTTCATCATTAACATGCCAGTCTTTTAGAAGTGGTGGGAACCACACAGGGCAAAGTGCTTTATCTCCCCTTCCAACTCCATTTTGATTTAAGCATCCTCACATTTGATGGTTTGCATTGCCCTTAACAGGATTTGCACAGAAATTATTCAGTTGGAAATCCAGTGAGTTACTGGTGGTGGTTAATAGATGAAAAAATGCCATGGGTGATTTGATAATGGGATAAAACAGCACTCAGGTGTACGTAAGAGCACTTCTGGATATATAAAAAAAATTAACATGCTGGGTGGATTAATGAATGAATCCTTTCCTGCACTTAGAGCAGGTGAATTGCTTCTCCTCAGTGTGAACTCAATGTTAAGGTTACAAAGGGACATTGATAGGATGCAGAGCTGGGCTGAGAAGTGGCAGATGGAGTTTAACCCTGAAAAGTGTGAGGTGATTCATTTTGGAAGGACAAACTTGAAGGCAGAATACAGGATTAACGGAAAGATTCTTGGCAGTGTGGAGGAGCAGAGGGATCTTGGGGTTCATGTTCACAGTTCCCTGAAAGCTGCCACCCAGGTGGATAGAGTTGTTAAGAAGGTGTATGGTGTGTTAGCTTTCATTAAAGAGGGATCGAGTTCAAGAGCCGCGAAGTTATGCTCCAGCTATACAAAAGCCTGGTTCGGCCACATCTGGAGTATTGTGTCCAGTTCTGGTCGCCTCATTACAGGAAAGATGTGGAGCCGTTGGAAAAGGTGCAGAGGAGATTTACCAGGATGTTGCCTGGAATGGAGGGAAGGTCTTATGAGGAAAGGTTGAGCAAGCTAGGGCTTTTCTCTTTACAATGATGAAGGATGAGAGGTGACTTGATAGAAGTGTACAAAATGATCAGAGACTTTTTCCTCGGTTGGAAGTAGCTATTACGAGGGGGCATAGTTAAAGTGAGTGGAGGTAGATACAGGGGAGACGTCAGAGGTAGGTTCTTTACTCAGAGAGTGGTGGGGCGTGGTATGCATTGCCGGAGAGGGTAGTGGAGTCAGCCTCATTAGGGGCATTTAAGCGGCTATTAGATAGGCATATGGATGATAGTATAAGGTAGGGGTGGAGGTTAGATAGACCTTAGGATTAGGGTAAAAGTTCGGCACAACATCGTGGGCTGAAGGGCCTGTACTGTGCTGTACTGTTCTATGTTCTATGTGTCCTTGCAGATTGGGTAACTGAGTGAATTCCTTTGCACGCACAGAGCATGTGAACAATCTCTCTCCAGTGCAAACTCACTAGTGTGTCAGCAAGTAAGATAACTGTGAATCCCTTTTCACAATTGAAGTAGGCAAATTGCTTCTCCCCTGTGTGAACCTGCTGGTGTGCTAGTAGGGTGGATGACTGGGTGAATCCCTTGCCACAGTCAGAGCAGGTTAATATTCTCTCCCTACTGTGAGTATGCTGGTCTTTCAGCAGGGCAAAGAAATCTGCAAATCCCTTTTCAAGCTTAGTGCAAATAAATGGACTCTTGCCTATGTGACTCCCCTGCTGAGTTTTCAGCAGTGATGGGTAAATTCATCCCTTTCCACAGTCCAATTTCCATGATTTATCCTCAAAGTGACCACACTTATGTTTTGATAGATCAGATGATCAGCTGCAGCCTCATCTACAAACAGAACACATGTACAGTTTTTCCCCCACTGAGATTGCTGCTTTTCCCTTTCATGTTCAAAATCTGATGGTGTTCAGGTTGGAACAAATTGACAATTCCTGATGTAATGGTTGGGTTCAGTTTCTTAGCAAATATTCTACAAAATGTTTATATCAGAAAAATGGAATGAGAGAGAACCGACAAAAACATAAAGGCAGGTTGTGAAGTGAAGCTGAATGAATCTAATCATTTGTGGGGGCAAAGCTGAGAAAAGAAGTGACTATTAAAGCTGTCAATTGTCCAAAAAAATCACTTGATTCACTAAGGTCCACCAGGAAAGGGAAACTGCGAGTCAGCATGGGCTAATACAAGACTTGGCCTCTTTGGGAGGAGACAGATGTAGCAGAGGCAGAGGTGAAGGAGAGTGAATTTTATACATGGATGCGTTTATCAACAACTCCATTGCTAGCTGATGCAATTAGTGTACAGGTGCAGAAACACAGCACCAGAATGTGGGGTCATTGCCAAATGGCCAAAGGGTAACCCAAAAGGGTCACAAAGATGGCATTATCATTTCAGGGTATTCAGTATTTAGGAAGGACAGGCAAAAAGGAAAAGGTGGTGGAGTGGCATTGCTGATTAGAGAGGAAATTTACACAATAGTGAGAAAGGATATTAGCTCTGACAATGTAGAGTCTGTATGGGTAGAGTTGAGAAATACCAAGGGGCAAAAAACATTAGTGGGAGTCTTATATAGACCCCCAAACTACAGTAGTGTTGCTGGGAACGGCATTAGACAGAAAATCAGAGTTGCATGTGATAAGGTGATCATGGGTGATTTTAATCTGCACATAGATTGGGTAAATCAAATTAGCCACAATGCTGTAGAGGAGGAATTCCTGGAGTGTATACAGGATGGTTTTCTTTACCAATATGTGGAGGAAACAACCAGAAAACAGGCCATTTTAGACTGAGTACTGTACAATGAGAAGGGAATCATTGCCAGTCTGGCTGTGCGACCCTTCGGGATGAGCAACCATAACATGATAGAATTTTTTATCAAGATGGAGAGTGAGGTAGTTGATTCAGAGACTAGGGTGCTGAATCTTACTATGAGGATATGAGGTGTGAGTTGGCCTTGATAGATTGGGGAGAGTTACTTAAAGGGATGACAGTGAATAGGTGATGGCAAACATTCAAGGAACGCATGGGGGAGCTGCAACAACTCTTTATATTCCTGTCTGGCACAAAAACAAAATGGATAAGAGGGCTAATCCATGGTTTACAAAGGAAATTAGAGATAGTATCCAATCCAAGGAAGAAGCATACAGATTGGCCAAGAAAAATAATATATTTGAGGATTGGGAACAGTTTAGAATTCAGCAAAGAAGGAAGGGGAAAATACAATACAAAAGTAAGCTTGCAGGGAACCTGAAGACTGACACTAAGAGTTTCTATAAAGATAAGAGAAAGAGATTGGGGAGGACAAATGTAGGTCTCTACAGAAAGAAACAGGGGAATGTATAATAGGGGACAAAGAAATGGCTGAGCAACTGAACACATACTTTGGTTCTCTCTTCACAAAACATACAAAACAGATACCAGAAATATTGGACAGTGCAAGTGCAAGGTTGAATTGAGGGGGATCAATATTTGTAGAGAAAAGGTGCTGGAAAAATTGACGGGATTGAAGGCATATAAATCCCCAAAGCCTGAAAATCTACATCCCAGTGTACTTAGGGAAGTGGCTCTAAAAACACTGGATGCATTGATGGTCATCTTCAAGGATTCTATAGACTCTGGAACAGTCCCTGCAAATTGGCGGGTAGCTAATGTCACTCCAGTATTCAAAAATGGAGGTAGAGAGAAAACAGGGGATTATGAACCAATAAACCTAACACCGGTTATGGGAAAAATTCTCAAATCCATTAATAGTGGAGCATTTAGAAAGCAGTGGCAGGATCAGACAGAGTGAGCATGGATTTATGATGAGGAAATCATGCTTGACAAATCTGTTGGAATTCTATGAAGATGCAACTAGTAGAGCTGACAAGGGGGAGCCAGTCAATGTCGTTTATTTGGGCACTCAGGAAGTGTTGACAAAGTCCCACATAAGAGATTATTGTGCAAGATTAAAGTGCATGGGATTGGGGGAAGTGTACTAAGATGGATAGAAAACTGATTGGCAAAGAGGAAACAAAAAGAGTAGAAATTAATAGGTCCTTTTCAAATTGGCAGGCAGTTTGCAGATGATACCAAGTTGGGTGGGAGGGTGAACTGTGACGAGAATGCAGAGATCCTTCAGCATAACCTGGACAGATTGGGTGAGTGGGCAAATCAAAGGCAGATGCAATATAATTTGGATAAACATGGGGTTATTCACTTTGGAAGCAAAAACAAGAAGGAAGATTACTACCTGAATAGCTGTAAATTGGGAGGCGGAGTGTGCAGCAGGACCTGGGCATCCTTGTGCACTAGTCACTGAAGCTAAGCATGCAGGTGCAGCAGGCAGTAAAGAAGGCAAATGGTATGTCGCCTTTATTGCAACAGGTTTCAAGTACAGGAGCAGGGATGTGTTGTTGCAGTTATACAGGGCCTTGGTGAGACAACACCTAGAATATCACATGCAGTTTTGGTCTCCTTTTCCGAGGAAGGATGCTCTTGCTGTCAAGGGAGTGCAGCAAAGAATTACCAGGCTGATTCCAGGGTTGGCAGGTCTGATGCATGAGGAAAGATTGACTAGGTTCGGTTTATTTTTGCTGGAATTCAGGTGAATGAGGGGTGATCTCATAGAGATATATGAAATCCTAACCGGACTAGACAAGGATAGATGCAGGCAGGATGTTCTCGATGGTTGGTGTGTCCAGAACCAGGGGTCACAGTCTGAGGATTCAGGGTAGACTATTTAGGACAGAGATGAGGATGCATTTCTTCAGAGTGGTGAGCCTCTGGATTTCATTACCACAGGAAGTAGTTGATGCCAAAACATTGAATGTATTCAAGAGGTGGCTAGATATAGCACTTGGGGAGAATAGCATCAAAGGTTTTGGAGGAGAAAGCAGGATTAGGCTATTGAGTTGGATGATTACCATGATTGTGATGAAAGGCGGAGCAGGCTCGAAGGGCAGAATGGCCTCCTCCTACTCCTATCTTCTGTGTTTCTATGTAAAGCCTCCGAGTCTAACAAAACTGTGTGTGCGGCCTTCGGCACCTTGTCCCCAATAAAGATGGCAGCAGTAACCGGGGCCTGTTACCGCTTCATGCCAGAAGCCATTTTCCCATTCCATGCAAACATGGCGTAGGAATTTCTAATTCATGTCTGCAAGGCTACACCGGGTATTTATTAAAACTTCCCAGGTTAGATTTCTCTCTGGCTCTACGCTTTTTCTTCCTGTTTACAATCTCCCTCACATCCTGAACTCGACCTGACATCAGTCACAGTGGCAATGTGGGAGTCGGTGGGAATAGTCACGTGTTGCTCACTGGTTCCAGCTGCATGTTGCAGCTATATAAAACCCTTGTTAGGCCGCATTTGGAGTATTGTATGCAGTTTTGGTCACCACACTACCAGAAGGATGTGGAAGCTTTGGAGAGAGTACAGAGAATGTTCACCAGGATGTTGCCTAGTCTCCAGGGCACTGACTATGAGGAAAGGTTAAAAAGACTAGGATTGTTTTCACTGGAAAGATGGTGGCTGAGAGGAGACCTAATAGAGGTCTACAAAATTATTAGAGACATAGATAGGTTGGATAGTCAGAGGGTTTTCCCCAGGGTTGAAGTTTCAATTACAAGGGGGCATAGGTTCAAGGTCAGAAGGGGAAAGTTTAAGGGGATGCACAAGGGAAGTTTTTCACATAGAGAGTGGTAGCAGCCTGGAATGCATTACCAGAAGAGGTAGTGGAAGTGGGCATATTGAAGACATTTAAGAGGCACCTAGATGGTACATGAATAGAGAGGGAATAGAGGGATATGGATCAAAAAATGGCAGGTTTGTTTTTAGATTAATTAGGGCATGATGGTCAGCACAGGTTTGGACGGTTGAAGAACCTGTTCCTGTGCTTTTTCATTTGTTCCCTAACCCTCACTTACTTGGTTGAAGTTAGAAGTCACACAACACCATGTTCTCGTCCAACAGGTTATGTGATGTATGACTGTACGACTCGATAACAAGCCTGCCAAGCACTGCTCCTTCATCAAGTGAAGTGGTTGATTGGTTCAATTGATTGGACAACAAGCCACACCCATTCACCCTCCAGCCCCCACCCCCCACGACCCCACCCTGACCCCGACCCCGTCCCTGTCCCCAAATTGGTCCGGAGCTGCTGTCAATCAGCCTGACTCCAATGTGAGCTAGAACATGAATAGTGCTATTCGTCACATTGAGGAGGTGAGTAAGAAATGTGTTCCAGCCATTTTCTTCTAAGGTTCAGAGCTCCTATACAATTGGGTTTACAGTCAGCAAGAACAACTGGTAATTCCAAAAAGCATCCCACCCAAACCCACCTCCCTATACCTACCCCTGTAACCCTGTTTCTTCTTCCCATGGCTAATCCACCTAGCCTGCAAATCCCTGGATACTAATGGGCAATTTAGCATAGCAATCCACCTAACATGCACATCATTGGACTGTGGGAGAAAACTACCATACCCAGCTGAAACCCACACAGACACGGGGAGAATGTCTGTGTGGAGTCTGCAATAGTCACTAAGCCACTGTGCCATCCCTGGCAGTGTTAAAAAGATAACAAGGTGTAGAGCTGGATGAACACAGCAGGCCAAGCAGCATCAGAGGAGCAGGAAGGCTGACATTTTGGGCCGAGA
>NC_063354.1:47353511-47374213 GCF_021869965.1 Rhincodon typus | reverse complement strand
TGTGTTCATCCAGTTCTACACCTTGTTATCTCAGATTCTCCAGCATCCGCAGTTCCTACTATCTCTGAAACAGTGTTAAAAAGATGTTGTCAAACCATAGATTGGGATCAAATTGAGATTTATTTTTGACTGAAAGGGAATAGGCATGTTCAAGTTTTCATTCTGGGGGCGGGTGGTTATTATAATCCAAGCATTTAAAATGTTGGTGTTATATTCCTGATTCTCACAATGCAAGGCAATAACAACAATTTGCATTTATTTGAAATGTTACATATTTGTGGTAGATTAAAAAGAGTCGGAATTGGAGGAGTGAATTGAACTTGCCCTAGGTCTGGAGGGCATTCCAGAGACTGCCTCTCATGGAGAGTGGCTGCCTCCATGTAGCTTCATTCACAGCTCTGAAATGGAAACTTTATAGGCCATGTCTGCTGTCTTAAACAGGATGGCAGATACTGTCTCTGTGGCATAGGAGTAAGGAGTGGGAGAAGGCAATACAGCCCCTAGAATCTGCTCTGCCATTCATGGCTGATCTTCTCCTGGTCTCAACTCCTAATTCCTGCCTGTTCCCCATAGTATTTTATCCTGCTTTTCATCAGGATCGTATCTATTTTTTTTAATCTATTGATTGATTCTGCCTCCACTTGCATTCTGGGCAGTGAGTTCCACATATTCTCAACCCTCTGAGAGAAGTATTTTCTCCTCTTCTATCTCCTCTCACTCTATATTTATGCCCTCTTGTTCAAGACAGTTCCACAAGGGAGGAACCATCTGTTTAGCATCCACCTTATCAATCCCCTTTAGCGTTTTATGTACTTCAATTAGATCCCCTCTTCATTCTTCTGAACTCCAGTGAGTACTATCCAGTGATATTTAACCACCCCCTGTACAACAGCCCTTTGATTCCAGGGATATATCTGGTGAACCTCCTTTGAACTGCTTCCAGTGCCACCACATCCTTCCTCAGGTAAGGAGACGAAAAATGTGCACGATTTTCCTGATGTGGTCTCACAAATGCTTTATATAATTGTAACAACACTGTTTTACTTTTATAATCTAGTCCATTTGTCTTTCTCATTATGTGTTGCACCCTGCATACCCACTTTCTGCAATTTATGCAGAAGGATGCCCCGATCCCTCTGCATGGATGCACTTTGAATCTGTTTCCAATTTAAATAATTATTTGTCCTTTTATTTTTTTCAGCTAAAATGGACAACCTCACGCTTTGCTACATTAAACTCCATCTGCCAGATTCTGGTCCATTCTCCTGGTCTATCAATATCTATCTGTAAACTCTATCTCTTCATCACTGCCTGCGTTCCCACCTATTTCAGTATCTTCTGCGAAATTTACTATGTTGTACTCTGTCCCTATATACTGAACCCCATGGCACTCCAGTAGTTACAGTTAGCCATCCAGAGAAGGAGCCATTTATCCCAACTCTCTGCTTTCTGTCAGTCAGCCAATCCTCTATCCAAGCCAATACTTTACCCTTAACCCCCAGAATCTAAAGTTCTGGATCAATCCTTTATGCAGCACCTTGTCACATGCCTTTTGGAAGTCTGGATACACCACATCAACCAGATCCCCATTGCTGTTTACATCCTCAAAGAACTCCAGCAAGTTCATCTTGCATGACTTGTCCTTCTTAAAACTGTTCGAAACTGATGAATTGAGCTTTGTTTTTCCAAGTGTTCAGTTATCTCCTCCTTTATAACTGAGTCCAGCAAATTCCCCACAACAGATGTCTATAGTTTCCCACTTTTTGCCTATCTCCTTTTTTGAATAAGGGTGTCGCATGAGCATATTTCCAATCCATAGATGCCATTCCAAGATCCAGGGAATTTTGGAAAATCACAACTATTTCTGCTGCCACCTCCTTTAATACCCAAGGGTGCAGGTCAGCAAGCCTTGACTTATTTACTTTAATCCCATCAGTTTACTTAATACCTTCTCCTAGTTATTCCAATTTCACCAAGTTCCTCTGTAGTAGCTGCAGTTTTAGGGAAGGAATTACTATGTTCCACTGTGAAAACAGACAAAATATTGGGTTTAGTGCCTCTGTCATTTCTGAGTTCCCCATAATTACGTCGCCATTTTCTAAAGGGCTAACATTTACTTTCACTATTCTCTTCCTATTTATACTTACAGAAGCTTTTGGTATCAGTGCTTATGTTTTCTGTTAGTTTACTCTTAGCTCTTTTGATATCGTTTTTATTAACCTTTTGCTGATGTTTAAAGTTCTCCCCCTCCTCCAGAGTGCCACTAAATTTTGCAATATGTTATGCCTTAGTTTTTGTCTTTGCTATTCTTGACTTTCTTGTTAAGGCATGGATGATTTTTCACCATTTTACAATTCCTCCTCCTCCTGTCAGGAATATACTTTAATTAAGAGTATTTAGTATCTCCTTAAGCATTTGCCACTGTTCTTCAACTGTCATCCCTTTTAATATTTTTGCCCAGTCCACTTGGGCCAGTTCCTTCCTCAGGCCTACATAATTATCTTTGCCTAATGCTATAACACTTGTACACGACTCTGTCTTCACTCTTTAAATATGATTTTGAAACTCCAGCATGTTGTGGTCACTCCTTCCAACAGGATCCTTAATTACAAGACCATTTATCAATCCTTCCTCATTTATATATAGAATACCAAATCTAAAGTAGCCAGTTCTCTGATTGGCCCCATGACATATTGCTCTAAGATACAATTCCTCATACACACTATGAACCTTTCTTTGAGGCTACCCCTGCCAAGTTGATTAATCCAATTAATATGCATGTCCAATTCACCCATAATTATCATTGTGTCCTTATCGCAAGCCCTTGTTGTTTCTTGGTTTACTCTATGCACTGTTTTGGAAGTACTGTTCAGGGGCCTGGAAATTGCTCCTACTGAATGGTTTCTTCCCTTTTTATTTCCACCAGAGAGATTCAACATTTTGATCCCTAGTCTCAATATCATTTCTTAATACAGCCTTGATGTCAACCTTAACCAATAAAGCAACTTCACCTCCTGCTCCTTCTTGACTAACCCTTCAGAATATTGACTACCTTGGACATTTATCTCCCAGTCCTGATCTTCCTGTAAACGCATTTCAGTAATCCCCACCAGGTTACGCCCATTTGTCACTATTTGTGCTGTCAGTTCTTCAACTTTATTCTGAATTCTGCGTGCATTTAGGTACAAAGTTTTAAAATATTTTCTACAGTCGTTCTCTTTTAATATTTTCTTGCACTGTACATTTTCCATACTTTCCATCTTTATTTATTAATCCCTGACAACGCTGAGCCTCATTTCTATTATTTACTCCAAATTTCAACTCACATTTTGATCTTATGATTCCTTACTTCTCCATGGTCATTAGACCGGCTCTACCTGTTAACCTATTAACATCTACCTTCTGCTCACTTTCTGACCTGTTGCTTTGGTTCCAGTTGCACTAGCAAACCTCCCTGCCAGGATGTTGATGCCCCTCCAGTTGAGATGCAACCCTTCATTTTCCCACCTGCCTAGGAAGAGATCTCAATGTTCCAAAAATCTAAAACCATCCCCGCTGCACCAGCTCTTTAGCCACATGTTAAGTTGTACTATCGTCCCTTTCCTTGCTACACTACCACATGGCATGGGGAGACCCAGACCGCTACACTACCAAGTGGTGAGATTAGAAACCTTGAGGTCCTACTTTTCAATTTGTGGCCTAGCCCCCTGAACTCTCCTTGCAGAACTACATCACTCTTCCTGCCTATGTCATTGGTACCAATGTGTAGAACGACCTCTGGCTGTTCACCCTCCGTCTTCAGTATGTCCTGAGCACACTCGGAAACATCCTTGACTCTGGCACTAGGGAGACAGCACACCATCTGGATGTCTCATTTGCAGCCACCGAAATGCCTGTTTGTGCCTCTAACTATTGAGTCCTGAGTACCACCACTTGCCTGCACTTCAGCCTGCCCTGCTTTACAACAAAGCCAATTGTGGTTCCATTGTTCTGGCTACTGCTGTTGCCATCCCCTGATAGGCTGTCCGCATAAACAGAACCTAAAATGGTGCACTGTTCAAGAGGGGGGCAGCCACAGGGGTTCTTGCACTGAATGCTTGCTCCTTTTGACCATCACCTATCTATCTACCTCAACCTTGGGTGTGGCCTCCTCTCTGAAACTCCTATTGGCTTCTGCAGGCTCCTAAATGGGCAGCACAATGGTTAGCACTGCTGCCTCATAGTGCCAGGAACCCTAGTTCTGTTCCACCCGACTATATGTGTGAAATTTGTACATTCACTGTGTGGCTGCGTGGGATTCCTCCGGATGCTCCGGTTTCCTCCCACCGTCTATAGGCAGGTGGGACTTGTTTAGTTGGGAATATGTTCGGCATGGACTGGTTGGACTGAAGGGTCTGTTTCTGTGCTGTTTGACTGTATGTGCAGATTGGGTGGATTGGCCACGCTAAATTGCCCATAGTGTCCAGGGATGTGCTGGCTAGGTGGATTAGCCATGGGAAATGCAGAGATAGGGTAGGAGAATGGGTCTGGGTGGGCTGCTCTTTGGAGGGTTGGTGTGGACTTGATGTGCCAAATGGCTCGCTTCCACACTGTTGGGTGTCTATGATTCTACGTATGTCCATCTGCTGCTCCAATCAACCTAAAGCGACCTATTAAGAGCTGCAGCTGTAGACACTGAAAACGAAGCCATTGGGATAACTGAACTCACCCAGAGTTGCCGCATGTCACAGGTGGAGCATGCAATGACCCCGACCACCATTTTCACCTTCTAGTTTCTGTTTTAATTAAGAAAAGTATAAATGTAAAACCCTCCCTACTATATTTGGTTTTAGTTAATTATGCAGTCACAAGCTAATTTTTCATTAAACTATACACAGATAGTGGCCCACTAACAAAAAAGCTAAATATTTTCTATCCTCGTTCTCTGCAAACTAAGTTCAAATTATTCTAAAACTACAAGGCTGAGAGCCTCAAAGGCTCTGTAGTTTCACATCTGGTCTGGTCTGGCCTGGGAGTTCTTGTGGTGGCTGTTTTCATCAGCGTCGGTCTGAGTCTCCCCATGGCAGCTTCGGTCAGTTTGTGACTCCATGTGGCGTTTTCTTCGGTATCGTGGTGGGTCCAGCCCGTGATTCCAATGGGGATCAGGTTGCTGAGACTGCCTTGCACAGGGTAGGGGTGGAACAGTCTTTACCAGGACACTGAGATAACAAGGTGTAGAGCTGGATGAACACAGCAGGCCAAACAGCATCAGAGGAGCAGGAAGGCTGATGTTTCGGGCCTAGACCCTTCTTCAGAAATCACAACCTGAACTCACAATTCTACTCAGCTTTATTGGACACAAAAAACCGTAAGTACAGTAAACTTACTGGTGCCTACCATCCAAAACGGACTTCCTCCACCTCCCAAGACCCCAACCCTACCCAGGACATTCCCCACAATGTGCCCGTCGCCATTGGCCATGTGGCCACTGTTGGAGCACCCACGGATGACGTCACATCCTCCGCTGCCGGGTACACCACTTCCGGGACAGCGAACGCCATCGACACCGCTGCTGATGCCACCGCCTCCATTTCCGAGGCCAACACCATAGACAGTGAGGACGCACCTACCGTCACCGCTGCTGCCGCCTCCTACCCCGCTGCGCCCACCGCTGACGGCGCTCCACCCACCACCGACGTCGATGCAACTCTGCCCACGGCCAACGCCGACGCAACTCCGCCCACCGCCAATGCAACTGCGCCCACAGCCGACGCCAATGTTGCTCCGCCCACCACCTCCACAGCCAGCAGCTCCAGAGGAGACGGCAACACCCAGCCCTGCCGAGTCTTCACCATCCCCCCAGACCTCCCCCTTACTGAGGACAAACGGTCAGTCCTCAGTAAAGGGCTCACCTTTGTCCCCCTCCACCCACACATCAACGAATACCAGTCGTGCTTGGACGTTGAACAGTTTTTCCGCCGCATCCGCACTTACTTCTTCAACCGTGAGCCTAACCCTCCCTCTACTGACCCCTTCTCCTGCCTCCAACACACCCCCTCCTCCTGGACACCACCCCAAGGCCTCCTACCCTCCCTCGACCTCTTCATCAGCATTTCTGAAGAAGGGTCTAGGCCCGAAACGTCAGGCTTCCTGCTCCTCTGATGCTGCTTGGCCTGCTGTGTTCATCCAGCTCTACACCTTGTTATCATTGAATATAGGAGTTGGGATGACATGTTGCAGCTGTAGACGACATTGGTTAGGCCATATTTGGAACACTGCATTCAGTTCTGGTCTCTGTTATCAGAAAAATGTTGTGAAACTTGAAAAGGTGCAGAAAAGATTTACAAGGGCATTAGAACATAGAACAGTACAGCACAGTACAGGCCCTTCGGCCCACGCAATTGTGCTGAACTTTTACCCTAAACCCAAGGTCTATCTAACCTCTACCCCTACCTTATACTATCATCCATATGCCTATCTAATTGCCGCTTAAATGCCCCTAATGAGGCCAACTCCACTGCCCTCTCTAGCAATGCATTCCACGCCCCTACCACACTCTGAGTAAAGAACCTACCTCTGACATCTCCCCTATATCTACCTCCACTCACTTTAAAACCATGTCCCCTCATAATAGCTACCTCCACCCTAGGAAAAAGTCTCTGGCTGTCCACTCTATCTATACCTCTGATCATTTTGTACACCTCTATCAAGTCACCTCTCATCCTTCGTCGTTCTAAAGAGAAAAGTCCTAGCGCTCTCCACCTTTCCTCGTAAGATCTTCCCTCCCTTCCAGGCAACATGCTGGTAAATCTCATCTGCACCTTTTCCAACGCTTCCACATTAGTGGGGTTGGAGGGTTTGAACTATCGGGAGATGCTGAATAGGCTAGGGCTTTTTCCTTGGAGCGTCAGAGGATGTGGCGTGACCTTAAGGCTAATAAAATCATGAGGGGTGTTGGTAGGTGAATATCCAAGGTCTTCCTGCCCCCCACAAGAGCATGGTGTCCAAATCTAGAGGGTATAGATTTAAGGTGAGAGAGAAAGAGTTCAAAGGGACCCAAGAGGCAACTTGTTCCAGAGGGTGGTCCATGTATGGAATGAGCTGCCAGAGAAAGTGGAGGAGGCTGGTACAATTACAACATTGTGAAGGCATCTAGATGGATGCATGAATAGGAAGTGTTTAGAGGGAATAAGGGCCAAATGCTGGCAAATAGGACTAGATTAATTTAGAATCTGGTTGACATGGACATGATGGACCAAAGGGTCTGTTTCCATGCTGTACAAAATGGTCTCTACACTGCTGGTCACAGGCTTCCACTTACAAAACACCTGAACCATCATCCTTTCCCACATAATAGATTGACCTTCTCATCCAACATCCACGCTGATTTAAAATACTTCCCAATTGGTCCGCCTGCGTTTCCAGATTTGGTTCTATTAAAAATCTGGTCTAAGATGGCAGTGGGGTCCTGTTCCAGAGCTTGTCTGTACCAAATACTTTTCTCACGTTTCCTTATTTATCTTGTCCTGAGCTTGGATGGCATCAGCAGGAGCATAGAATGCAGACCTTGGGCGGACCCAGGAACCTTCAGCCAGGCCCAGGGTGCAGACCTCGGGCAGGCCTCCTGTGGGCCCAGTGCGGACCGTGTGAGCCCCTACTTACTTTTCCAGAGCAAGCACAGGACCTGGAATCGGTGGCTGCTTCATCAGCAGAGGCGACGTTGGCCCAGTGGAGAGAGATGGCACCTGAGGATCGGCGACTTCGTTGTCGGTTAGGTCCAGTGCTAGAAACTGTGAAGTGGTGGCAGAAAGGCAGCACAATAACATCAATATGGTGGACCCAGCAGCGAGAGACGCAACTCTGACACTGGCTGGTCTGGCACAGGCAGTGGCAGAGTCGTATCAGCTCAGTGGCAAAGATAGTACCTGAGGATCAGTGTCTTTGATGTTGGTTGGGTACAGTATAGATGGCAGCGAAGCAGTGGCAGAGGGAATGGCAGCTCAGACGTCATTCATGGTGATGAGCTGGTTCAGGACTGAGGGACTCTCTTCAAGCTTTTTTTTGCCTTAAATTATTCAAAATGGGGCCTTAACATGGTGACAAATGAAAGCTTTTCACTGTATTTTATTGTATTCTTATTGTAAAATATACATAAAATCAAACAAACATGAAAAGCAAAACTTATCAGACACAGGATCTGAAATGAAATGATTAAAAAACCTGGAAATATTCAGCATATGTATGGAGTCAGGAATGCAGTTAAAAGGTTCAGGTCACTGACCTGCTATCAGGCTGCAAGAAAACATTTGGCAACAGATGCTGAAAAAATGGAGGACATACTTCCCACAGTTCTCTACGTTCCAGAAACAGGTCAGGTTGAGGTTGTTGACTTGCTCACCGAGCTGGCTTGTTTTTGTTCAAACATTTCATCAACATGCTAGGTGACATCATCAGTGGAGCCTCAAATGAAGTGATATTATTCTACTCCACTTGGAATTTATACAGTTTGGTCTGTTATTGGGAGTACTGTCTTTTCCAGTTTGATCTGTATGGGTTTGTATATGGGGTCCAATTCTGTGTGTTTGTTGATTGAAGTATGGGTGGAGAACCATGCCTCCAAGAGTTCCCGTGCATGTCTATGTTTGGCTTGGGCTACTATGGTCACTTTGTCCCAGTTAAACAAGCCAGCTCGGCGAGCAAGTCAACAATTTCACCCACAACCCGAGCTACGGATCTTTGCCAAAATTTTAAACTGTTCAGGTTCTTTCCATCAGTCGCTATTTACTGAAGTACAGACGGATGGAGATGCAGAAAAGCGTCACTTGGCCTGTCATAGCTGCACCATACCTGAGCGTTTGAACTTAGTGTCAATATTTTGACTTTCTCCCACCCCCATTACCTCTCTAGGTTGTTTTCATTTAAATAATCATCCAATAGTCTCTCGAATGCTTCCATTGAACCTGCCTCCATCATACTGCTCGTTGAGCGGCTTTTCTCACCTCACGTTTGCCTTTTTATAAACTTAAAACCCAGTCCACTGGTTCTCCATCCATTTCTGAGTTGGAATAGTCGCCCCCTCTCCACGCTGTCCACACCCATCACAATTTTAAAAACTGCCCTTAATCATCCCTTTGCCTTTTCCAATCTATCCTCAAACTAAAGCAAAATTGAAGGTCGATAGTGACAACTTGCAGAAGACATCATTTGGGAGGATACAGCTAAAAATGTTGAGCACTGCAGCAAAATACAGGTACAAACAGGCTGGCCGACCACATAGTAAGACTGAGAATGAAAGTGAAACACAGTAAAATGAGTTAGGTGGTTTCTCGCTGATGGACATAGACCAACCCGCTGGGCATTGTGCCATCATCCTCGAGTAATAAACTGTCTTCTGCCAGGTTAGTGACAGGCCCACCTTCACCAGAAACCCCAGAGCCTGCAGCCTAGCGCTGGGAGTGAGCGAAAGATGAAGGCTAAGGGGAAATCGATGTAACCTAACAGCAACCTACTACCTACCTGCATTATCGGGATAGGGAGATAGAGTTGTCTTGGGAGTTAGACGTTCACTACCTTGTGGCATGAATACAATCTGCACAAATACAGAGAAGTGGCATCCTTCTGTACCACACCCATTCTCTGACTCTTTATTCTGCTGCTCCTTTCCCAGTAATTCCCACTTTGTTGTTATCCCTATCTTCCCGGTTAACCAGATAATTCCTCCCCAATTCCCTTGATGATATCGTGCATTTTGTGCGCATGTGTGTCAAAACTGTGTCCTGATACCTGTCCTTAAAAAGTCATACCAGACTGGAAACATTAACTGTTTTCTCTCCACAGATACTGCTAGACTTGCTGAATTTCTCCAGCATTCTTTGTATTTGTGCCCTGACATCTTTCACCCATTTCCATCACCACCCCCCAGTTCACCCCATCCCCAGTGAACGTTATCCCCCAGACCCTAAAAATCAAAACATTAATCAGAGATGACCTGGGGTCGACAGGAATTGAGAAAATACTTCAGACGTTTAAAATCTGAAATAATCTCAATAAATGCTGCAGTTACCGAAGAGATCCGGTAGCTCCCGTGCAGCCAAAAACTGGGTTAACCTTTCAGCTCTGCAAGCAAATGAAAGGCGGGGTGGGGGGGAGGAAAGATCATAATCCTCACTGGGCAGGAGACCATTTGGCCCATCAACAGAGCCGTCTGATTCCCGTGCACATGTGCATTCGCCTCACCGTTCTGGCGTCAGCAATGGAAAGAGAAATGGCTGGAGAAACTCAGCAAGGCTGTTCTGGAGAAGCGTTAGCTGGACCCGAAATGTTAACGCTGCATTCTTTCCATCGATGCTGCCACATCTTGAGTTTCTCCAACAACTTATGTTTTTGTTTCGGATTTTGTTCCCTCCGGTGTCAGCTAATACAGTGCCATCTTTTATAGGAGCTGGGCGCATGCGCGGCCATCCTGAGC
The DNA here is from genome assembly GCF_021869965.1 of Rhincodon typus. NCBI lineage: Eukaryota > Metazoa > Chordata > Chondrichthyes > Orectolobiformes > Rhincodontidae > Rhincodon > Rhincodon typus. The sequence goes on along the minus strand of NC_063354.1, from coordinate 47,363,766 downwards.
CAACGGCAGGTGAATGGTGTCAGATTCTATCCTTGACTGACAGTGAGGGATTTCGACACTCCATTCATAGAAGGGGCGGATTCACACACAAGCCAAGAGCAAACTTGGTCTTTCCTGAATTGCTATCCTAGTGTGACAGTGGTGGATTTGGTATTTATAGGGTTCTACAAGAGGAAGACTGACAGATGGCAAATTCAAATCAAACATCAAAATCAGACAGAATGACTCAATCTGTCCAGGATCTGAGTATCAATAACATCTAAATATGGAAAGATTGAGAGTTATTCTGTCTGTGGGCAAATAATCCACCTATTAGAATGACTGGAAAAGCACTGAAAATCACAAACCCCAGTTAGAACACTGCTGGAGAATTAGAGTGGAAAACAGAACAGACTGCAAAACTTAACAGGTCTGGTAGCATCTGTAGTGAGAGGAACAGGGTTGTGTGTGTTTTGTTACAAAATAGAGTGAAATGTGTTGTATAGTGTCGTCACTCTGGCACCACCTTAAAACACAGAAAAATAAGTCAAAACATAGAATATAAAGGCAGAAAAATAAATTTAAAAAGTGTTCAACTTTACAGATATAACAAAGTGTGGAGCTGGAGGGACACAACAGGCCAGGCAGCATCAGAGGAGCAGGAAAGCTGACGTTTCGCGTCGGGACCCTTCCTCAGTGTTCAACTTTACAGACCTTCTTGTTAAGTGCTCTGCCATAGGCCTGGTGGCAAGGTAACAAGTCCCTTCATTGCACTGCAGCCGCTGGAATGAAAGTCACCACTCTTCAGCACCATCCCACCTCCACAAACACCCTCACCATTATGAGTCCTCGCTGGATTTCACCAACGCAAATACCGCAGGCACTGCTCCAGCCCAAACTCGGTTTTGCTGTTCTGCTTTGGACCCACCTCACCGATGCAGCCGCTGCTGATGCTGCTGGGTCTAGGATTGGGCCGAAACTCACCTCCATCGCTGCTTCCTTGATTCTACCCTGGACACAGACCCTGCCAGAAACCTAAACTCTTCTCCTCCTGTGCACCAGCCATGAGTTGGCAGTAGGACCATCTCGTCAATGCAGAAGCCACTGGGAACCCAAATTTGCCTTCAAAACTGTCATGAGTCTGCACTGGGCCCACTCAAGTCTGTGCTGGGCTCACTCGCTGCTGATGCCATCACTGCAACTGAGCTCGTCAACAGGAGTGAAGAAAAATAACCGAAGAGTCTGTTTACGTGCTGTATGATTCTATGATTCTATGACTGAGAAAGAGGAAATAAAAAGTAACAAAATGAGAAAAGAGAGGAAAAAAAGAAACAAAGAAAAGCAGATGGAGTGGACAAGCCCTGGGCTCAGAAGCCCTATTCCACCACCATCTGACCGAACTTTGTACCAGAATTCTTAGAAAGGGCATAATGGCCTTAGAGGAAGTGCAGCACAGATTTACTGGAGAAATATCTGAACTGCAACAGTTACATGAATTCACATAGAGGCAGAGCTGTTCTGATGGAGGAGGCCTTTCAGCCTTGAATCAGTGCCAGCTCTTTAGAGCAATCCAGTCAGTCTGATTCCCCTGCTTGATTCTTATATTTTGGTAAGTTTCTTTTCCTTATGTTATGATCCAATTTACTTCTGAAATTAATCACTGTGCCTATTCCTCCCACTTTTCCAACACTGCACTTCACACACTATCCCCCTTTCTGTTAGGCAGCAAGATTCAGATTATTATCATTATCTGTATGAAAATATTCTAATGACATCCCCCCATTGCTTAGCCCAAAGCCGTCAATCTGTCCCTTGTTAATGTGGGGTCAGCTCATGGAAACAGATTGTCTTTCTCTACCCTGTTTAAAACTGTAATACATCTCCCCTCAAACTCCATTACTGGAATCAATTGGTAAATGTCCTGTGAAGGACAATCACACCTTTCCTGAAGTGACCAGAAGTGGACATAGTACTCGAGTTGTGACCTATCCAGAGCTTTATAAATGTTCATCAAAACTTTCCTGCTTTTGTACTTATTAACAATTATTCATGAAGCTGAAGATCCAATTTGCTTTGTTAACTGCTCACTTAATACATACTGCCACCCTTAAAATTCTTTGCGTAGGAAGCCAATCATTTGAATTGCACCATTGATTATATATTGCATCTTCCTATCCTTCAACTAAAATAAATCCCCTCACTATGAGGGAGGTATTATCTGCAATTTAAAAGACACAAATGAAATTTGATCAAAGTTTTCACAATATGGATGGAAACTGATGGACAGAGGACATATTTCCATTGTGTGGGGAATCCAGGATGACTCTAAATGTGGAATCAGGTATTCAAGTCATTTTGGGGAACAACCTCAGTCTGCAAGTTGTGCCCTGAGCTTCTAGTCACTTGTCATTTTAATTCTTCAATGACTTATACTCCCACCTCTCCATCCTCAACCCCCGGCACTGTTAAAATGTAGCTGAAGAGTGGGGCTAAAATTTGCAGAGAACCCTGGACATCTTGGAATGTATAGAATTGGATAAGGAAAAGTAGGAAGCTTAGGGTAGATACCAAATGGTCAGGTGGCATGGTGGCTCAGTGCCTCACAGCGCTGGGGACACGAGTTCAATTCTAGCCTCAGGCGACTGACTTTGTGGAGTCTGCATAATCTCCCTGCCCCTACATGGGTTTCCTCTGGGCGTTCCGGTTTCCTCCCACAGTCCAAAGATGTGCAGATCATTTGGATTGGCCATGCTAAATTGCCCATAGTGTCCAGGGATATGTATGTTAGTTCAATTAACCAAGGGATATGCAGGGTTACAGGGATGGTCTGGGTCTGGTGGGATGCTTTTCAGAGAGTCGGTGTGGACTCGATGGGATGAATGGCCTGTTTCCACACTATGGGGATTCTGTGAATTCCAGAATCCATAGATATACTTAGAAAGTGCAGGGGGTTACTTGAAAAATTACAAAAGCTAAGAAGGGTCATTAAAAAGAAAGGTGGTGGGTAAATCCCAAGGCAATTTATAAGTCTATTGGAGACAAGAGGCTAACAAGGGAAAGATTGAGGTCCAGTAGGGACCTCAGCGACAATCTGAGGTGGGGCTTAGACATAGGCAAGGTTTTAAATGAATCCTTTATATCTATATTCATGGTGGATAAGAATGACGTCTAATTCATCAAAATCTGGAAAGGGGCTGTGATGTGCTGGAACAAATTACAATTCAGAGGGAGGAGGTATAGCAGTTTTAACGGGTTAAAATTGGCTAAGTCCTTGGATTCAGATAAGTGGGGTATGGAAGGTATTTCCAGAGGCTCTGACATTAACTTTCAAATTCTCTTTGACCACAGGAGGGGTATCAGAAGACTTAAGGAGAGCAAATGTGGTATTATTGTTCAAAAAGCGTAAACCAGGAAACTACAGGCCAGTGATATCAGTGATAGAGAAACATTCGTGGAACAGATTAATCAAGGATAGTCAGCATGGCTGTATCAAAGGTAGATCATGTCTGACAGGGTTTAATTGAGTTTTTTCAATGAGTTTACTGGTTGTATGGACAAGGCAACCGCTGTGGATGTAGTCTACATGGACTTCAGGAAGACTGTTCATAAAAGCTCGCACAAGAGATTGGTCAAAATAATATGAGCCCATTTCCAGGGAAATCCAAAATTGACCGTGATGGTTGAAGTGTGTTTTTGTGACTGAAAGCCTGTGTTCAGTGGTACTGCAGCTTCTTTGTTGTTTATCAGAACATAGCATCCCTATAGTGTGGATAGAGGCCATTCAGTCCATTGAGTTTGCACCAATCATCCAAAGAGCATCCCACTCAAATCTAGCTCCACCTACCCTATCCCATAACTCAGCATTTTACCATGGAAAAATGCACGCAGCCTGCACATCCCTGGGCATTACGGGGCAATTTAGCATGGCCAATCCACCTAACCTGCACATCTTTGGACTGCGAGAGGAAACCACATAGACACGGTGAGAATGGGCAAACTCCACACAGTCACCCAAGGCTGGAATCGACTTGCCCCCCCTCAGTGCTGTGAGGCAGCAGTGCTAACTGCTGAGCCACTGTGCCGCTCCAAACATTGTGAACATTAACAATCTAGACATGAATGTAAGAGGTTTGATCAGTAAGTTTGCAGATGACATGAAAAGTGATGAGTTGGTCAGTAGCAAGGAGGAAAACATTAGACTACAGATGACATAGACTGGCTGGACAGTGGCAAAATAGAATTTAATCCTGAAAAGTGTGAAGTGGTGCAGTTTAGGAGAACTAACAAGGCAGGGGGAGTACACTTTGAATGGTAGGACCCTAGTAAATACAGAGGATCAAAGCAACCTATGTGTGCATTTCCATAGAAACAGGGCAAGTAGATAAGACGGTTAAGAAAGCATACTTACCTTTATTTGTCAAGGCATTAAATACTAGAACAAGGAGGTTATAATGAAGTTGTACATAACGTTAGTTAGGCCACAGCTGGAGTACTGGCTGCAGTTCTGGTTACTACACTATAGGAAGGATGTGATTGCACTGCAGTGGGTGCAGAAGAAATTCACCAGGATATTGCCTGGGCTGGAGAAATTCAGCTACGGAGAGACTAGGTAGGCTGGGTTGTTTCTGTCAGAATGAGAAGATTAAGGGGAATCTGATTCAGGTTTAAACAGTTCTAGGGTCCATAGTATTCCACTTAGTATAGGAATCAACAAGTAGGAGGCACAGTTTTAAGCGAAGGAGCAGGAGGTTTAGAGAAGAATTGAGTTTTATTTTATCTAGAGATTTGAAGGTATTTGGAATTCACTGCCTGAAAGGATGTTAAAGGCAAGAACTCTCAACATTTAAGAAGTATTTAGATGAGACCTGAAATGCCATAGCATTCAATGATTTGAGCCAATACTAGAAAATAAAATGTATGTAGATAGGTGATTGGTCACTGAGTAGACGCAAAGGGCCAAAGGCCTCTTTCTATGACGTTAAACTCCGCAACGCTATGATAGAGAAAGAGGTTAACATTTTGAGTTGAATTTGATTCTTGCTCGGAAAGCACAATGAATTGGGAGAGAGAATATGTAATGAATAGCACAGATCTAAAGAGCATGCAGGAATTGAGGGAGCTGGAGTATTAATATGTGCACATATTTAATAGTGATACCCATACTGAGGGGGCAGTTAGCAAAATATACAGGAACTTGGGCTTCAGAAATAGAGGTAATGAGAACAAACTTGGGGAAAAGATGCAAATGTTCATAAAGCTCTGGTTAGGTCAAAACTCAAGTATTGTGCCCACTTTCACCTCACTTTAGGAAGGATGTGAGATTCCCTGAAATTATGCAAAAGTGATTTACCAGAGTGATTCCAGGAAAAAGGGAATTTTTTACAAGATTAGTTTGAAGAATCTGATGATGTTCTCCTTGAAGAAAAGAAGTTGAATGGAGACTTGATAGATGTATACAAGATTGTAACAGGTTCAGATAAAGTAGACAAAGAAAAAGCTGCATCCAGATGATGTTACAAGGATTAGGGGAGACAGGTTTAAAATCTTTGGAAAGATGGATAAGAGTACTTTTTTTTAATGCAATGACTAGTAATATGCAGAAAGTGTTCCTGTGACAGTGGTGGAAGTGGAGATGATCAATGATTGACAAAGGAAATTTGGCCTGCGCAGAAGGGAAATAAGCTTGCAGGGCTTTGGGAATGGAGCAGGGAATGTAATAGACTGGATTGTTCTTGAGAGACAGCATGTATTTGATGGGCTGAACTGCCTTACTCTGTGTCATTATGAATATCAGTTGTAATTTTTTAACCTATTCTAATATAACCGATGGAGTCCAGATGTCACTTGTAAATCCACCATGCAGTTTTTATGTCCAATACTGTCAGTCCTTCCTCAGTTGTGGTGCTCAGAATTGAACACGTTACTGAGGGGTGGTCTAAGTAGGATTTTGAACATCTTAGTGTTTGTGCAGTCACATCCACACCTTAAGTCCTTTCCCATAGTCGGAACAGACGAACTTTTATCATTATATGATCAAAGGCCAAGGATATTCAGATCTCTCTGAATCGAGTGATCATGTTAGTATTGATGTGATGACTGTTTAGAGCTTCCCATCTATAAATCCTCTTTTAATATCTTGTACAAAATTTACTAAAGTTAGTCCAGGATTGAAAGTCAGAACAAACAAACGTTCATTATAACTTGTTTTAAGTTTGTGTATAACTCCTTCCCTTCTAGGCCTGGGAGACCGAGCACATTTCCAGTGCCTGGGGCCAGCATGTTTGCAGGAAGTGTGTCCAGCTGCAGCTTCTGGAAGCTCAAGTTTCAGAGTTGGAACAGTGGCTGGGACACCATGGAGTATCTGCAAGTCTGACAGCACATTTAGAGAGGTGGTCACACCACAGGTGAAGAGACCTGAAGAAAGAATGGAATGGTGACCACCAGGCAGTCCAAGAGAAACAGGCAGGTAGTTCAGGAGTCCCCTGGGGTCCTGTTCACAAAGCGGTATTCCATTTTGGAGGTTGATGGGGCACTGGTTCCTCCAGGGAGTACAGATAGAGCCAAGCTTCTGGGACCACAAGCAGCTTGTCTGGAGAGGAGAGAGGAAAGGCAATGTTAATAGGGGGTTCGAGAGTCAGGGGACAAAAGAGGTGCTACTGTGATCATCAACATGATTCCAGGATGGTGTGTTGCCCCCTCGTGCTAGGGTCCAGGATGACACTGAATAACTGCAGTGCACCCTAAAGTGAGACAATGATGACAGAGGCCATGGTACATGTTGGTACCAATGACATAGGTAGAAAGAGGGATGTGGTCTTGTATCAAGTATTCAGGGAGCTAGGCTGTAGATTATAAAGCAGGACCTATCAGGTTGTAATCTCTGGATTACTCCTAGCGCCACATTCTAGTGAGCATAAAAATTGGAAAATAGTGCACATGAATGCATGGCTTAACAGTTGGTGCAGGAGGGAGGGTTTTAGATCCCTGTTTCATTTGGGACCTGTACAAGTGGAACGTGAATGTTTGAACCAGAGTGGATTTAATATTCTGTTGGGAGGAGTTTAGACTAATTTGGCATGTGGAGAGGACACAGACTGTTAGCAGAATAAGAGTACAGAATCTTGCAGTAAAACAATCCAGTCAAAGTCAAAGAGAGTGCAGCTGTATTAATTTTCAAGGGAGTAAGGCAAAGCTGGATGGTCTTTACTTTAATGCCAGGAGTATCACACGTAAAATCAATGAATTAAGGGCAATGACTGACACAAGAAAGTGTAATATAGTAGCCATCACGAAGATGTGGTTGAGGGAGGGGCAAAGATGTGGTTGAGGATTGTCAACTCAACATTCCGGGATAGAGAATCTTCAGGGGAGACAGAGGAGGGAGCAAACGAGGAAGAGGCGTTGCATTTTTGGTCAAGGAGTCAGCTACTACAATAAGGAGAGATGATATCTTGGAGGGAGCATCGAATGATTTTTTTTGTGATTAGGGCTTAGAAGTGAAAAAGGAGCAAGCATTTTGCTAGGTGTTTATTATAGACTCCCCAAGAGGAGCAAATTTAAACACAATTCACAGAGGTGTGTAAAGATAATGACAGAAGAGTAGTAATAGTAGCCGATTACAACTTTCCCAACATTAACGGCATAGACATTGTGCTAAGGGATTTGAGTGGATTTCTTGAAATGTGTACAGAAGTTTCTAAGCCAATGTGCAGAGGGTACAACAAAGGATGAAGCTGTTCTGTACTTAATCCTGGGGAATAAAACCATACAGGTGGTTGAGGTGGTGGTGGAGCATTTCAGTGATAGTGATCCCATAAAGAAATAGGCAGTTGAAAAAAAAGTTTTGGATTGATGGAGAATGGAATAACAAGTCCAGAGAACCCTGGACAACCAGAGATATTCAGGATTCAATGAGAAGGAAAATAGAGGCTTATAGCAGGTACAGGTGGAACAAATCAGCGGAGGCAGTAGTGGATTACAGAATGAGCAGGGGGAACTTAAGAAAGCAATTGGGAAAGCAAAGAAAGGATATGAAGAAACTCTGGAAGGTAAAGTAGGGAAAATATCAAGATATTCTATAAGTATATTATTGGGAAGAAGATGACCAGGCAAAGAGTGGGGTCCATTGGGAAACAAGGGGGCAATCTGTGAGTGGAGCCAGAGAAACATAGGTAGAATGTTACACCAATAATTCACATTCATCTTCACCCAAGATAATCAGGATGAAGTAATGGAACCCAGAAGGAGAAGCTGTGAGGTGCTTCAGCAATTGACATAGGGAAGGACAAGGTATTGGAGGTGTTAGCAGGCTTAAAAATGGACAAACGTCCAGGTCCAGATGAATTACATCCCTGGCTGCTGTGGGAGACAAGGCAGGAGATTGCAGGGCATTGACCTAAATTTTTAATTTTAATTTTTAATTTTTTAATTCTTGTCAAGCCACAGGGGAGGCACGAGAGGACTGGAGAGCAGAGAGCTATAGAACAGTGAGTCTTACATCAGTGGAAGGGAAAGTATTGGAGAAAATTCAGAAGGCGATCATCTGTCTCCACTTGTAGAGGCAAGGCTTGATCAAGGACAGTTAGCATAGCTCATCTTAACAAATTTGATTGAAGTTTTTGAGAAGGTGACCAGGTGTGCAGATGAGAGTAGTGTAGTTGATTTCAGCAAAGTCCATGTTAAGATCCCACATGGGAGACTTATCAAGAAGGCAAATGCACATGTTGAAAGGAGTAATTTGACAAGGAAGTATTCAAAGAATGTATGACAATATAAAGTTTTGTGGACAGAGTGTCCTTGGAGTTTGTTCATAGATCGCTGAAGGCAGAAGAGCATGTCAGTAAGGTGATGAAAAAGACATATTGGACGTTTGCCTTTATCAATCAAGGCATTGAATACAAAAGCAGGGAAATCATTTTGGAGTTATAGAATTTTGTTGAGACCATAGCTAGAGAACAGTTCTTGTCACCACATCAAGAAGGATGTGATTACACTGGAGGGAGTGCAGAGGAGAATCACAATGATGCTCCCTGGGATAGAAATTTTAAGTTATGAAGAAAGTTTGGATGAGCTTAGGTTGGTTTCTTTGGAGCAGAGAAGACTGAAGGGTGATTTGATTCAGGTGTAGATTATGAAGGTCATGGACAGAGTGGATAAGGAGCAACTGTTCCCCTTCGTTGAAGGGTCACAAGGGGACACAGGTTCAAGGTGAGGGGCAAGAGGTTTGCAGGATGGTTGTTGTGAGGAAAAACCGATTTACCCAGAGGATGGTGATGGTCTGGGATATGCTGCCTGGAAGAATGGTTGGAGCGAATTGCCTCTCATCCTTTAAAAAGTATCTGGATGAGTACCTGGCATGTCATAATATTCAAGGCTAAGAGCCAAGTGCTGGTAAATGGGATTAGGTTGAAAGTCAGGTCTTTCTCACAGGTCAGTGCAGACTCAATGAGTCGAAGGCCTCCTTTGCACTGTATGATTCTAATCCCCATCAGAGGAGTTTCAAAATTCCATCACTATCAGCCCAGGATAGAAATCCAGAATAAACAAACATTTCTTTTGGTTTGAGTTTGCTGTGTATAAATCCGCCTTTTCTCACACCTTGTCAAAGAATGCTGTGCGTGCATGCTGCTGCAGACTGTGTATTAGAAACATATTGGATTGAAAACTCAAAACATAAACTGCAATTGGAAAGTTTTATTTAAACAAAACTGAACTTTCATATTGGAAAATAAAGCATGGACACAAGGATGAATTTTATAATATTGTAACAAAATTGAATCAAGGGGATCTTTTTCATGCCAGAAAATAGATGAAAAGCATCATCAACACGAATATTTTTATCAGTTTATTCTCAATCAACGATCAGCAAGCCAGGCAGCATCTGCATTGAAATCTGTTCACCTTTTAAGTACAGATTCTTTCTCAGAATGAAGGTCTGCCAAAGTGCCTAAACACTGTTTGTCAGCATTTGTTTTGTCCACAGATGTTCACTGAACCACTGTTTTTTCCTGCATTGTTTGCTTCTTGATAAATAGGAAATATTGTTCTCGAAGCCTAATGTTTCAGTTGGAGTAAATAGAAGTGACAAATAATCAGAAATGATTGTTAAATATTAAATTTAATTAAACTACAGTTAATGACAACTTTCTTTGGGGAAAATCAGAGGTAGCTTTACACTCGGGACTTAATTCAATTTCAAAGCCTGAGTTAGTAGGAACTGCAGATGCTGCAGAATCTGAGATAACAAGGTGTAGAGCTGGACGAACACAGCAGGCCA
>NC_063354.1:47326127-47353111 GCF_021869965.1 Rhincodon typus | reverse complement strand
TGATGCTGCTTGACCTGCTGTGTTCGTCCAGCTCTACACCTTGTTATTTCAAAGCCTGAGTGTTTGTTTTATTCGTTCATGGGATGTGGGTGTTGCTGGCTAGACCAGCATTTATGTTCCATTGATGGTTGTCCTGGACTGTGTGGTGGTGAGCTGTCTTGTTGAACTCCTGCAACTGTTGGGGTGTACATACAACCACAATATTGTTAGGAAAGGATTTCTAGGGTTTGACTCAAGTAGCAGTGAAGGAACAGTGGTGTATCATAGAACCGTACAGTAAAGAGGAGGTTGTTTGTGTTGTGGAGTCTGTACCATCAATTCAGGATGAGGAGTGATTTGGGCAGGAACTTTCAGTTCGTTGTGTTCCTGTGCATTGTTGCCTTTGTTTTTCTAAGTTGTAGTGGTCACTGATTTGGAAGGTATCAATGAAGGAGTCCTGGTACGAGGCCTGCTGAATTACTGCAGTATATCTTGTGAGTGCTACATGGTGCTGAATGAATTGTTTTTCTCTATTTTAGTTTAAACTGAAGACCACAGTTTTTTCTGCTTGGAATCTTGATTTCTGAACATCTAATTCATAACAATAATTAAAGGATTAGTAAAAACTATAAATTAAAGATTCCAGGATATCGTTGGTACAGCATCACCATCACTCCAGTGACAGCTCTCCTGAGACACATCAAATCAGACAAAGATTTCCCCAGTGCTATCAGTGATTGAGGGATTGCAGACTCTTGGGGGATAAAATATTTACCATTCCTGCTTCAGAAATTCTACTTTGAGTCATTCTGACTGTCTCGATCACTTTGTCATACTTCACAGGTCAGTGAGAGATGAAACTGTGGATTTAGGAGACATAGCTAAACTGACTAAATATACCAGCAGTCCTAATTGTTTCCAGCTCCATAATGTGGAACCAGTCACTTATCTGATTGCTGTTCATGGATTTTACTTTGCACAAACTGATTGTTGTGAAACAGGAACAATTTGTATTTCTATAATACATTTAACATCATAAAACATCCCAAAGTACTTCACACGAGTTTCATAAAGCAGCATTTGAAAGATTGTCAAAACTTAGATTGGAGAGGCAGATTTTAACAAGCTTCTTTAGAGTCATATAGAATGTTACAGTACAGAAGGAGGACCTTCGGTCCAGCAAGTCTATGCCAGTCATCAGGCATCTGAACTCTCTAATTCCATTTGGAATCAGACATGTTTAGTTAAAACTCTACCAGGTCCCTGGCGCTGTGAGGCAGCAATGCTAACCACCGAGCCACCCAATCTGGCTTTATATATCATATTTTGATTTTCTTGTTTTTAATAAGCTGGTCTCACTGAAACGTAACCATGCAGTGTTGCAGATTTGGTTTTAACAATAAAACAGATTGTGCAAAAGAAATGATAAAACAGCATAAACCAAATTATTTACATATAACAGATATTTGAAGATTCTTAAACTTAAACTCCACACAAGCTTAAATTTGCCTAGTTTCAAATAACCTCTTTAGAGTTTTTAACCAAACATGTCTGATCCAGAACTTTAACAAAATTATATTCACTAAGGTAACCTGCAATTCTAAGCTATATTCTCCCTTTCTCGAGCAACTTTCTTTTTCTATTCATTTGTGGGATGTGGGCATCGCTGGCTGGCCAGAATTTCTTGCCCATCCCTAGTTGTCCTTGAGAAGGTGGTGGTGAGCTGCCTTCTTGAGCCGCTGCAGTCCTCCTGCTGTGGGTTGACCCACAATGCTATTAGGGAGGGAATTCCAGGATTCTGACCCAGCAACAGTGAAGGAACGGCGATATATTTCCAAGTCAGGATGGTGAGTGACTTGGAGGTGGTGGTGTTTCCATGTATCTGCTGCCCTTGTCCTTCTCGATGGAAGTGGTCGTGGGTTTGGAAGGTGCTGTCTGAGGATCTTTGGTGAATTTCTGCAGTGCATCTTTTAGATAGTACACACTGCTGCTACTGAGCATCGGTGGTGGAGGGAGTGAATGTTTGTGGATGTAGTGCCAATCAAGCAGGCTGCATTTTCCTGGATGGTGTCAAGCTTCTTGAGTGTTGTTGGGGCTGCACTCATCCAGGCAAGTGGGGAGTATTCCATTACACTCCTGACTTGTGCCTTGTAGATGGTGGACAGGCTTTGAGGAGGCAGGAGGTGAGTTACTCGCCGCATTATTCCTAGCTTCTGGCCTGCACTTCTGGCTTTACTCTTCCAGCTTCAGACAAAAACCCTGCAGCCAACTGAAACTAAACAAAAACCTTTTATTCTCCCCCAAGCAATGGGTGTTTTCCCTAATCAAAGGTGAAAAAGAAATCACTGACCTTCTACATTGCACAAGCTGAATGCACACCTGTTTAGTTTGTTTGCTTGTTAAAATCTGGCAATATACATAAAAACAATTATTCTCCAGGAAATCTTTCACAAAAAATGAATTACTGGCAAAACTCAGCAGGTCACCATCTGCAGTACTTCACTCTTGCAAAGACAGCCTCTATTTTGGCTAAAATGGGAAACACTTCTGAACAGTCACCAGACTTGAAACGCTAAATCCACTTTCTCCACATAGATGCTGCCAGACCTGATGAATTTCACCAGCAATTTCTGTTTTACCTTCAGATCTCCTGTATTTGCTGTTCTTTGTTTTATTTTAGACTTTCTCTTACAATGTTTCAGACACTCAAAACTGTGTGCCACTTGTTCAAATTTAAAAGTTACAACTCAAAAATAAATATTTTAATATGCATTAATCTCACATCTTACATCACACAAGAATAGACTCTTGAAGACTTTGGAGAGGAAAGGGAGATTAGAGAGAGGATGGTAATTTGCAAAGACTGAAGTCAGGATTCTTTTAGGATGGGTGATGACAGTAAGAAAGTGAAAAGATTAGTACTGAACCAGTCATAACTGTTAGGAATATCAGCTAACAGAGATAAAATTAGAAAGTGCTGGAAAAAGTCAGCAGGTTTGTGAAGAGAGAACCAAGTCCAATGAGACTCTTCAGAACGTTTCCAAAGAACTGTCATACTGAACTCAAAATTGTAAATAAAAACTGCAAGAACTGCGGATGCTGTAAATAAGAAACAAAAACAGAAATTGCTGGAAAAGCTCAGCAGGTCTGGCAGTATCTGTGACGAGAAATCAAAGTTAATGTTTCAGGTCTGGTGACCCTTCCTCAGAACTGGTCAAAATGGTAACACTGATTCTTTCCCCACAAATGCTGCCAAACCTGCTGAGTTTCTCTATTATTTTTAGTTTTTATGTCAAATCTCTTATTATCTTCAGTACTTTGGTTTTGCAAAGATGGCTTCTATTTTAGCTAGCGTGCGAAATTTAGCTGGTTGGCGGTTAATTGTGAATAGTGTCACAGGAGCTAACGGCAGGTCATGAACTCCAACAGGGCATGACCGGAGACAGGAGTGAAACTGGAGAAAGGTGTGAGTTCAGGGCTTAGGCAAGGAAGAACTTCAGAGAGTTTGGCCTGGTAGACATGGGCAAGAGACAGCGACAGCACGGTAGCTAAATAAGTTCTCTCAGTCTCAGTGACAAAGAAGCTCCTTGAGCTTCTCACATTTGACATTGTCTACTCAGACTTTAGTATGGCCTTTGACAAGATTTTGCGTGGTAGACTGTTTAGTAAAGTTGGATCACATGGGATTCAGCGAGACCTTGCCAATTGGATATAAAATTGGCTAGACAGTAGGAGACAGAGAGTGGTGGCAGTAAAGGATGGTTTTACAGACTGGAGGCCTGTGACCAGCAGTGTTCAGCAGGGATCAGTGCTAGGTCCACTGTTGTTTGTCACTTATATAAAAGATTTCAAAGAGAACATAGGAAGCTTGCAGATGACACCAAAATTTGTGATATAGTCGGCAGTGAGTAATGTTATCTAGAATTGCCAAATGATCTTGATCAATTGGGCCAAAGAGTTGCAGATGGACTTTAGGTATATGTGAGGTGTTCCATTGTGAAAACACAAACAAGGGTAGGACTTACACAGTTAATGGGAGAGCCTTTGGGAGCACTGTTGAACAGAGAGACTTAGGTACATAGTTCTTTGAAAATTGCATCACAGGTAAACAGAGTGATTTAGGGCGGCATGGTGGCTCAGGGGTTAGCCCTGCTGCCTCACAGCACCAGGAACCTAGGTTCGATTCAACACTTGGGCGACTGTCTGTGTGGAGTTTGCACATTCTCCCCATGTCTGCCTGGGTTTCCTCCCACAGTCCAAAGATGTGCAAGTTAGGTGGATTGGCCATGCTAAATTGCCCATAATGTTCAGGGATGTGCAGATTAGGGGCATGGGTCTGGGTGGGATGTTCTGAGGGTCGGTGTGGACTTGTTGGGCCGAATGGCCTGTTTCCACACTGCAGGGATTCAATGATCTAAAGAAGGCATTTGGCATGCTTTCCTTTATTGCTCAGATTAGGAATGTCATGTTGAGTTCTACAGGATGCTGGTGTGGCCACTTTTGGAGTACTGTGTACAATTCTAGCCACCCTGCTATCGGAAGTATATTATTAAATTGGAAAGGGTGCAGAAAAGATTTACAAGGATATTACTGGGACTGGACGGCTTAAGTTATCAGGAGAGGCTGGATAAGACGGGACGTTTTCATTGAAGCATAGGAGGTTGAAGAGTGACTTTATAACTGTTTATAAAATCATGAAGGGCATAGATAAGGTGAATAGCAAAGGTCTTTTCTCTAGCGTAGGGGAGTTCAGAATTGGAGGGAATAATTTTAAGGTGAGAGGAGAAAGATTTAAAAGGGACCTGAGGGGCAAATCTTTCATACAGAGGGTGGTTCAGATCTGGAATGAACTGTCAGAGGAAGTGGTAGATGCAGGTATAGTTACAATATTTAAAATACATTTGGACAGATACATGAATAGAAAGGTTTAGAGGGACACGGGCTAAATGCAGGCAAATGGGACTTGTTTACTTTGGGAAAGTCGGTCGGCATGGACAAGTTGGACGAAAGGGTTTGTTTCCTTGCTGTATGACCCTATGACTCTTTTTATTGTTGGAGGTGTGGATGGTGGAGATCAGAGAGGGAGAGAACTCTTGGAATGAAATCTAACTTCTATTAAAGACATTAAAAATATTGATACATTATTTAATGGAAGGCTGATCTCTTTGACTTAAGTCCACCTCTGACTGTCTGCGCTTTATTAACTTCAGTCAAAACAGGCACCAAAGAATATGATTTAGTCCTAGATGTGAATCACAGCAAAACCACATCAATGTAGTTGTTTGTGAACTCGCTGGTGTCTCAATAGGTGCGATGATCGAATGAATCCCTTCCCACAGGTGGAGCAGGTGAACGGTCTCTCCCCTGTGTGAACTCGCTGATGTATCAACAGGTTGGATGAATTAATGAATCCTTTCCCACAGACTGAGCAGATGAATGGTCTCTCCCCAGTGTGAACTCGCTGATGACTCTGCAGGTTGGATATCTGAATGAATCCTTTCCCACACTCAGAGCAGGTGAATGGCCTCTCTCCAGTGTGAATGCGCTGGTGTACAGTGAGTTGAGATGATCGTCTGAATCCAGTTCCACAGTGAGAGCACCTGAATGGCTTCTTGTCGGTGTGAACACCTTGATGGGACATCAGTTCCTTGGAACTTTTATAACGTTTCCCACAGTCAGAGCATTTAAAAGGTCTCTCATCAGTGTGAACCCGTTGATGTGTCAACAGGTGGGATGACTGAATGAATCCCTTCCCACATTTGGAACAAATAAATGGCCTCTCCCCAGTGTGACTGCGTCGATGAGCTTCCAGCTCAGACGGGTAACTGAATCCCTTCCCACAGTCCTGACATTTCCACAGTTTTGCCTCACTGTGACAGACTTTGTGTCTGGACAGGCCAGATGATCGGGTGAATCTTCGTCCACACACAGAACATGTGTATGTTTTCTCCCCACTGTGAACAGTGTTCTTGCTTTCCATAGTCAAAATCCAATGACATTCAGGTCCTGATGTATGGAGCACTTTAGCCTGGTCTTTACGTGATGTTTGGTTTGAATTTCTAATGTCAAAATCTTCGTTTTTCAATACCCTGTAAAACAAATTAATAAAAGAAAAATGACTAAGAAAGCAGCTGGATTATCATAAAAACTAACTACTTCACCATCCAGAGTCTGGAGCCGCACCAGACTTGGGTCTTTTATGGATAGTAAGTGCAAAAAAATGATGAGAAAAGTTGACAGATTTTCCCCAACTACATTGGACAGGACCACCTAAAACCTACAACCTCCTCGTATCTAGAAAGACAAGTTAACTGGTACCCGGTGAAGCCATAAAATCCAAGACACAGGAATAAGGTTAAAATATTGTGGCTGGATGCTGGAAATCTAAAACAAAGGCAGAATGCTGAAGAAACTCAACAGGTCTGCCAGAATCTGCAGAGACTAAAACAGTTATTCTTGGGGTTCTGAAGAAAAGTCATATCAGACTCTTTTCTGAACCCCAGAAATAGCTCTGTTTCTGTCTCCACAGATTCTGGCAAACCTGCTGAATTTCTCCAATGTTTTGTTGGCGTGTTACCTCCAAGACACAGCAAACTCGAGACAGACTATTTACTGTTCAGAGTGTTGGAAAGTATTTATTCAAACATCCGACCTAAGTGGATAGCAACAAATTTACCATTGACAGCTGGGGTTGGATTTTGCTGTAAATAATATCCAGGAATAAACTGTGTTCACTCTGACAGTTGGAGTTTATTTCTGCTGATATTTAAAAATCCTGTAACTGGAAAAGAATTGCATATCCTAGCAATCAATTTGTCTTATTTTGTAGCATTTACCCTTTCAATAAATTACCCTCTTTCAGGCTGTTCTCAAGATTTGCACAGTTGAAATTGAACAGTGATTTATTTGTACTTCTTGCAGCCTAGTTACAGTATTCAGTGCTCACAATGAGGATTGCTCTATATTGTGAACAGCAATCACAGACTGGGTGATCACTTAATGGAACAACCTCTGCTCAGTCTGCGAGCTGAATCCTGAGATTCCAGTCTCTTGTCATTTTAATTCTATGGTCCACTCCAACTCTGACCTCTTAATCTTCAGGTTCCTATACTATTTGAATGAATGGGAGCTCAAGGAACAGCAGCTCACCTTTCAGTTTATAAACTTCTAGATTCAGTGTGGAATTCACCAATTTTTTTTTTAGCAAGAAAGCATTGTCAGGATCAGCAATATTTGACCAGAAAAAGGTGCAGGAAACTTTATATCTAATTTTGAAAGAGAGCTAGAACATAACAGGGTTGTAAAAAGAAATGTGTGAGAGAGACTAAACATGACTTCTTTGAAAGAAAGCATGGCATAAAGGGTTGAAATGCTTCCTTCCATCTAAGATTCTAGGAGATGGCCAGTTAGGTACTTGAGCCTGTCCCACCACATAATGAGGTCAGGGCTGACCTGTGACCCTTGCCTCTTCACCCTTTCTGTTAACAAAGATCTATCAATGTCAACTTTAAACTTAATACTGGCCTCACATGAACTTCCATTTCATGAATACATTTCCAAATCTGTTCTGACTTTACCTGGAGAAGTGTTTCTTCATTTGCTCCTGAAAGGCTCAGCTCAGTTTTCAGCCATGGCCTTCCCCAAACAATGGAAATAGTTCCTATTGACCTTACCAGTTTCAACTAATAGAATGAAAACGTTGATCAAATCATCTCCTAGTCTTTTTAAATTCCAGAACTATATCCCTCACATTAAGTTAAAAACTAGAAGTGGTGGAAAACCTCAATGGAGTTTGACAGCATCTGTAGATATAGAAACAGAGTTAATGTTTTGAGATGAATATGACTCCTATTTGGAATGCACAGAGGTGATGCATTTTGAGAGGCACATTGGGGGAGAATTAACATATACTGAATGGCACAGATTGAAAGAGCATGCAAGTTCACAGGTGCCTGGGGGCTAATGTGCACATATCCATAAAAGGTTCTGAGGAATTGTCACCAGACCCAAAACGTTAACTCTGTTTTCTGAGCTTTTCCAGCATCTTTGTTTTTGTCCCTGTGTTTAAAAGATGCTAGGTCATAGTGGAAGAACAGTGAGCTAACTTTCATGGGATCATGAGATTCAGAAATAGAAACACAGAAAAAATACTAATACTTCATAAAGCTCTGATTTGGCCATAACTCGAGTATTCT
This sequence comes from Rhincodon typus, assembly GCF_021869965.1. Classification (NCBI taxonomy): domain Eukaryota; kingdom Metazoa; phylum Chordata; class Chondrichthyes; order Orectolobiformes; family Rhincodontidae; genus Rhincodon; species Rhincodon typus. The sequence goes on along the minus strand of NC_063354.1, from coordinate 47,344,937 downwards.
GTCCCGTTCAGGTCACCACACTTCAGGGAGGATGTGAGGATCCATGACAGAACCCAGAGGAGATTTACCAGAGTTCACAGAATCCCTACAGTGTAGAAACAGGCCCAACAAGTCCACACTGACCTTCCAAACAGCATTCCACCCAGACCCACCCTATCCATGCACCTCCCTTGGCTAATCCATCTAGCCTACACATTCTTGGACACTATGGGCAATTTAGCATGGCCAATCCACCTAACCTGCACATCTTTGTACCGCGGGAGGAAACCCACATAGATGCGGGAGAATGTGCAAATTCCACACAGTCTCGAGGGTGGAATCGAACTGGGTCTTGGCGCTGTGAGGCAGCACTGCTTACTGCTAAGCCACAGTTTCTGGAAAAGGGGAAATTCACTTCCAAGGTTGATTTGGAGCAGCTGACATAGCTCTGCTCGAAGGAAAGGAGTGGGGAGATTTGGTAGAGAATTCAAGATTTCAACAAGGTTAGACAAGGTAGACAAAGAAAACGGTTTCTGATACATGATGTCACAAGGAGTAGAGGATGCATATTTCGTGTTTTGAAAAGAAACAGATGTGCAAAATTTCTTTGATACAGCGACACAACAGACAAACCTTTTTTTTTCGTCCAAATAAGCCAATGATGTAAGTCGGATCCTAATGAATCAAGTGACTGTCAGATCTTGATGTGCTGTTTGGTTTGAATTTCCTATCTGCATATCCTTCACATTCAATGTCCTATAAAATAACTTTACAAGAAAAAAAATTCACTGCCAGTGAAGGACAATAATCCAGAACAAGTAAATAAATCGCTTGATCTGAGTTCGTTATGTGTAATTCCTCCCTATAACCCCCTAGCAAACGAGGGCTGCGCATGTACCCTGCCCCCTAAGAAGATGGCGACCAGGCATACAACTAGCACAATATTGCACCCAATAAAAATGGCGACTGTACTAGGACCCGTCATTGCCTGAGGCCCAAGCCGTTTTCCTATTTGCTGCGAAGGCAGGACCGGAAAATTCTAATTCAGGTCTAGTGGCCTATATTGGATATTCATGAAACCTCTAATCCCACACTGCCTCCATTTTTCTCCGGCTCTCCGTTGTCACTCCCACCTTACTATCCTATTATGTCTCGCACTCGTCCGAGACTTCCGACTCTGTGCCACTGCACGTGCGCAGAAGCTCCAGTCGGAATGGTCGAGTTGCCTAATGGCCCCGTCCTTCTTCACTCCGATTGGTTGGAGGACCAGCTGACCACATGTTCCTGTATTCTCGCCCACGTTGCCCCCATTGATACGGAGCTGCAGTTTATGAGTTGGACTTCATTAAGACTCAGAGCTCTCGGAGCGCCTTCCTTGGTTTAATGGATGTGAAATCAGTGGAGGGATTGGAGAAACACGTCCCGTAAGAAACTGACTCTTAGTTAATCGGTGTCCAAACCTAGGGAAGGGAAGAAGATCCCGCAAACTGATGTGCAGAATGAATAAGATCAGAGTCTACCTCCCGGCAAATCTACCCTGCATTAATGGAGCAGCAAACCAATCTTGCCAATGAATCTGTTTCAATTAGTTAATAACTGAGCACTGCCATGGTTCTGCTCCGCTATTTGATCAGATTTTTAATTGGAATGAGCAGATGATTTTCTTCCCCTCTGTGAGCTATGATTATGGACCATAAGGCTTTCACTCGATCTTATTCAGAAAGGCTGTTATAATTAGGAGGACTTATGAAATCATAGAAACAGGCGCTTCAGCCCATCGTGTCCATGACATCATTTTTCTCCGTAAGAATAGTCGTGATGGAATGATAACAGAATATTTGTTGTTAAAGTTCAGTTACATAGAATCGTAGAATTCACAAGTTTGTCGGGTGAGCAGCCGATTGCGGTCTGATCGTTTGTTGATCGATATTATTTCCTGAATAGTTGCCTTGAGACGGCGACAAGCTTGCTCTCCCTCTGGTTAGTGGTGGATAACGGAGTTCCTGTAGAATCACAAGTGACATAAAAGAACATACGAATTAGAAGCAGGAGGATTCATCCCCTAGAGCCTGCTTTCCTTCAATACAATCATTGCTGATCTCATCTGGCCGCAACTCCACTTTCCTGCCCGCTGTCCATAATCCTACAACCCATTACTAATTAATAATCTGGCTATCTCCTAAAATTTATTCAGCGTCCTGGCATTCACTAAACTCTGATTACTTACATGGTGGATGTATAGTGGTCTATATATAGCGGTCTATATGTATAATGGTCTAGTAATTCAGAGCTCCAGGTTCATCTTCAGAGAATATATATTCAAATTGTATCATGATGGTTGGTGAATGGGGAAAGGACTGGAACGTGGAGGCGAGGAATGTCAGATCAGCTGTGATCCTATTGAATGGCAGAGCGGGTGTGAGGGACCAAATGGCCTACCCCTATTTCTTATGATCTTATGGAAATCTAAATTCAATTAATAAATCAGGTATATACAAAGTTGGAATAAAAACAAAAAAAAAGTACTGGAGAAGCATAGCAGATGGAGAGAAATACAGAGTTAATATTTCGAGTACAGTGACTCCTTTTTCTGAGTCAGAAGTCACGCAACCAACAGTCCAACAGGTTTATTTGAAATCACAAGCTTTTGGAGCACTGCTCCTTCATCAGGTGAAGTGGAGGGAAGCGCACGGACACAGAATTTGTAGGCGGAGAGACCATTGCAAGATCCACATCATGGTTACCATCGACACCACAAACTGCCAGCTCAGAGTGGAGAGGATCTCCAAGAAGATCACGCATATCGACATTACTTGGAATTATCTTGCAACAGTCTCTCTGCCTATAAATTCTGTGCCTGTGCGCTTCCCTCCACTTTACCCGATGAATGAGCACCGCTCTGAAAGCTTGTGATTTCAAATAACCTGGTGTTGTGTGACTTCTGACTTTGTCCACCCAAGTCACACTGGCACCTCCACATCATCCCTTTTCTAAAGAAGTCATTGGACTCAAAGTGTGAACTGTGTTTTTCTCTCTCCACGGATGCTGCCAGACATGCTGAACTTCTCGAGCACTTTCTGGTTTCTTTTCAGATTTCCAGCATCTGTAGTATTTTGCTTTAATAAAAAGCCAGCGTCTATGATTGTGACCATTATTGTTAAAATCCACCTTAAGAAATGGAATCTGCTGGCCTTGTCCACATGTGACTTCAAATCCACAATAATGTAGTGGACTCTTAACATGCCTCTGGACCAGGTGAGCAAGCCACCCAGTTCGAGGGCAGCTGGGCATGGGCAACAAGTTCTGGCCTTGCCGATAATACTAATGTCCCTGAAAGAATAATGATTAACAAGGTTGAGTTTATGGAGTACGCGATGATGGTAATCTTAAAAGGACTGTGGGATAGGGCTTGGAGAGAGAGAATAGTTAACAAAGTTGGCAAAAAGGGAAGTCAGGTGACTCACCGTTTAGACAGTAGAGGTTCAATGGGACAGAAAGGTGCTCTCATGGACAAGTTGAGCCCTGAGCAGATGTGAGTAGATGAGAGGGAAGCTAAAGTGGGTTCTTCTGTGGCTCAAGGAGGCTCTTTAGAGAGAATTTGGCTCAATGGGTGTGGAAGGGTGGAGGGAAAGAAAAAGAGATGCAGCAGAGACAGGTAATTGGATGGTCTTAGTGATAAAGAAGCTCCTTGAGCTTCTCATAGTACTTGGACATTAAGATGGCATGGTGCACAGTGCCAGAGGCCTTGGGTCAATTTCAACCTTGGGTGCCTGTCTGTGTGGAGATTGCACATTTGGTCAGTGCCTGCGTGGGTTTCCAGGTGCTCCAGTTTTCTCCCACAGACCAAAGATGTGCAAGTTAGTAGATTAGCCATGCTAAATTGCCCTGAAATGTCAAGGGGTGTGTAGGCTAGATTGTATGGTAGCCATGGTAAACATAGGGTTGGGCAATGGGTTTGGGTGGGATGCTCTTTGGAAGGTTGGTACATACTTGATGGGCTGAATAGCCTCGATCTGCACTGTAGAAATTCAAAGATGGAAGAGGGGAAATCCTTCAAAAAAATTAAATGTAATCAAACAATTCAATATTGTATATCTTAGCATAAAATTGAGTTATTTGGCTTTTATCTGGAACATTAACACTGTCACTAGGCTGTAATATATTAATATCAGCAGAAAGAGACCCCAATGTATGTGGTGCTGTCTAGTTGTGATTAGCAGCAAAATGCAATTGCTTTTGTTTCTTATGAAATTGCTATGTCCAAGAAGGTAGGAAGACTGAGTGAAACCCTTCCCACATTTAGATCAGGCAAATAATTTCTCCCTATAACAAGGTGTAGAGCTGGATGAACACAGCAGGCCAAGCAGCATCAGAGGAGCAGGAAAGCTGACGTTTCGGGTCTGGAGCCTTCTTCAGAAAATTTCTCCCTAATGTCTTTATTTTGCTGGTGTTTATTAAGTGTTTGAACCCAAACAGTCGCTCCTCAGTGTGAGCAATTTTGCTGGGACATCAGAAATTTTATAGCCAGTTCCACTGTCTGAACATTTAAAATGCCTTTTATCAACATGAACTCACCAATATCTCTGCAGATTGGATGACAGAGTAATTCCCTTTTCACACTCGGAGCAAGTGAACAGCCTGTCTCCAGTGTGAACCCGTTGATGTACAGAAGGGTGGATGACTGAGTAAATTCCTTCCCACACTCACAGCAACTAAATGGTCTCTCTCCTGTCTGAATAGTGTGGTGCTCCAGCAGGATGAATAACCGAGTGAATTCCTTTCTACAGGCAGATCATGGGAACAACCTCTCTCTAGTGTGAACTCGCTGATGTCTCAGCAGGGTGGATGACTGAGTGAATCCCTTCCTACCCACACACAGCATGTCAATGTCTTCTCTCCAGTGTGACTGTATTGATGAGTTCGAAAGGGGATATGAATCCCTTCCCAAATTCCCAACATTGCTCCGGTTTCTCCACAGTGTCACTGTGCTGGTGTCTTGACAGGCCAGATGAGCAGCTGAACGCTCATCCTCACACAGAACACATATATGGATTCTCCTCAATGTGAAAGGTGATTTTTCCTTCAATGTTCATTTTTATGGAGTGAAGGTCTGATAACTGAAACCAAAATGCCCAGAGAGGCTCGCTTCGCCTCATAATCTGTTAAAAGAAGGGTGAAAACTGGTATAACTTGTCTTTCACCTCCCAATCTATTATAAAGGAGTGGTTAAATAAAACCAAATTGTTTCACTCACTCTATAATCAACAAGTAACAATTTATTTATCTAACTCTAACAATGAACAAATTAACAGAACTATGAACAAACCAAACAATTCCCCTTTAACTACTAAATAATCCTGAATCAAACAAAATTCTATTGGCATGCTGCCCAATATATAAAAGTCCCACTTATATCAACCAAAATAACAATCAAATAAATTAAAACTTAATCTCTCAAAATTACAGCCAGGATACATCTTCCAGAATGCTCTGTGCCCTCTCTGCTGATCCTCAGTCAGGAACACCTTTCTCCGTTGAATTCTTGTATCAGGAATGCCTCTCTCAGTTGAATTCTTTTGTGAAGAATATTAGTTAAGAATGCTGATGTACCTTTAATCAGCGCTTATGGAATTCTGTGCGAGCCAGTGATTTTTCTCTTTAGCTAATGGGCTGTTACCTCTATTAGATGGCATTTGCTCTCACACTGATTTTCAAATGCCCTTGTCTTTTATACTCTTGATGACCTATTAATTTCTTACAATAGGATTGGCCCTAGGTTGTCAAAACCATCAGATTTAAATTTAATTGATTTTTAGTTTCTGAGTGCCTGGTTTAAACTAATTGGCTGATTTTCAAACTGATTGCCTTAATAACAAAACAAACTACCGCCTGGGTTCCTAACCACACAGCCTTTTGATAGAATGTTTCAATTTCAGGAGCTGTCTGTGCACCTGCACATTTTGTGTTAATCTCGAAGCCTAGAAAAAACACACCATCTTTTAAAGGGACCAAGCACTCTTCTCCTCCATTATTTTAGAAACATCAAATTCTAATATCTTGCCTTCCAATCCACAATTACTCTACCCAGCTTTGCAACACCTCCCCCTAAGCAAAAAAACGAAGCATCATGATGAAAAGATGGCTTCATTTTTTTCTTTAAATCTTAACACCGTTATTACTAGATCCATATGTCATTAATCTAGAGTTACACATTTCATCTAATTCTATATACATATATAACATTGGACTGTACTGTTTCTATCTTATATACACATTTTCCTTTTAAACCCATGGTAATGCGTCCACAATAACATTTTCACAACCTGCAACATATATAATCTGTAAATTAAATGCTTGTAACATAAGACTCCAATGAAATAGTCTGGTGTTCTTGTCTTTAAATCTTTCCAAAATGTCAATGGGTTGTGATCAGTGTACACAACTGTCTCTGATGCATTGTTTGCAACATAAGCATTAAAATGTTGTCAGGCCAGTATTGAACTCAATAACTCTTTTTCAATGGTTGAATTTTTTTCTCTGGTGAATATTGAGTTTTTTTGAAAAATAACCGATTGGCCTTTCAATTCCACAATCATCCTCCTGCCACAACACAGCTCCAATCCCTACATCGCTGGTGTCAGCAGCGACTTCAAAGGCTTTCAAGAAATTTGGCATGGCTAAAACTGGTGCGGCAGTTAACATTGTTTTTAAATTCTCAAATGCCTCCTGGCATTGTTCTGTCCACTGAAATTTCATGTTCGTCTTTAACAAATCCATCAGTGGCATCACCACACTGCTAAAATTTGGTCAAATTTCCTGTAGAATCCACTCAGTGCCAAAAGTTGTAACACCTCCTTCTTTAATGATGGTCTTGGAAATTCTTTGATGACCTTTGGCTTCACATTCCTTGGTGTCATCCACCTGTATCCAATGTTGTGTCCTAAGAACGTCACTTCCGCTTTCGCGAATTCTGATTTTGCCAAATTTATGACCAATTTTGCCTTCCATAGTCTCTCAAAAAGCTCTGCCAAATGCACCATGTGATCTTTCCATGAATGGCTAAAGATCACTAAGTGATCTGTATAGACGGCACAATTAGTCAATCCCTGCCACAACTCTGTTCATTAGCCTTTGAAATGTGGCTGGTGCATTCTTCATTCCAAAGGACATTACTTTAAATTGATACAGGCCATTTGGGGTTACAAACACAGAAACTTCTTTTGCTCTTTCTGACAAAGGTACTTGCCAGTAACCACAAAGTAAGTCCAACTTTGTGATCACACAACACCAGGTTAAAGTCCAACAGGTTTATTTGAAAACACAAGCTTTCAGAGCCTCACTCCTTCTTCAGGTGTTAGTGGGAGAGGTAGTATTAGACACAGAATTTGTAAGTAAAAGATCAAAGGGTCACACCACTGATCAGGATGTATTAAACAAATCTGAGATGCTGTTAAATCTTCAATCACTTAGAAGGTTTAATTGATTAATATGTACATGTGAATCCCTGAATTCCTTGCAAGTCACTGTCCTGAGAGAACTAAAGGTTTTAAAAAAAGTGTAAAAAAGAGGTGACATTTCAGGTCAGACAATGCATGTTAGGTGGGAGGCCTTATTTAGAGTCTGTTTGTGTTTTAGTTTGGAGTCAGACTGGTTTTATTTCTAAAGTAGGAATTGATAAAATGCGACATTGACTGACTGTCTGTCTGTAAATTGTGTGCATTCTGGACTTTATCTTCTTCATCTCCAGTTTCCACTTCCCCCTCAGTGACAACTTGTTGTAGATCAGCTGTACAGAGGTCTTCACAGTTGGACTCAACATCCTCACTCTCAACTTCTTCAAATCCAACTTGCTTTGCAAGATCAACACAACGTTCTTTGATTTTTGGGAGCTCCTCTGACGGATCTAAGCCTTTAAAATCTTGAAGAAAATCTGGGAGAAGCTTCCACCAAACTGTGTGCAAGCAGTCCTTACTGACATCACCCTGGGCCTCCACATAATGTCAATTGTATTCTTGATATTAAAGCTTTTCTGGAATTGAAGAACATTGTCCGTATCCCCCTCAGTGGCTGCAATCAGCCTCTTAAATTTGCGCCTTAGACCACTTATCAGTAACATCACCTGACTCCAATCTAATCTCAGCTCATCTGCTCCTGAAACTCTCATTTCTTTGTTACGTTAGGATTTAATTATCTTTACACAATCCCAGCTGACCTCCAAGAGTGAGGTGATCCAATCTCTGCTGCCTATGTGTTCACCAAGCCTTATGTTACCCATGTGCTCACCGATGTACAAAAGTTCCCATCTATAAAAACATTAAAATACTGGAGTAGGGAAAAATATCACAGTTGAGGAAATCCCCAGAGAGTGGGTCATGACACCATGCAATTGTCGGCATATGATGACATCACATACAAACACAGACCATATAGGTCTGAGTAAACAAGTAATCACCACACATTATGAAGGAGGGGAGGGTCCCTGAAAGGATGTGGAGGTTCATCAAAAGAGTTGAGGAGTTTTTGGAACAAGTTTAGGTTGGAAAAACTGACTTTGTTCTCTTTGCAGTAAAGGAAACAAAGAGCAGATTTGAAAGACGGGTAGAAATTTTGGAAAGATTACATAAGGTAGATCAAGAGAAGATGGATTCCATTAAGTGATTGTAATGAGGATTATATTACAAAGACTGAAGATTTTGGGCAGGGTGGGTGAAGGTGTGTGCAGAAAGTGAGGTAAAAAAAATTCAGGGATTGGAAACAACCTGGAACTCAATGCTTAAACTGAAAAGTTGTTAATATCAATGTCCAAATTTCAATGGAATGTTTGGTTTTGGTCTCCAAATTCTCCTCATATCCTGTAAATTATGTTTGGATTATCCATCACTGTTAGGCCATGATAGATAATCAAAAGAGACAAACATTTCTCTTGGGCTGAGTTTGCTGTGTTTAAATCCTCCCTTTCTAACCTCCTGTCAAAGGAGTTTCTAAAATCCATCCATGTCAGTCGAGGATAGAATTTCACAACATTCTCCGCTCCTGGCCCAGGATGGTTGGGCAAGCTTCCTGCTGCACTTTGCCACTTGTCATGGTCAGCAATCCCTCGATTCGAAGATGATGTCAACTCGGGGTCATAAGTTTCTGCCCTGGACCTTTAAATTACTGAACAGACCCGCAGATCTTTGAACTTGTGGGGCAGAAGTAATGGGATCTGGAAAGCAGGATTTGTTTTTTTTTCTTTCTGTCTATGCTGTCACTCACCCTCATCAGCATGACATTGATTCCTAAAGGCAAAGACAACTTGATGGATAAGTTTTCTCCGTTCTGAAGAATAGGCAGCAAGCTCCTCCCAGTCATTCCAAACATTGTCCTCTAAAAAGATGGAAATCGCTTATGAGCCTGCTGCCCAGTGACCCCAATTAAGATGGTGGCCAATCCCTGTTGCCTGTCACTGGGAGGAAACCATGAGCCATTTGTCCTGTTTGATGTAAATGGGGATCAAGATGTTTCCATTCAGGGTTTGTGGCTATTACAAAATGTTCATGAAACCTTTCAGTCCACCTGCCCATTCCATTCCTCACTCCACTCTGCCTCATTCCCACCCTTTGTAGACCTAAGAGAAAAGCCCTCTGTCATCATCATCACATACTCTCTACATGCCCAGCACTACGCCTGACCTCTGCTCTCCTCTTCTGTGGATCGGGGAATTCTGTGTACTGACCCTACCATTATTGTTTCACATTGCTCATAGGGGATGGGGATTTTAGCTAGAGAGTCAAATAATTTTTATAAATTTTTTGAATTAATTCATGGGACATGGGTGTCACTGGCAGGTAAGCATTACGGGAGAGCTAGCCAATTGATTACAAAACTGGTTTGACAGTTCAGACTGGAGGCCTGTGACTAGCGGTGTACTACAAGGATTGGTGCTGAGTCCGCTGTTGTTCATCATTTATATAAGTGATTTGGATGAGAATATAGAAGGCATTGTCAGTAAGTTTGCGGATGAAACCAAAATTGGTGGTACAGTGGCTAGTGAAGAAGGTTATCTAAGAGTACAATGGGATCTTGATCAACTGGGCCAGTGGGCCGAGGAATGGCAGAAGGAGTTTAATTTGATAAATGTGAGGCATTGCATTTTGGTAAGACAAACCAGGGCAGAATTTACACAGTTAATGGTGGGGCCCTGGGGAGTGTGGTAGAACAGAGAGATCTACGGGTGCAGGTACATAGATTGTTGAAAGTTGCATCACAGTTCGACAGGGTGGGTGAAGGAGGTGTTTGGCATGCTTGCCCTCATTGATCAGAGCATTGAGTACAGGAGTTGGGACATCATGTTACAGTGTACAAGAAATTTGTAAGGCCACATTTGGAGCACTGCATACAATTCTGGTCGTCGTGGTATAGCTAGGATATCATTAAACTGCATTGGGTGCAAAAAAGATTTACAAGGATGTTGGGATAACAAAGTGTGGAGCTGGAGGAACACAGCAGGCCAGGCAGCATCAGAAGAGCAGGAAAGTTGATGTTTTGGGTCGGGACCCTTCTTCAGAAAAGATTGAACCCGAAAAGTCAATTTTCCTGCACCTCTGATGCTGCCTGGCTTGCTGTGTTCCTCCAGCTCCACACTTTGTTATCCCAACATCCTTGTAAATCTTTTTTGCACCCTATGTAGTTTAATAATATCCTAGCCAGTCATACAGTGAATGCACGGTTCTCTTATCACAGTGAAATAACAGACTGAATTGAATAGTAGAGAAGGAAATTGACCACCAAAAGCCCAAAGTTCCATTGTTTTCTGCTCAATCATCAATAGATCATTTACATCTTCTGTTTCAGAGCTACACCTACTCCCAAACATTATCACCTATTTCAAACAAGAACAGAAATTGCAGCAGGTCTGGCTGCAACTGTGAAGGGCTCTCCACAAATGTTGCTAGATCTACTGAGTTTCTTTAGCAATTTCTGTTTTTAGTTGTTTCAAATCTCCACCATTGTTCATCGTTTCATTGTTGTCTTCTTGGATTTCATAATTACCTGCTTTGTGCTCTGATTTTGAAGTCAGATTTGTTTCAAAATCAATTGAATTACAAATATAATGAACAAATGCTCACTGACACAAATCCAATGGTGCTACTTTTGATTACAATCAGCTTTTCAACAAAAGTGAACACGTTTCCAGTGAAAGAATTTAGAAAGTTGTCACTTTTATTTGTGATTGTCACTCAGGGATTATGTAAATGTTTGTCAGAGATTTACAAAGAGGCTTGGCCCAGGTTGGAGGGTCTTGTGTACCGGGGTAGACAGTAAAGTTGCTGTTGAGGCTTGAGTCATAGCTTCTACTTAGTGGCAGAGGTTTGAAGAGTGTGGTGTGCTTGTGCTGCTGCTTCTCCCTGTCTTATTCAGTGGTGGTTTTGTTCAAATCAAATTACTTCAGAGACTCCAGATAGGTTAGAGTGGGTCCATAGCAGGTCTAACTGTATTTGAAATGAATTTTTCTACAAAAGCTGTTTGCCTTGGAACTCACTGAGTAGCATTCAAGTTTATTTTCGTTTTATTGTGGTTTGAAGGATGTCCAAGAGTTGCCTAGTTTTGACAAAAAGGATGTAGAAGTCTTAGAACCCCTACAGTGTGGAAACAGGCCCTTCGGCCCAACAAGTCCACACCGAACCTCAAAGCATCCCACCCAGACCCACCCTGCTGTAACCCACCTAATCTACACATCCCTGAACACTACAGGCAATTTAGCATGGCCAATCCTCCTAGCATGCACATCTTTGGACTGTGGGAGGAAACTGGAGCACCTGGAGGAAACCCACAGAGACACAGACACGGGGAGAATGTGCAAACTCCACACAGACAGTCGCCCAAGGGTAGAATTGAACCCATGTCCCTGGTTCTGTGAGGCAGCAGTGCTAACCACTAAGCCACCGTGCCACCCCAACATTTTTTCATTTCATATGAGATATGGGTAAACAAATGAAATGGCCACCAGCTATGTGGGTATTGTTGAATCAAACAAAGTTGGTAGGTAGAGCTAGTGAGGTAGGAGGAGGTATCTGGGGAGTATGATTATTACTATTACCAGCAGTATTACTGCCAGTGGTGGGTGAACCTTTTTAGTGGACCTTATAAAATCGAAATGAAATTGAGTGATGTGAGCTATTTGATAACAATGCCAGATAGTAGGAAAACTCACACAGTGTGTCATGTGAATAAGCTCAAACGGTATTTTGATGGGGAAGGAAAGCAGAAGGAGGGTGTATTACTTATTACAACTCAAAGTGAAGAACGAAATCCAGATGATTCTGAATTTGACATTCCTAAAATTCAATTGGACAATGAGAATGTTGTCATAAATTGGGATAAATTATTGAGTTACCTTCTGAAGGAAAATCAAACTGACCTGAAAGTGTCATTACAATCACATGGAGAGATATGTGGGAATAGGCAGGGAAGTACTAAACTGTTATGCATGATGTAGATATAGGAAATGCTAATCCAATTAAGCAATATACTTATAGGCTTAAACCTCTAAAATTGGCACAGGTTCAAAAAGAGATTGAAAACATGATCAGAGAGACACAAGTGAAAAGAGTTGCAGCAAAAGAAGCTCACCCATAGTAATGGTGCCAAAACCAGATAGCACCCAATGATTATATATGGACTATCACAAAGTCAATGCAGTTATGAACTTCAATTTGTATCCTATTCTGTATTGAGAAGGTGGGACAGTAAACATATTTCTAAGCTGGATTTACTCAGAAGATAGGGGCAGGTACCTTTATGTGAAAGACCGAATGAAATTTCCGCTTTTGTGACACCAAATGTACCAGTTTAAAATCATGCCATTTGGTATGAAGAATGTGCCAGCCACATTTCAAAGACTAACCAATAAGATCATTTTGGGATTACCCAACTGTGTGCTGAACATTGACAATCTGGTGATTTTTAGTCACACATGAAAAGAACATTTGGAGCATCTCGTGGAATTGGTTGAATGACTTCAGGAGGTGGTCTTGGTGATAAACCTGGCTAAGAGTGAGTTCACAAAAACCCAAGTCACATTCCTAGGCCATATCACTAGACATGGAAAAATGACCCTAAGGGATGTGGAAACCAAAGTTATTAGGGAGTTTCCCATACCATCAATGAAGTACAATTCCTGGGACTGAGTGATTTTTATTAAAAATTCATACCAGATTTTAGCAGTGTGATTCCTCCACTGAATGACCTGTTAAAGGAGCACAGGAAATTTTAGCAGATAGAGGAGTGTCAGATGGTATTTGACAGCCTAAAAGCTGTGTTGACTACTGCTCCAGTGGTAGTAATGCCTAATTGCATAAAGTCATTTGAGGTGCTATCGATGTGGTCAAAAATCACATGACACCAGGTTATAATCAAAAAGGTTCATTTGAAACACAAGCTTTTGGAGTCTGGCTCCTTCTTCAGGTGAGAGAGAGAGAGAGAGAGAGAAAACACTTGGGCAGCCTTGGAGAATGATTGGCTTTTAATGGGGACCATTAGTGGCTGACAATGGGTAATGTGTGGTAGTAGCACATGTGATGACAAGGTTTAATTTGTGCAGGTTCATGAGGACATGGGAGAATATGCTCAGGCTCTACAATTATTGAACTTGATATTGAGTTCTGAAGACTGCAGGGCCCCTAAGCATAAAATGAGATGTTGTTCTTCCAGCTTCCTCTGATCTTTGCTGAAGCATAGCAATAAGCCTGAGACAGAGATGTTGGCTGGGGACATGGTGGCGTGTTGAAGAGGCAGGCAACTGGAAGCTCAGGGTCATTTTTACGGATGGAACATGGGTATACTGCAAAATGGTTGCCCAGTCTGCATTCTTCTCCCCAGTATAGAGCAAGACCACATTGTGAGCAGGAATACAGCAGACTAGATGGAGTGAAGTACAGGTAAATTGCTGCTTGACCTGGAAGGGGTCGCTGGGGCTGTGGATAGTAAGGAAGTAAACGGGGAGGTGCAGTATCTTCTGAGATTGCATTGGAGGATGCTGTGGGGGTATGGGGAAGTGTTGAGTGTGGGGGAGAAGAGGACTGAGGTGCCCTGGAGGGAACGGTCCCTGCGGAAGGCTGACAAGGGAGGGGAGGGGAATATCTGTCTGGTGGTGGCATCCCACTTGAAGTGATTGAAATGGCCACTAATGATCCTTTGTCTTTACAGTAAGCAGGGTGGGAGGATATATATAGTCAAGGTTTGTGTGCGTTGCTGGTTTTGTAATGGATATTGTTGGCATATTCATGTGCTTATCTAAAAGTCCCTTAAATGCCTTTATCATATGTGCCTCCACCACCATACTTGGCAGTGCATTCCAGACTCCTACCACTCTCTGTGTAAAAAAAACTTGCCCCCTCATCTCCTTTGAACTATCCCCCTCTAACCTTAAATGCATGCCCCCTAGTTTTCGATATTTCAACTCTGGGAGAAAGATTCTGACTATCAAACCTACTTTTATACTCTTCTATCAAGTCTCCCCTCAGCCTCCGCTCCAGAGAAAACAACCCAAGTTTTGCTAGCCTTTTCTTATAGCTGATACCCTCTAATCCAGACAGCATCCTGGTAAACCACTGGATTAATAGGTTAACAATAATACAACTAGGCCTCCCTCACTACTGTCTCACCAACTTTCATAGGTCTGGTTGAACAGAGAAAACCCAAGGATGGCGATACTGTTGTCTGGGACATTGTGTATAAGATATAAATCTGTGTGTATGACAATGTCAGACTGTTGCTTGATGGACAGCTATCTCAGTTTTGTCACAAGCCTGCAGCTATTACAGTGGAGTTGATTGAGTTGAGTTTGCAATTGTCTGTTCTTTAGCAAGATGGTGGGTGTTGTGGTTTTACTCTTAGTCTTTTGTAGCCATTTGGTACAATTGATTAGCTAAATGGGCCTTTCAAAGGGCAATTAAGAGTTAAACATATTACACAGAATAGAATCCCTACAGTGCAGAAGCAGGCCATTCGGCCCATCGAGTCCACGCCAACCGTCTGAAAAGCATCCCACCCAGACCCACCCCGTACCTTATTCCAACATTTCCCATGGCTAATCTACCTAATGTACACATCTCTGGCCACTATTGGCAATTTGGCATGGCCAATCCACCTAACCTGCACATCTTTGGACTGTGGGGGGCAAACCAGAGCACCTGGAGAAAACCCACGCAGACATGGGGAGAATGTGCAAACTCCACACAGACGGTCGCCCAAGGGTGGAATTGAACCCTGTTCCCTGGTGCTGTGAGGCTGCAGTGCTAACCACTGAGCCACTGTGCTGCCCCTGTGGGTCTGGAATCACATGTTGACGAGATCGGGTCAGGATAGCGGATTTCCTTCCCTAAAGGACATTAATCAAACAGATAGGTTTTTATAACAATTTGGTAGTTTTACTATCACCATTACTGATATTATCTTTTTAATCAATATTTATTTGGTAGGGTCTCAAAAGTCAGGGCTCCGAGTATGACAAAAAAGGAAAACAAATAATGGGAAAAGGAGGATATGATTTCTTCAAGTGAGTACCTTAGCTAGGCCAAATATAATAAGTTGAAAGGGCAAGTGAAGAGAAGAATGAGACTGGTAAAGACAGAATATTAGAAAGGCTGTTATTAGAAATGGAACCGAGAAATCACCCACCTGATGTAAATTGTAAGTGGGTAGAAGTCAGCTCTACACCTTGTTATCTCAGAAGTCACAGGTGGACAGGATGGTGAAGAAGGCATTCAGCATGCTGTCTTTCATTGGTCGCAGCATTGAGTAGAGGAGTTGGGATGTTATGTAACAGTTATATAAGTCATTGATAAGGCCACACTTGGAATATTATGTACTGTTTTGATCACTCTATTATAGGAAAGACATGGTTAAATTGGAAAGTGTAAAAAGAAGATTTACGAGGATGTTGCCAGGACTAGTAGGCCTGAGTTATAGGGAGAGGTTGGACAGGATAGGACTTTATTCCTTGGAATGTAGGAGAATGAGGGGGTGACCTTATTGAGGGGTATAAAATCATGAGAGACAAAGATAGAATGAATGCATGTAGTCTTTTTCCCAGGGATGGGGAATTGAAAACTAGATGGCTTAGGTTTAAGGTGAGAGGTGACAGATTTAAGAAGGACCTGAGGGTCAATTTCTTCACACAGAGAGTGGTGCATATATGGAATGGGCTGCCAGAGACAGTGGTTGAGGCAGGTACAATAGCAACATTTACAAAACATTTGGATAGGTACATGGATGGGAAGGGTTTAGAGGGATATGAACCAAGTGTGGGCAATTGGAACTAGCTGAGTGGGCACCATGGTCAGCATGGACTAGTTCGGGCCGAAGGGCCTGTTTCCATGCTGTATTTTCTATGACTCTATAAGAATCTAAAAGACAAACAGGGTGATATACACCTAGTGACACAGAATAAGGCTGGAATACTCAATTCCTTTACAAATACACTTACTAAAGAAGAGGACACTGACACAAGATTGGTAGAAATGGAAATGGTGGAACTGATGACTGGAGCAAAAATTGAGCAAATGGAAGTACAGGAAAGGTTAGCTATGCATAGCTTGGATGGATTGTAACTATTTGGTTTGGATGGCTTGCATCCTAGGTTGCTAAAGGAAGGCGGGTAGGAGATACTAGAAGGGTTTGCCATAATCTTCCAATCTTTCATGGATTGAAAGGTCTAGTGCCAGAGGACCAGAGATTGGCCAATGTAATACTCATGTTCAAGAAAGACTGTAAGGACAGTCCTGGCAATGACAGGCTGGTTTGTTTAACATCAGTGGTGAGTAAAGTTTTAGAAACAATACAACAACAACAAAAACAAAGTTGCTGGAAAAGCTCTGCAGGTCTGGCAGCATCTCTGAAGGAAAAACCAGAATTAACTTTTGGGTCTGGTGACCCTTCCTCAGGACTGATGGTGGTTGGGAAAATGTCAGTTTATATGCAGAAAAAAGGGGAGGGGATGGGGTAGGGTGTAAATGATAGGATAGAGCCTAAAGAGAGAGAAGAACAGTTGGACAAACAAAGAGTTGATAATGATTAGGCTGGGAGGGTGAATATTTGTTAATGGGGACTATTAGTGACTAATAACAGGTAGAGTGTAATGGCAGGCTATGTTGTAACAAGGCCTGGTGTGTGGGGCAGGGGATTGGGACATGGGAGAGTTTAGGCCCTAAAATTATTGAACTCGATATTGAATCCAGGGGGTCTCCAAGCACTTGGGGATCCTACAGCCTTCCGGACTCAATATCGAGTTTAATAATGTATCAAAACGTTAACTCTGATTTTTCCTTCACAGATGCTGCCAGATCTGCTGAGCTTTTCCAGCAACTTTGTTTTTGCTCCTGATTTATAGCATCTGCAGTTCTTTTGGTTTTTATTTAGAAACAATAATCAGGAGAACAAAATCACCAGGGACTTAAAGAAATTTGAATTAAGGAAAACCAACACAGATATGTAAAAGGCAGATTGTACTTAATTAATTGAGATTTTTGATAAACAGAGAAAGTTGATGAAAGTATGTCCAGTCTTGAGTCACTCAATGTGTTCAAAGTTGATCCCATTTTGCACAGTGGTATTGCCACATGACTTTAAATTTCCACCTGGCATGATAGGATTTCAACTCATGGGTTATCAGATCAGATTATTTGTCCAGTGACAATCACTGTTATGCTGTACCCACAGAAACCATTTAGTGGGATAGCAGAGAGGGAGGTTTACATCAAACCTGCATTGGGCCTGACCTGGGAGTATTTGATGGGGACACTGCAGGGGGAGATTTACTCTGTATCTAACCCTGTGCTGTCTTTGTCCAAGGAGTGTTTGATGGAGACAGTGGCCGGAGTGCTTTACTTCCAGATTGGAAGAGTAGATGGAGTTTGACTATGTATTTAATCCTGTGCTGACCCTGACCTGGGGAGTGTTTGATGGGGGCAGTATCAGGGGAGCTCTAGTTTCAGTTTAAAAGAATAGAGAGAGCCTTACTCTTTATCTGGCATATCTCTGATTTGTTGATTGTGGGAAGGCTTAGGTCTGTCTATCACTTGCTGCTGGCATGCAAGTCGGCCTGCTTTGTAGCTTCAGCATGTTGACATCTCGGTTTTAGGTTGTACTTGGTGCTCCTCCTGGTATGTCCTTCTGCACTTTTCATTGAACCAGAGTTGATCACTCGGTTTGATGGTAATGGAATGGGGGATATACTGGGTCATGAGGTAGCACGTTGTGTAGGAGTATAATTCTCCTGCTGCTGATGGCTCACAGTATCTCATGGATGCCCAATGTTCAGTTGCCAGATCTATTTGACGTCGATACCATTTAGCACAGTGATAATGTAAGGTATTTTCAAATTTAAGCTGGAACTTTATTGCACAAGATGGTAGCTCTTGGTAAAGTAGGTAATGTATTTGCTTGGATTGAGGATTGGCTAACACACAGAAGAAATAGTTGGGATTATTGGGTCTTTTTCACATTGGAAAAACACAAGCAGTGAAGTCCAAAAGAAACATTCGTTAGACCTCAATTATTTATATCTATTTTAACGACTTGGAGAAGTGATGGGGGTGGGGTGCAGGGTGTAATGTGTCTAAATTTGTTTATCGTATAAAAAGAGGTGTGAAGACATGAGATATCTGCAAGGGGATGCATACAGGTTGAGTGAGTGGGCAAAAACTTGGCTGATGCAGTTTAATATTGGGAAGTATGAGGTCATATACTTTGGAAGGAAAAACCAAAAGGCAACAACTATGCAAGGAAGACAACAAGGTGCAGGGCTGGATGAACACAGCAGGCCAAGCAGCATCATAGGAGCAGCTTGGC
>NC_063354.1:47304453-47325727 GCF_021869965.1 Rhincodon typus | reverse complement strand
TGCAGGGCTGGATGAACACAGCAGGCCAAGCAGCATCATAGGAGCAGCTTGGCCTGCTGTGTTCATCCAGCCCTGCACCTTGTTGTCTCCGATTCTCCAGCATCTGCAGTTCCTACTAACTATGCAAGGAAGTCTTGTCACAACCTAACCAAGAATTAGTGTGGCCATAGAAGGAAAGCTGTGTGCAGTTCCACTTGCCACACTATCAGAAGGACGTGATTGCACAGGATAGGGTGCAGAGGATATTCTCTAGGATGTTGTCTGGGATGAAAAGTCTCAGTTATGAGGAGAGACTGGATAGGCTGGGTTTTTTCCTGGATCAGAGGATGCTGAGAGGGCGATTGAGATGTACAAAATTATGAGAGGCACAGGCAGAGTAAACTGTGAGAAAATTTCCCTATGGCAGCTGTGTCTAAGACCCGAGGCCACATGTTTAAGGTGAGGAGTAAGTGGTTTAGAGGACATCTAAGAAAATGTTTTCACCCAGAGAGTGGAAGAAATATAGAACTTCCTGCCTGAGAGGGTGGTGGAGGCAGGTACTCTCATAATATTTAAAAGGCATCTGGATGTGCACTTAAAATGCTGGGGCATAGGTAAATGTTGATTGGCATGGATGGGGTTGCCAGAAGGGCCTGTTTCTAAGCAGTATGACTGTAAAAACCCTTGCTGTATATGGCCTGCAAGTATTTGTGTTGAGACAGCTTTACTTTCATTTTAAAAGAGTAGAAGAAGCTTTACTCTGTATCTAACCCCATTCTGAATCTGTCATGGGAATAATTGACAGGAACAGTGAAGACTGAGCTTTAATTTCAGTTTTAAAGTATATAGGTAGCTGTTCTTCCATTTTAAAAGAGAGGGAGCTTTCTTCATTATCAGGCCTGCACCTGAGCTTGGAGTGTTTGATGGGGACAGTGTAGTGGAAGTTTACATACAGTTTAAAGAGTAGTGGCAGTTTTACTCTGTATCTAATCTCGTGCTGTCCCTCTTCTAGGAGTGTTTGATTTGTAACTATCGAGGATGCTTCACTTTCAGTTTAAGAGTATTGAGAGCTTCATTTTCATTTTAAAAGAGGGACCCTTAGACTGTATCTAACCCTGTGCTGTAGCTGTCTTGGGAGTGTTTCTTGTGACAAATTGGAGGGACCGTAACTTTCTGTTTAAAAGAAGTTTTACTCTCCCTTACCCTGTGCTGCCCTTGTCCTAGGAGTGCTTGATAGAAATAATGTAGAGGATACTTTACTCTGTATGTTAACACTTGCCATACATGTTACAGCAGAGTTTGATGGGGATGGTGAGGAGGAACTTTACTTTACAGAGCTGTACTCTGTCTGTTACCCTGTGCTGTCCGTGTCCTGGATGTGTTTGATGAGGCACTATTGCAGTGCTTTACATTCAGTCTAAAAGAGTTGAGGAATCTACACTTGGGACCAACCACATGCTGTACATTTCCTGGGAGTGTTTTATGGGACAGTGTCAAGGGATTTTTACTTTCACGTCACTTTCAGTTTAACAAAAGAGGGAACTTTATTTTCTGTCTTAAAGGGTAGAAGATTTACTCTTTTTGTCTAAACCTGTGCTTTACCTGTAATTGGAGTGTTTGATTTGGATAGATTGGAGGGAGCGGTAGTTTCAGTTTGAGAGGGAACTTCATTGTTTATCACATCCCATGTGATAAAGCTTCATTATCAGTGTAAAAGAGTAGAGCAAGCTTTACTCTGTATCTAACCTTGTGCTGTCTCTGTCCTGGGAGTGTTTGATGGGACACCGTCAAGGGACCTTTAATTTCAGTATTAAAAAATAGAGGCAGCTTTAGTCTGTATCTAATTCCATTTTGTCCCTGTCATTGGGAGTATTTGAAGGGGGACAACACACTGGAGGGCTTATTTCTTGTTTAAAAGTGTAGATATGTTTTACCTTCAGTTTAAAAGAATGTTACTCTTTGTATCTAACCTCGTGCTGTCCTTGTCCTGTAATAATTGATGGGGATGTTGTCGAGGGAGCTTTATTATCAGATTAAAAGAGAGAGCTTTCCTCTGTATCTAACCCTGTGCAGTCCCTGACCTGAGGCTTTTTTGATGAAGACTGTGTAGTGGTAACTTTACTCTGTATTTAACCCGTGTTACCCTTGTCCTGGGAGTGTTTGATGGCCAGTGTCGAGGCATCTTTACTTTAATGTGCTGTACCGATACTACTGCCACAGAGCTGCCAGCAATCCTTACATCAACCAAGAATCTTGAAGCCAGATTGTTCTTTTAGCAGTGAAGATGGGAGTTGTGCGTTCAGACTCTGTAGAATCCCTGGCATAACATACTCTTTGGGAATTGTCTGGGAAATTGAAGATTCCAATGGGCAACTCCCCTAGTCAAGAACCCTGTGAAAGTATCTATTTAAATCAGAGAATTCGGCAGGTTCCCCTGAACTTTAGTAAACAATTAGAATTACATAGAATCCTTAAAGTGTAGAAACAGGACATTCAGCCCAAAAAGTCCATAGCTCTCTAAACAGCACCCCACCCAGATTCATGCCCCCTACCCTATCCCTGTAACCTTGTATTTTGCCTGGTTAACCCACCTAAACTGCATATCCCTGGACACTACAGGCAATTCAGCTTGACCAATCTGCCTAACCTGCACATCTTTGGACTGTGGGAGGAAACCCATGCAGACAGTTGCCTGGAGCTAGAACTGAACCCAGCTCCTGGCGCTGAGATGCAGCAATGCCAACCACTGAACTCAGGAAAATTCAGCTATCAAAATCTTGGTCTAACTCCTGAGCAATCACTTCTGAGCGGACAACTACCCTCCGTATAGGACCTGACAAACACACTCTCTTCATGGGCAGTAAATGCTGACATTGATGCTGACATCTTCCTGGTGTCCGTTTATCAGTGCAGTGGAGGGGATTCTTCTGATGTCAACATAACAATTGATAGATAATGACGTGTGTTATCTCTGACTCCTGCATCTGCAGTTCTTGCTATCTCTGATTGATAGATAGTGTTGTTTTAGCTGCCACTTCCAAACCTCTGCCATACCATGGTTCGTACTATTTCCTGAGATAACAAGGTGTAGAGCTGGATGAACACAGCAGGCGAGGCAGCATCAGAGGAACAGGAAAGCTGACGTTTCGGGTCTGGAACTTCTTCAGAAATGGGGGAGGAGAAGGGGACTCTGGAATAAATAGAGAAGTGGGGGGAGGCGATGATGGAAAGTGGATAAAGGAGCAGATAGGTGGAGAGAAGACGGACAGGTCAAGGAGGCGGGGATAGAGCCAGTAAAGGTGAGTGTAGGTAGGGGTTTGGTCAATTGAGGGAAGACGGATAGGTCAAGGAGACGGGGATGAAGGTGGGGGGTGGGGGTTGGTCAGCGAGGTGGGAGGACCGGATAAGTGGGAGGAAAGACGGACAGGTCAAGGAGACGGGGACGAGCTAGGCTGGTTTTGGGATCAGGTCCGGGGTGGGGAGATTTTGAAGCTTGTGAAGTCCACATTGAGACCATTAGGCTGCAAGGTTCCCAAGCGAAATATGAGGTGCTGTTCCTGCAGCCTTCCGGTGGCATCGTTGTGGCACTGCAGGAGGCCCAAGATGGACATGTTGTCCAAGGAGTGGGAGGGGGAGTTGAAGTGGTTTGCGACTGGGAGGTGCAGTCGTTTGTCACAAACCGAGCGTAGGTGCTCCATAAAGTGGTGTCTAAGCCTCCGCTTGGTTTCCCCGATGTAAAGGAGGCCACATTAGGTACAGTGGATACAATGTACCACATTAGCAGATGTGCAGGTGAACATCTGTTTAATGTGGAAGGTTTTCTTGGGGCCTGGAATGGGGGTGAGGGGGGAGGTGTGGGGGCAGGTGGAGCACTTCCTGCGGTTGCAGGGAAAATTGCCAGGGGTGGTGGGGCTAGTGGGGAGTGTGAAGTGGACGAGGGAGTCACGGAGAGAGTGGTCTCTCCAGAAGGCAGATAAAGATGGGGAGGGAAAAATGTTCTTGGTAGTGGGGTCAGATTGCAGGTGGCGGAGGATGATGCATTGAATCTGGAGGTTGAGGGGGTGGTATGTGAGGACAAGGGGATTTGTCTTTGTTGTTATTGCAGGTAAGGCTTGTGAGGGATTATCTCCGTTATATTGATGAGTGTATCGGCGCCGCCTCGTGCTCCCACGGGGACCTCGAACCGTTCATCCACTTTATTAACACCTTCCACCCCAACCTTAAGTTCACCTGGACCATCTCCAATACATTACACTCCTTCTTGGACCTCTCTGTTTCCATCTCTGGCAGCCACCTGGAAACCGATATCTATTTCAAACCTACCGACTCCCACAGCTACCTAGAATACACCTCCTTTCACCCACCTTCCTGCAAGAATGCCATCCCCTATTCCCAATTCCTTTGCCTCCGCCGCATCTCCCGAGATGAGGCATTCCACTGCCAGACATCCCAGATGTCCTCATTTTTCAAGGACCGCAATTTCCCGTTCACTGGTTCAAAACGCCCTCGACTGCACCTCTCGCACTTCCCACAACTCATCCCTCACTTTTCCCTGCAACCGCAGGAAGTGTTACACCTTCCCCCACACTTCACCCCCCATCCCCATCCCCATTCCCAGGCCCCAAGAAAGCCTTCCATCCCCATTCCCAGGCCCCAAGAAAACCTTCCACTTTAAACAGATGTTCACCTGCACATCTGCTAATGTGGTATATTGTATCCGCTGTTCCCGATGTGGTCTCCTCTACATCAGGGAAACCAAGCGGAGGCTTAGAGACCGCTTTGTGGAACACCTACGCTCGGTTCGTGACAAACGACTGCACCTCCCAGTCGCAAACCACTTGGACGACATGTCCATCCTGGGCCTCCTCCAGTGCAGCAACGATGCCACCGAAGGCTGCAGGAACAGCACCTCATATATCGCTTGGGAACCCTGCAGCCCAATGGTCTCAGTGGGGACTTGACAAGCTTCAAATTCTCCCCAGCCCAGCTCGTCCCCGTCTCCTTGGCCTGTTCGTCATTTCTCCCACCTATCCGGTCCTCCCACCTCACTGACCAAACCCCACCCCCACTTCCTACCTTCCAGCCTCATCCCTATCTCCTTGACCTATCCGTCTAATCCCCTACCTATACATACCTTTACTGGCTCCATCCCCGCCTCCTTGACCTGTCCGTCTTCTCTCCACCTATCTGCTCCTTTATCCACCTTCCATCATCGCCTCCCCCCCCTCGTTTATTCCGGTGTCCGCTTCCCCTCCCCCATTAAGAAGGGTCCTGACCCGAAACGTCAGCTTTCCTGCTCCTCTGATGCTGCCTGGCTCTACACCTTGTTATCTCTCCAGCATCGGCAGTTCCTACTATCTCGTACTATTTCCTGACTTTCACCCTGAAAGGCACAGCAGCGGCTATTGCAAAGCACGGACAGGCTCATGAGCTCTACCTCGAGCGCAATCATTCTGAGACAACAAGGTGCAGAGCTGGATGAACACAGCAGGTCAAGCAGCATCATAGGAGCAGAAAGGCTCAGGTGCCGTTCGATGAGAGCAGATGGGATTCAGTAGACCACATAACCAAAGCCTCAGGCCTTAAACTGAGCGTTGTCGCCGCCATTTTCCCGATAGGGCGCATGCTCAATCGCTGCTATTCCCTGTTTTGGGGGCGGGAAAGTAGCTGTCATCGTGCGCATGCGCGATTAGCCGCAGGCTAATCACGATGGTTGGCGTTTGCTCAGTTGCTGCTATTTCCCGTATGGGTGCGGGAGAGCGGGGAAGTCGGGGTCAAAGTGTGCAGCGTCATATCAGGCCTGCCGCGATGGATCCGTTGATGCAGCGGTACGTCGCTGCGATGGTGTTGAGTGGCGTCGGAGATGCAATCGGCTTCCGTAATGAGAGCTGGGAGTTCTGTACCAGCGGTCAGAAGATTCACGAGGAGCTGCGGGAGCTGGGTGGACTTGACCGCATTAATGTATCTGGCTGGAGGGTCAGTGATGACACGGTTATGCACTTGGCCACAGCCCGGGCCCTGACGGCCAGCCCGGTGTCGGAGAAAAACCCGCAGCAGCTTTACAGCAGACTGGCTGCTGAATACCAGGAGAGCATGAACGACATGACAGGGAGAGCACCAGGTGAAAATAACACGAACTATCAGGGGAGAGCGCACACGAACTAACTGTGTGGTCCAGTGGGGTACAGAGCACACTGACTATATCGCTGAAATAACAGGAAGAACAGTATGTGCTGAAGATATGAAACCAAAACAGAAATTTTGCTGGAGAAACTGCATCTGTGGCGCGAAAGAAGTTTCAAGTGCAGTGAAGTGATAGACATGTTAGTGGGGGAGCATTTTGGTGCCGGTGATCATAATTCTATTAGTTTTAAAATAGTTATGGAAAAGGATAGGCCTTGTCTAAACGTTCTAAATTGGAGTAAGGCCAAGAACTTCCAAATGTTTTTTGATTGCGATAGACTGATTGCATGTAAAGTGATGACTGGAAATGGGAGGCTTTCAAAAGTGAGATAATGGGAGCCCAGAGACAGTATGTTCCTGTTAAGGTGAAGGGAGCAACGCGTGACTAGAGATATTGAGGCTTTGCTCAAAAAATGGAGGTATATATCAGGTTATAGACAACTGGGATCAAGTGAATCTCTTGAAGAGAATAAGAAGTAGGGACATTCTTAAGAGGGAAATCAGAAGAACAAAAACGAGATATGAGACCCTTGGCAGATCAGGTTAAGAATAATCCAGAGATTCAAGAAGTACTTTAGAGGCAAAAGAGCAAGTAAGGAGAGAATAGGGCTCCTTAAAGATCAACTATCTGTGGAACCACAGGAGATGGGAGAGTTACTAAACAATTATTACATATCAGTATTTACTGTGCCGAAAGACGTGGAGGCTAGGGAACTTGGAAAATACATATTGATGTCTTGAAAACAGCCTACATTACAGAAAAGGAGGTGCTGGAGGTCTTAAAAAAACACAAAGGGGACCTGATCAAGTGTATCCCAGGACATTGTGGGAAGCTAGGGAAGACATTGCAGACATATTTGCATCATCTATGGGCACAGTGAGGTGCCAGAGGACTGGAGGGTGGTTGATGTTGTGCCTTTATTTAAAAAAGGCTGCAAGAAGAAGCTGGAAACTATAGACTGGCGAGTCTGATGTCAGTGGTGGGTAAACTGTTGGAGGGGATTCTGAGAGACAGGCTTTACGTGTATTCGGAGACGCAAGGACAGATTAGGGATAGTCAACGTGGCTATATCTCTCAAACTTGATTTGAGTTTTTTTTTTGAGGATGTAGCCAAGAAGATAGATGAGGGCAGAGCAGTAAATGTTGCCAGTGGGGACTTTTGCAAGGCCTTGGACAAAGTTCTGCATAGTAGAACATAGAACAGTACAGCAACAGTATAGGCCCTTCGGCCCACAATGTTGTGCTGAACTTTTACCCCAAACCTAAGGTCTATCTAACCTCCACCCCTACCTATATACTATCATCCATAAGCCTATCTAATAGCTGCTTAAATGCCCCTAATGAGGCCGACTCCACTACCCTCTCCGGCAATGCATTCCACGCCCCTACCACTCTGAGTAAAGAACCTACCTCTGACATCTCCCCTATATCTACCTCCACTCACTTTAAAACTATGCCCCCTTGTATTTGCTACCTCCACCCTAGGAAAAAGTCTCTGGCTGTCCACTCTATCTATACCTCTGATCATTTTGTACACCTCTATCAAGTCACCTCTCATCCTTCGTCGTTCTAAAGAGAAAAGCCCTAGCTCTCTCAACCTTTCCTCGTAAGACCTTCCCTCCATTCCAGGCAACATCCTGGTAAATCTCCTCTGCACCTTTTCCAATGCTTCCACATCTTTCCTGTAATGAGGCGACCAGAACTGGACGCAATACTCCAGATGTGGCTGAACCAGGCTTTTGTAGAGCTGGAGCATAACTTCACGGCTCTTGAACTCAATCCCTCTATTAATGAAAGCTAACACACCATACGCCTTCTTAACAACTCTATCCACCTGGGTGGCAGCTTTCAGGGAACTGTGGACATGAACCCCAAGATCCCTCTGCCCTTCCACACTGCAAAGAATCTTTCCATTAACCCTGTATTCTGCTTAACGGAAGACTGGTTAGTCAAGTTAAATTACATGGGATCCAGGCACAGCTTGCCAATTAGTTACAAAATTGACTTGAGGATAGGAAACAGAGGGTGGTGTTGGTGGAGAGTTGTTTGTCAGACTGGGGCACTGTGAGCAATGCTGTTCCATAGGGATCAAGTGCTGGGTCCACTGTTGTTTGTCATTTATGTAAACAATTTGGATGAGAAAATGGGAAGCATGGTTAGCAAGTTTGGTCAGATGATGCCAAAATTAATGGTATAGTGGACAGTGAAGAAGATTATCTAAGAGTCCAGGGGGATCTTGATCAGCTGGGCCAATGAGTGAGAAGTGGCAGATGGTGTTTAATTTAAATAAGTACGAGATGTTGCATTTTGGTAAGATGAACAAGGGCGAGACTTACACAGATAATGGTAGGGCTCTGGGGTTTGCTGTTGAACAGAGAGACCTAGGATTCAGGTACATAGTTCTTTGCAAGTTGCATCATAGGTAGACAGGATGGTAAAGAAGGCGTTTGGCACACTTGTCTTCATTGCTCAGACCATTGAGTATAGAAGTTGAGATGTCAACTTGCAGTTGTACAGGATGTTGGTGATGCCACTTTAGGTAAACTGTGTAGATTTCTGATCGCCCTGCTATGGAAGGATATTATTAAATTGGAAAGGGTGCAGAAAAGATTTACAAGGAAGTTACTGGGAATGGGCAGCATGGTGGCTCAGTGGTTAGCACTGCTGCCTCACAGCGCCAGGGACCCGGGTTTGATTCCACCCTCGGGTGACTCTGTGTGGCGTTTGCTCATTCTCCCTATGTCTGCGTGGGTTTCCTCCGGCTGCTCTGGTTTCTTCCCGCAGCCCAAAGATCTGCAGGCTAGGTGGATTGGCTATGCTAAATTGCCTGTAGCGTTCAGGGATGTGTAGAGTAGGTTATGGGGGATGGATCTGGGTGGGATGCTCTATAGGTCAATGTGGACTTGTTGGGCTGAAGGGCCTGTTTCCACACACTAGGGATTCTATGATGGAGGGTTTGAGTTATAAGGAGAGGCTGGATAGGGTGTTTTTTTTTCCTAAAGTGTAGCAGGTTGAGAGATGACCTTATAGAGAGTGTAAAATCATGAGGGGTGTAGAGAAGGTGAATAGCAAAAGTAACTCTAAAAGTGACCCTGTGAGCCTTTTTCAAAACTGCCAGGCCTGTTGAGTTTCTGTTTTTTTTTCTCTACATCTGACAGAGACAAGGAACAACACTCACCATGATTATGAGCCAGTGCAGTACATAGGAGCAGAATTAGGTCATTGGGCCTTTTGAGTCTGATTTGCCATTCAGTAAGATTGTGACTGACCATTCAATTCGGTAAAATAGAACAAATGACTGTAAATGCTGGAGATCTGAAACAGGAACGAACCTTTTGGCCTATGCCAAATTAAACTAATCCCTTCAGCCTGCCCTTGGTCCATATTCGTCCATTCCTTGCATTTTCATGTGCTTATCTAAAAGTCCCTTAAATTCCGTTATAGTATCTGCCTCAACCACCACCCCTGGCAGTGTGTTCCAGACTCCTACCACACTGTGTTTTTAAAAAAAAAACTTGCCCCCTCTCAACTTAAATACATGCCCCCTGGTATTAGACATTTCAACTCTGGGAAAAAGATTCTGACCATCAACTCAATCTATGCATCTCACAATTTCATACAGTTCTGTCAAGTCCCTCTTCCCTCAGGCTCTGCGACTCAAGAGAAAACAACCTGAGTTTTCTAGCCTCTCCTTACAGCTCATACCCTCTAATCCAGGCAGCATCCTGGTAAACCTCTTATGCATCCTCCAAAGCCTCGACATCCTTCCCATCACACTTACATTATTGCGTTCAATTCTGGTTGCAACATTATGGGAATAGGGGATGGCATTTTTGCAGGAAGGTGGATGGGAGGAGGTGTATTCTAGGTAGCTG
Source organism: Rhincodon typus (assembly GCF_021869965.1). Taxonomy (NCBI): domain Eukaryota; kingdom Metazoa; phylum Chordata; class Chondrichthyes; order Orectolobiformes; family Rhincodontidae; genus Rhincodon; species Rhincodon typus. The sequence continues at coordinate 47,315,689 of NC_063354.1, read as the reverse complement.
TGGGAGTCGGTGGGCTTGAAATGGATATCAGTTTCTAGGTTGTTGCCCGAGATGTCGTCTGAGGAATGGGAGAGGGAGTTGAAATGGTTGCCCGAGATGGAGACGGAGAGGTCCAGGAAGGTGAGAGAGGTGTTAGAGATAGTCCAGGTAGACTTAAGGTTGGGGTGGAAGGTGTTGGTGAAGTGGATGAACTGTTCGAGCTCCTCGTGGGAGCACGAGGCGGCGCTGATACAGTCATCGATGTAACGGAGGAAGAGGTGGGGTTTAGGGCCAGTGTAGGTACGGAAGAGGGATTGTTCCACGTAACCTACAAAGAGGCAGGCATAGCTTGGGCCCAAGCGGGTACCCATGGCTACCCCCTTTGTCTGTAGGAAGTGGAAGGAATTGAAAGAGGAGTTGTTGAGGGTGAGGACGAGTTTGGCTCAGCGGATGAGGGTGTCAGTGGAGGGGGACTGGTCGGGCCTATCTCTGATACAATTTTAACCCCACTGCGAAGCCTCTTCTAAGGATGCCTAGCCTGAAGAAGTTACCCTGCTCCCTGCTACCCTTGCTTGGCCTGCTGTGATCGTCCAGCTCTGCGCCTTGTTGTCTCAGATTCTCCAGCATCTGCAGTTCCTACTATCACTATCCTCCATATCCTTTTCTTGGGTGAATACAGATGCAAGGTATTCATTTAGGATTTCACCCACATTCTCTGCCTCCCAGCACATGTTCCCTCCTTTATCCTTAAGTGGTCCTACATTCTCCCCAGCTATCCTCTTGTTTTAATGTATATATAGAATGCCTTGGGATTCTCTTTAAACCTACTTGCCAAGGTCATTTCATGGTCCCTTCTTGCTCTTCTAATTCCCTGCTTGAGTACTTTCCTACTTTCCTACTTTCCTGCTTTCCTTGTTCCTCACGGGCCCTGTCCGATTTAAGTTCCTAAACCTTATATGTGCTTCTTTATCCCTTTTTGTCTAAGTTCACAACCTCCCTCTTTATCCAAAGGTCTCTTCCCTTGCTATCCTTGTCCTTTGAAGAGACAGAATGCAGACTGCGTGACTTCTCTGGACAGAATGCAAATGTTCTGCAAAGCAATAATCTCAAGCTTCCAGTTGCCTGCCATTTCCACACATCACCGTGTTCCCTGGCCAACATTTCTGTCACAGACCTGCTGCAGTGTTTCATCAAGCCTCAACACAAGCTCGAAGAGCAACATCTTATTTTCCACTTGGGGACCCTGCAGCCTGTAGGACTCAACATTGAGTTCAATAACTTTAGAGCCTTATATGGTTTTTTTTTAATCCACGCCACATCTGGCACTGTTATGACATAGGTTGCTTAGAGCTCAGCCGTACTTTTAGGCCTGTTATCATGTAATATAGGTTGCATTCAATGCAGCTCACCCATTTTCTCTTACTGTTAGCTCTTATTATCATGTATTCAGGTTTTCTTCTGTCCTGACCTGCTTTCAATAATCTAGTTTATACAAAACCCTTTCATATCACTGTCTCGCTGGGCTCCATCTCCACCTACTGATGCACGCACACACACACACACACACCTGTAAACAGACCTGATGAAGAGTCAATGGACTCAAAACGTTTGCACTTTCTCCAGCAATTTCTGTTCTGATCCAACTCAGTATCCTGTCCCTACCTTTTCCCTATATCCTTTTGATCCCTTTTGTCCTAAGAACTATTCCTACGATGTTCGTGGAAGTCTTCAATATTTTGGCCTTAACGGTTTCACCACAATGAGTGAAGAAATTCCTTCTCATCTGTGTCTTAAAAGGCCTAATCTTAAACTGGGACCCCTAGTTCTGAACTCCTCATTCATTGAGAACATTCGTTCTGCATTTGCCCTATTTCATACTTGTAGAATGTTATACATTCCTATGAGATTCCCCCCTCATTCATCTAAACTCCAGCGAATACTATCCTAACCAATCGGTCTCTCCCCATACATCAGTCCCATCATCCCAGGAATCCCAGTAAATCCTCTTTGCTCATTTGCCAGAACATTCGTCCTCGATGAGGAGACCAAACACACACTACTCCAGGTGTGGCCTTACCACTGCCCTGTAAAGTTGCAGCAAGATATCCCTGTTGCTATAAAGGCCAACATACCATTTATCAGTTCTGAAGAAGGGTCACTGGACTCAGTGTTAACTCTGTTTCCTACCCACAAATCCTGCCAGACGTACTGAGTTTCTCAAGGACTTTCTGTTTTTGATTGTTTCAGATCTCCAGCATCTGAAATTCTTTGCTTTATTACATACCATTTACCTTCTTCACCACCTACTGTACCAGCATACTTACTTTCAGTGACTGATGTAAGAGGATAACTAAGTTTTATTGCAATTTCCATTTCAAATCATCACTGTTTGCCTGTTTTTGTGAACGAGCCCCTGACATCTATGAAACAAATGAAAACAGAAATTGTTGGAAAAACTCAGCCGGTCTGGCAGCATCTGTGAAAGTAAAATGGAGAGTGCAACAGGGCAACACAAGGTACATCTGAAAGTGAGATGTCAGCCTGGTGAAGGTACCAAACAGGACTACTTGCATGCCAAACAACATAAGCAGCAAGTGATAGACAGAGCTAAGCAATCCCATCCCACAACCAACAGATCTCAAGCTCTACTGTCCTGTCACATCCGGTTGAGAATGGTGGTGGACAATAAAACAACTCACTGGAGTAGAACGCTCGACAAATACCCCCATCCTCAATGATTGAAGGGCCCAGCATATCAGCGCATAAGATAAAGCTGAAGCATTTGCAGCAAACATCAGCCAGAACTGCTGAGTGAATGGTCAATCTCAGCCTCCTCCAGTGGTGCCCAGTATTATGGATACAAGTCTTCAGCCGATTTGATTCACTCTACATGATCTCAAGAAATGATTGGAGGCACTGGATACTGCAAAGGCTCTGGGTTCTGACAACATTCCAGCAATAGTGCTGAAGACTTGTGCTCCAGAATTTGCTGCTCCCCTAGCCAAGCTGTTCTAATACAGTTACAACACTGGCATCTATCCTACAATGTAGAAAATTGCCCAGGTACGTCCTGTACATAAAAAGCAGGACCAATGCAATCTGGCCAATTATTAGCCAATTGTCTACTCTGAATCATCAGTAAAGTGATGGAAGGTGTCATCAACAGTGCAGTTAAGCAGCACTGGCTCAGCAATAGCCTGCTCAGTGATGCCCAGTTTGGGTTTCGCCAGGGCCACTCAGTGCCTGACCTCATTACAGCCTTGGGTCAAACGTGGACAAAAGAGCTGAATTCCAGAGGTGATGTGAGAGTGACAGCCCTTGACATCAAGGGTGCATTCAACCAAATGTGGCATCAAGGAGCCTTAGCAAAACTGGTATCGGGTGTAAACTGTCTGCTTGTTGGAGTCATACCTGGCATTTGAGAAGATGGTAGTGGTTGTTGGAGATCAGTCATCTGAGTTTCGAGGACAGGTCTGCAGGAGTTTGTCAGGGCAGTATCCTAGGCCTAACCACCTTCAGTTGCTTCATCAATGACCTTACCACCATGATAAGGTCAGAAGTGAGGCTGTTCGCTGATGATTGCACAATGTTCGGCACTATTTGCGACCCCTCAGATATTGATGCAGTCCATGTTCAAATGTAGCATGATCTGGACAATATTCCGGCTTGGGCTGACAAGCAGCAAGTAAAATTAGCGTCACAAAAATGGCACCTATGACCATCACCAATAAGAGACAATCTAACTACTGTCCCATGCAATGGTGTTATCATTACTGAATTCCCCACTACTGCATTCTCCAGATTAAATGGGAGGACTGAAACAAAAACTAGTATCTACATTAAACAAAGACAATGTGTTGGAGAAACTCAGCAGGTCTGGGAGCAACAAAGACAAAAATAGTTTGAGGGGCTCAACAAGTCTGGCAGCATCTGTGGAGAGAAGTCAGAGTTAACATGATCCTTCCTCAAAATACAGATGCTGCCAGACCTGCTGAGTTCCTCCAGCACTTTGTTTTTGTCTCAGATCTCCAGCATCTGCAAATCTCTGCAAAGAGGTGTGATCATTTTCTTTTAGATAGGGACGGCATGGTGGCTCAGTGGTTAGCACTGCTGCCTCACAGCGCCAGGGATCCAGGTTCGATTCGATCCATGTTTAATGTCGTGGTTGTTAAAGGATGCAGCAGGATATAGATCAGTTGCAGATATGGGCGGAGGAATGGCAGATGGAGTTTAATCCTAGTGAGTCTGAGGTGCTGCAATTTGGGAGATCAAATATTAAGGAAAAGTATATAGTTAATGGCAGGACCCTGAACAGCATTGATGTTCAAAGGGATCTTGTGTTTCAAGTCCATAGCTCCCTGAAAGTGACCACTCAAGTAGGTAATGGTAAAGAAGGCATATGACATTCTTGCCTATACTGGTTGGAGAATTGAGTACAAGAGTCAGGATGTCAAGTTGCAGCTTTATAAGACTTTGGTTAGGCCACACTTAGGGTATTGTGTTCAATTCTGGACGCCACATTACAGGAAGGATGTGGAGGCTTTGGAGAGGATGCATAAGAGGTTCACCAGGATGCTGTCAGGGTTACAGGATATGAGCTATAAGGAGAGGCTAGAAAACTTAGGTTGTTTTCTCTCGAGTCGCAGAGGCTGAGGGGAGAGACTTGACAGAAGTGTATAAAATTATGAGATGCATAGATTGGGTTGGCAGTCAGAATCATTTTCCCAGAGTTGAAATGTCTAATACTAGGGGACATGCATTTAAGGTGAAAGGGGGAAAGTTCAAAGGAGATGTGTGCGGCATGTTTTTTTAACATGGTGTCATAAGGGTCTGGAACTCACTGCCAGGGGTGGTGGTGGAGGCAGATACGATTGGGGAATTAGAGGGACTTTTGGATAAGCACATGAATATGCAAGGAATGGAAGAATATGGACCAAGGGCAGGTAGAAGGGATTAGTTTAATTTTCTGTCATGTTCAGCACAGCATTGTGGGCTAAAGGGGATGTTCCTGTGCTGTAGAGTTCTGTGTTTTATCCTCGGGTTTACCATTGGCCAGAAACTCCACTGGAGTCAGCACATAAACATGTGGCTAGAAAAGCAGGTCAGAGGCCAAGAATACTATGGTGAGTAACTCACCTCCTGACTGTCCCCTCAAGCCTGCCTATCATCATTGGGCGGCACGGTGGCTCAGTGGTTAGCACTGCTGCCTCACAGCACCAGCGACCCAGGTTCGATTCCACCCGCGGGCGACTGTCGGAGTGGAGTTTCTGCATGGGTTTCCTCTGGGTGCTCCAGTTTCCTCCCACAGTCCAAAGATGTGCAGGTTAGGTGGACTGGCTATGGTAAATTGCCCGTAGTGTCCAGGGGTGTGTAAGTTAGATTAGCCATGGGAAATGCAAGGTTACAGGGAAAGGCAAGGGGGATAGGTCTGGGCGGGATGCTCTTCGGAGGGGCGGTGTGGACTTGTAGGGCCGATTGGCCTATTTCCACATGGTAGGGATTCTATGATTTCTATGATCTACAAGGCACAAGTCAGGAGTGTGATGGAATACTCCCCACTTGCCTGGGTGAGTGCAGCTCTAATAACACTCAAGAAGCTTGACACCGTTTAGGATAAAACAGCCCACTTGATTGGCACCACATCCACAAACATCCACTCCCTCCACCATCGACACTCAGTAGCAGTAGTGTGGATTACCTACAAGTTGGACTGTAGAAATTCACCAAAGATCTTTAGACTACACCTTCTAAACCCATTTTCATTTAGAAGGACAAGGACAACAGCTACATGGGAACACCACCACCTTCAAGTTCCCCTCCAAGTCACTCACCATTCTGACTTTGAAATATATTGCTGATCTTTCATTGTCGCTGGGTCAAAATCCTGGAATTCCCTCCCTATTGGCATTGTGGCTGAACCCACAGTAGGTGGATTGCGGCAGTTTAAGAAGGCAGCTCACCATCACCTCAAGGGCAATAAATGCTGGCCAGCAGCAATGCACACCTCCCACAGATGAATAGAAAAAAACAGAATTGCAATAATTTCCACTGACTGAAGTTTCTAGAACCGGAGCCATAGTCTAAGAATTTGAGCCAGGCCATTCAAGAGAGATGTTAGAAAGCGCTTCAACATGCAACGAGTAGTGGAGGTTTGGAACTCTCTTCCTTAAATGGAGGTCGATTCTAATTCAGTTGTTAAATTTAAACCTGAGATAGACAAATTTCTATTAAACAAGGTTATCAAGGGATATGGACCCAAGGCAGGCATATGGAGTTAGGCCACAGATCAAACATGATCTTATTGAATGGTGGAGCAGGCTTGAGGGGCTGAATGGCCTACTCCTCCTGTGCCACCACTTGGGCACTTGATGCACTGTTACATAGGTCAATAATGATTTTTCTTATGGAAAATGTTTTTAAAAAGAAAGGTAGTGGCTATCGTTCCAGAAGACCATTGGGCTTTTTTTTCAAAGAGAGAATGATGACTTGTGGTGACCTGAGAATCACTGTGCCTCAGATAAGGGATGCAGTTTGGAAGGCAGGACCTTCATTGTGACCTCAGCCAGCATGGGAATTGAACCTGTGCGGCTGGCGTGAATGTCACAACTCAGCTGTTCAGCCAACTGACTCACATTGAAAATGGAAATTCCTTTAAAAGAACATATTTATATTGTACTCATTGGCAGATAATATCTTCATGTTCTAAAATCATGTTTTGAATTTTGTTTAGATAGGGTCACTTTGAACAAGTTGCTCAGTTTGGTTAAGATACTTCTAGATAACTGGAAAATGACAAGTTACTTTTTTTATTATCTATATATTGGGGTTTCTGAATTAACTCTTCTATTCATAACTGGGGTTAATGTTCTGCACTATGTCTATTGTGTTTTTCTCAGGTATAACTTGCATGGAAGCAGTCATGTCACTGAGGCCAGATCATTCTGATGGCTGGAAGATCCCATTCAATCCTAAAGGGGGTGGATGTGGTGCAGCAATGAGGGCTATGTGCATTGGACTGCGATTTCCTCATCCCAATGAGTTACAGACGCTGATTGAAGTAGCTGTCGAGAGTGGCCGAATGACTCATCATCATCCCACTGGCTACCTGGGCTCAGTAGTTGCAGCTTTGTTCACAGCTTATGCGGTGAATAACAAACCTGTAGAAAGCTGGGGAGCAGGCCTAATGGAGGTGTTGGAGAAAACAAAGAACTATGTAGAGAATGCTGGGCGCTATGCTGCTGAAAATCTGGCTGAATGGTGTGTGTAGTATCGTTCATTCTTCATTTGTAAGCACTCCTTCAGAGGCTTGAGGCTGATATTTGCATGGTTTTTTGCCTTTCCTGGTTTTAACATGCTTCTTAATAATCTCATTCCTAATATTTTGACCATCTCTGGAATTAGTGGATTTGCCAGGCAGATGGAATTGAACTGCAAAGATGTGCCTGTTCTTCATATGAAGGACAACTCCTAGTGTGCTTGGTCTGTACTGCAATATCTGGGTCAATGGGGAGAGATAGTAGGAGCTGCAGATGCTGGAAAATCTGAGCCAACAAGGTGCAAAGCTGGATGAACACAGCAGGCCAAGCAGCATCATAGGAGCAGGAAGGCTGACGTTTTGGGCCTAGACCCTTCATCAGAAATGGGGGAGGGGAAGGGGGTTCTGAAATAAATAGGGAGAGAGGGGGAGGCGGATAGAAGATGGATAGAGGAGAAGATAGGTGGAGAGGAAACAGACAGGTCAAAGAGGCGGGGATGGAGTCAGTAAAAGTGAGTGTGGGTGGGGAGGTAGGGAGGAGATAGGTCAGTCCAGGGAGGATGGACAGGTCAAGGAGGCGGGATGAGGTTAGTAGGTAGGAAATGGGGGGTGCAGCTCGAGGTGGGAGGAGGGGGTAGGTGGGAGGAAGAACAGGTTAGGGAGGCGGGGATGAGCTGGGCTGGTTTTGGGATGCGGTAGGGGGAGGGGAGATTTTGAAGCTTGTGAAATCCACATTGATACCATTGGGCTGCAGGGTTCCCAAGCGGAATATGAGTTGCTGTTCCTGCAACCTTTGGGTGGCATCGTTGTGGCACTGCAGGAGGCCCAGGATGGACATGTCGTCTGAGGAATGGGAGGGGGAGTTGAAATGGTTCGCGACTGGGAGGTGCAGTTGTTTATTGCGAACCGAGCATAGGTGTTCCGCAAAGCGGTCCCAAGCCTCCGCTTGGTTTCCCCGATGTAGAGGAGGCCACAACGGGTACAGCGGATGCAGTATACCACATTAGCAGATGTGCAGGTGAACATCTGCTTGATGTGGAAAGTCTTCTTGGGGCCTGGGATGGGGGTGAGGGAGGAGGTGTGGGGGCAGGTGTAGCACTTCCTGTGGTTGCAGGGAAAAGTGCCGGGTGCGGTGGGGCTGGAGGGGAGGGTCGAGTGGACAAGGGAGTCACGGAGAGAGTGGTCCCTCCGGAAAGCAGATAAGGGTGGGGAGGGAAAATGTCTTTGGTGGTGGGGTCGGATTGCAGATGGCAGAAGTGTCGGAGGATGATGCGTTGGATCCGGAGGTTGGTGGAGTGGTACGTGAGGATGAGGGGGATTCTTTTTTGGTTGTTATTGCGGGGACGGGGTGTGAGGGGAAATGGATTCCGGCTAGCAATCTAAACTGAATTGTAGGGATTTTCACAGGTAATGTCCTTTGGATAAACAGTTTAGTAAAGGTCTGGTCCAGCAGACTTGAACACAAATAGAAGCATTTCAATTCAATGTTCACAGAATCATTATGGCATGTATGGCATGGAAGGAGGCCATTTGGTCCATTGTGCCTGCTCTGGCCCTTCAAACGAGTGTTGTTACCTAGTGGCAATCTCTTGATTTTTCCCCATCCCCTTCCATACTATTTATATCCAAATAGTCATCAATGCCCTTTGGAATGGCTCAGTTCTGCCTACCTCCACCATATTTCCAATCAATGCATTTCATACCCGGTTGTGTTTGTCTATGGTGGGGTTGGGGAATGTTTGAGTGGTGGTTGCTGTGCTGTTGAGGGTTGAATTTTTTTTGGATGAGACATTAAACTGAGGTTCTATTTGCCTTTTCCTGAATGGTCATAAATGATCCATTGGTGTAATGCAAGTTTGGTCTTCAGGCCTTTATCCTTCATTCAACTAGGCACAAATTGGCTGTCACATTTCCTGTATCCAAAAGTACTTTTTTCTTTACGCTTTCATTGAAATGGGCATCCCTAATTGGCCTGAATCAAGTGGGCAATTAAGAGTCAATCACTTTGTAGTGATTTGCAGTCACATGCAGGCCAGACTAGGCAAAGACAGCAGATTTCCTTCCTTAAAGGATGTGTGATAGGTCATCCCTTCATTTCTTATTCAGCTATTGACATTTTAACCACACTATCTTACACTTTTGATCACCTGCAAAGACCTGTTATTCGGCCTGTCAACACTCCGACACACCATTTGTATGATCTTTTGATCTCTCTGATTATAAAGTCTATGCCTTGGTGCCCTTTTCACTTCATCTGATGAAGGGGCAGCACTTAGAAAGCCAATGATTTCAAATAAATTTGTTGGACTATAACCTGGTGTTGTGTGCCTTTTGACCTAAAGGATGTAAATGAATAATAATTGAGATTGTCGTCGTAACCACCATTACCATGACTAGCTTTCCATTCCATAGGTAATTTTGAAATTAAATTCCACCAGCTGCCATGGTATATTTTGAACCTGTTCCTGGATTACTGGTCCAGTGACACTGCCACCTCACCACTGTCTCCCCAACACGTCAAAAATATTTTATGGACTGCAAGATGTTTTGGGCTGTGCAGAGCTTGTGAAAATTGTAATTCTTAAAAATATACACCATTAGGGAGAATAAAAATCTTTAGAGTATTGAATACGTCATCACCTTTTTATTTCCTTTCAGGTTCTACTTTGAAAACCATTGGAAGAAGTATCTTCAGGATAGAGGCATTCTGGATGGGATATCCAAGCCAACTTTCCCAGTGCCATACGGTGTGATTGAACGTGACGAGTTCTATACCTCTGTTAGCTATTCTGGCTGGGGTGGGGCAAGTGGGCATGATGCACCCATGATTGCTTATGATGCAATCCTGGGTTCAGGCAATTCCTGGAAAGAGCTTTGTAATCGAGCGGTTTTCCATGGGGGTGATAATGATTCGACTGGTGCTATAGCTGCGGCCTGGTGGGGGGCGATTTATGGGTTTGACGGAGTTCCTAAATCCAACCACGAGCATTTAGAATATAGGAGCAAGTTGAAGTTGCTAGCAGAGAAATTGTTTGATTTAAGCCATCCAAGTTCTTGCTCATCACAAAAGCGTAAGATGAAATGCAGTTTTTGTTAGTTCCACTATTTTAAATTATACACTTTTTTTTCTGATTTTTGTTGTTGGAATGCAGCTTCCTGTACTTGAACTATAATCTCTTTAAAGATCATTGATTGTTTTGTTATGAATTTTTCTTTGGTTCCATGTTACTCTGGCTATTATCCCCTCTCATCTGTTAGATGCCCTTCTTATTAACTAAAACTATCTGGGCTCAACTTTATTTGCAGCTGCAAATATCTCAGTGGGAAACAGCAATAGTGACTGGGGTTAGGTATGCCTCGGGTTTTCAGTTGTAAAAGCAACAGACATCCAGGTATTGGTATGGGTGGTGGTGGGGTTGGGGGACAAAAGACAGTGACATTTTGGGGCAGAGGCATCCTTTTAAGAAAAAGTTTTAAAATTCTGTAATCCTTGCTGATTTGTGACTTAAATATAGATTATTTTCTCTCTATTTGAAGACGAAGTCATTTGCTAATAGTGTCATGGCCCCCTCTTTTGCTTCTCAATTCCAATGAAATGTTTGACTCCAATGTGTTCTTCAACCAGTACTGTCACACTCACCCCCTGTTTTCCTTTGCATTTTCTACACGTTGTTTTGCTGTCACATTGTATTCCCACATAACTATTTGACCTTTTGAGTTTACCACATTTTACATATGTACATTCTCAACCTAATCAGACTGAAATGGCTAAAATAGGATTCATCACAGACTTGATACACCTTACATGTATTCTAAATATTGTTACAACCAAATTAATAGGGTGAACAAGGTGTAGAGCTGGATGAACACAGCAGGCCAAGCAGCATCATAGGAGCAGGAAGGCTGATGTTTCGGGCCTAGACCCTTCATCAGATGAAGGGTCTAGGCCCGAAATGTCAGCCTTCCTGCTCCTATGATGCTGCTTGGCCTGCTGTGTTCATC
>NC_063354.1:47220874-47294453 GCF_021869965.1 Rhincodon typus | reverse complement strand
GGATGAACACAGCAGGCCAAGCAGCATCATAGGAGCAGAGAGGCTGATGTTTCGGGCCTAGACCCTTCATCAGAAAAGATGAAGGGTCTAGCCCTGAAACGTCAGCCTCTCTGCTCCTATGATGCTGCTTGGCCTGCTGTGTTCATCCAGCCCTGCACCTTGTTGTCTCTCTCTAAAACTTTCCTATTTGTGTACCCGTCTAAATGTCTTTTAAATGTTGTAACTGTACCTGCGTGTACTAATACCTGTGGAAATTCATTCCACATGTGAATCACCCTCTGTGGGAAAACTTGCTCCTCAGGTCCCTTTTAAATCCTCTCACCTTAGCAATATGCCCTTTAGTTTTGAACTCCCCTACCATAGGGAAAAGACCTTTGCCAATTACCTTACTGCCCCTCATGATTTTATAAATCTCTATAAGGTCACCCGTCAACCTCCTACACTCCAGTGAATAAAGTACCAATCTATCCAGCCTCTCCTTATAACTCGAGTCCCAGCAACATCCTTGTAAACATTTTTTGCATTCTCTTCAATTTAATAATATCCTGCCTATAGCAGGGTAACCAGACCTGTACATAGTACAGTTGCTGCCATATTGTTCTGTGTCATTAGCATTTCGGTCCTTTTCCTTCTGATAATGCACATCCTCACTTGAAAACTTCTCAAATCTGGGATAACCAGATGTGTAGTGATAGGATTATAGATGGTTCCATTTAGTTGGAAGCAAGAAGCATTTGATGACTTTTATCTCAGTTTCTGTCATTGTTGGAGAAATCTTGTAACTGATTCCAGTTGGCTTTTCTGTTTGATTATTTTAAGATTTTCTAACTGTCCTGCTATTACTTTCTGATTGGACTCTAGCATTTTTCAAACTACAGATTTTTGGCTAACTAGCCTAAAGTTTATGTCTCCTTCTGTTAGAAAATGTATTGATAACAGCAGCAGGAATAGGCTGTTCGGCCCATTAAACCTGCTTTACCATTCAACTCTATCATGGCTGATCATCCAGTTCCGTAACCTGTTCTCCTGATATCAATTTATCCTTTTAGCCCTAGGAACTATATCTAACTCTTCCATGAAAACAGTCAATGTTTTGTCTTCAACTGCTTTCTGTGGGAGAATTTCACAGGTTGACAGAGTAGATGTGGAGAGGAAGTTTTATCTTCTGGAAGAGACTAAACCAAGATGTAACCGTCCAAAAGTAATGAGTCACCCATTTAAGACAGAGATAAAAAGACAGCTTTTTTCAGCCCAGATAGCTGTGTTGCTTTTTCTACTTGGGATTGGGACATTCCCTCTGGCCTGGCGAGGAACATGCAGCAAGATGAACAGCCATGCAGCATGATGAACAGGTTCCAATGATCGTGGTTCACATAAGCGTCAATGACTTAAGTAGAGACAACACAGTGTGGAACTGAAGGAACACAGGTCAGGCAGCATCAGAGGAGTAGGAAAGTCAATGTTTCGGATTAGAACCCTTTTTCAGAACTTAGTGGGGGGAAAGGAACCGGGAAATAAATAGAGGGAGGAGGGATGGGGCTTGGGGAAGGTGGGTGGGATGGTGATAGGTGGATGCAGGTAGGGGGTGGTAGGGATTGGTCGGTGGGAAAGAAGATGGACAGGTCAGGGAGGTTGGGATGAGAGGGAGGTTTGGATGTGGGATGAGGCCGGGGCAGAGGAGATTTTAAAACTGATGAATTCTATGTTTATGCCATTGGGCTGTAGGCTCCCGAGATGGAATGAAGTGTTGCTACTCCAGTATGCGTGTGGCCTCACTGTGGCACTTGAGGAGGCCCAGGATGGACATGTCATCAAGGGAGTGGGAGGGGGAGTTAAAATGGTTAGCGATTGGAAGGTGTTGTCGATTATTGTGTACAGAGCGCAGATGCTCCATGAATTGGTCCCCGAGTCTGCACTTGGTCTCACCGATATAGAGGAGGCCGCATTGGGAGCAGTGGATACAGTAGACCAGGTTGGAAGATGTACAGGTGAGCCCCTGTTGGAAATGGAAAGTTTGCTTTGGGTCTTGGATGGAGGTGAGCGGGTAGGTGTAGGGGCAGGTGCAGCACTTCCTGCGGTTGCAGGGAAAGGTGCCATGTGTGGTGGGGTTAGTGGGGAATGTGGAGCGGATGAGGGAGTCGTGGAGAACGCAGTCCCTACGAAAGGCAAATAGGGGTGGGGAGGGAAGTATCTCTTTGGTCGTGGGGTCGGATTGTAGGTGGCAGAAGTTGCAGAGGATGATATGCTGGATGCGGAGGTTGGTGGGGTGCTATGTGAGGACCAGGGGGATTCTGTCTTTATTTTTGTTGGGGGCAGAAGTGCAGGAAATGCAGGAGGTGCAGTTGAGGGCATTTTTGATCACTAGAGGAGGGAATGTTGCAGTCCTTGAAATAGGAGGACAACTGGATGTCTGGGAGTGGAATGCTCCATCTTGGGAGCAGGTCCTTGAAATAGGAGGACTGAATGACATAAGTAGAATTAGGAAGTTAACTGAGAGCAACTTGTGGTTAAATTAGAGTCCAGAACTTCAAAAACAATAATTTTATGAATAATTATCAAAGTTGCTGTTGTCCAAATAAGACTAGTTAGACAAATGCTTGACTCAGATAAGATGTGGGGAAAATAGTCTTCAATTCAAGGTCACCTGGTATTAAGGAGGAGGAACACTGTACCTAAGGAACCAGTGCTAAAAATACATGATGTGGCTGGAAGATTTATGAAAGTGCCCAGGAAAATTCAATCAAGGAGATGATTTAGTTAAATTTTTCTCCCCCTTAAAATGTTAATCTAACTCTTCTTTGAAACTTATTACCAAACTGGTTCCAACATCCTTTCACGCAGTGTATCCAACAAGTTGTTCCAACATCCTTTCACGCAGTGTATCCAACAAGTTATTCCAATAAAGCTTCTTCAAAAGAAGATTATTTCCACTATCTTCCCAAATTGCTGAAGTCCTAAAGTGCATCTACCAACACAATTCTCATTTGTCTAATATACAGCTAGTTTGCAAAAGGAGGGAAAGAACTGTTGTGGCTGTTAAAGGTCTGTCACCTTGGCTCCAGGACATCTCTATAGGAGTTGCTTAGGGTCATGTCTGAGGATGAACCAGGTTCAGCTGCATCATCAATGACCTTTCCTCCGTTGTAAGGTCAGAAGTGGGGATGTTTGTCAATGACTGTGCAATGTTCAGCTCCATTGCAGATCCTCCATATCCTCAGATACTGAAGCAGTCCATATTCAAATGCAGCTAGATCTGGACAAAATTCAGGCTTAGGCTGACAAGCAGCAAGTAGCTTTCATGCCACACAAATGCTAGGCAATGACCATCTCCAATAAGAGACAATCTAACCACTGCCCTTTGACTTTCACTGGTGTTACTATCACTAAATCACCCACAATTAACATCCTGGGGGTTGCCATTGATCAGAATTTCAACTAGACTTGCTGCATGAGCACAGTGGCTACAAGAGCAGGCCAGAGGCTATGAATACTGTAGCAAGTAACTCATGTCCTGACTCCCCAAAATCTGTCAATCATTTGCAAGGCAGAAGTCAGAAGTGTGATGGAATACTCCCCACTTGCCTGAATGGGTGCAGCTCCAACAACATTTGGGCATCATTCAGGACAAAGCAGCCATTTTAATTGATACCATATCCACAGACATCATCTCCCTACATCACTGACGCTCAGTAGCAGCAGTGTGTACAATTCTCAAAATGCACTGCAGAAATTCCCCAAAAATTCTTAGACGGCATAACTACTTCCCATTTAGAAGGACAAGGGCAGCAGATGCCTCGGAACATCATCACCTGCAAGTTTCCCCTCCAAGCCACTCACCATCCTGACTTGGAAATTGTAGTGCCATTCCTTAGTTGCTGGATCAAAATCCTGGAACCCCTTCCTAATGGCATTGTGGGTCTATGTAGAGCACGTGGACTACAGTGGTCCAAGAAGGCAGCTCACCACCACCTTCTCGTGGATAACTATGGATCGGCAATAAAATGTTTGCTAGCCAGCAATGTTCATGTCATATGGTTGAGTAAAAAACATAATTGCACAATGCTCAGTCATTCATGATTCCTCAAATGCTGAAGAAGTCCATGACCCTATGTGGCAAGACCTGGTTAATATCCAGTGATAGAAAATTTTGAAGTACAAATGAACCTGGATGACCTCGTACACTGTCATAGAGATATACAGCATGAAACAGACCCTTCGGTCCAACTTGCCCATGCCGACCAGATTTCCTAGATAAATCTAGTCCAATTTGCCAGCAGTTGGCCCATGTCCTTCTGAACCCTTCCTATTCATATACCCATCCAGATGCCGTTTAACTATTGTAATTGTACCAGCCTCCACCAGCCCATTCATACACACACCACCATCTGCATGACAATGTTGCCCCTTAGGTCCCTTTTATATCTTTACCCTTTCACCCTAAGCCTATGCCCTATAGTTTTGGACTCACCCACCCCGGGGAAGAGACCTTGCCTATTTACCCTATCCATGCCCTCATGATTTTATAAACCTCTATAAGGTCACCCCTCAGCCTCAGACACTTCAGGTAAGATAGCCCCAGTCTATTCAGCCACTCCCTATAGCTCAAACCGTCCAACCCCAGCAACATCCTCGTAAATCTTTTCTGAACCCTTCCTATATGAGGGAGACCAGAATTGCATGCAATACTCCAAAAGTGGCCAAACCAACATCCTGTACAGCCGCAACATGACTTCACAACTTCTACACTCAATGCACTGACCAATAAAGGCAAGCATGCCAAATGCCGCCTTCACTATGCTATCCATCTGCAACTCTACTTACAAGGAGCTATGAACCTGCACTCCAAGGTTTCTTTGTTTGGCAACACTCCCCAGAACCTTACCGTTCAGTGTATGAGTCCTATCCTGATATGCCTTTCCAAAATGCAACATCTCACATTTATCTAAATTAAACTCCATCTGCCACTTCTTGGCCCATTGGCCCATCTGATTAAGGTCCTGTTGTACTCTGAAGTAACCTTCTTCGCTGTCCACTACACCTCCAATTTTGGTATCATCTGCAAACTTACTGATGATATCTCCTATGCCCACGCCCAAATCATTTACATAAATGACAAAAGCAGTGGACCCAGCATCAATCCTTGTGGCACACCGCTGGTCACAGGCCTCCAGTCTGAAAAGCAAGCCTCCACCACTACCCACTGTCTTCTACCTTCGATCCAGTTCTGTATCCAAATAGCTAGTTCTCCCTGTCTTCCGTGTGATGTAACCTTGCTAACAAGTCTACCATGTGGAACCTTGTTGAATGCCTTACTGAAATCCATATGGATCACACCTACTCCTCTGTCCTTGTCAATCTTCTTCGTTACTTCTTCGTGGAAGGAAGCACGAAGGTGCAACAAGCATTTATGAAAGCCTTCTTTGCAAGATAGTTTGATTGCACAAACGAGTAAGTTTCACCACGGCTATTTCGGGCTTTTGTGAGACCAAAGTTGGAGTCTTCTGTGCAGATTTGGTCTCTTATCCCAAGAAAAGACTTACTTTCCACAAGCACAGCAAAGGATCGCCAGACTGATTCACGCAATGACAGGTTTGTCATCCGAGGACAGATTGGATCAACTGGGCCTGTATTCACTGGAGCTTTGAAGAATTGTAGCGAATATAATTGAAATTTATAAAACTTGACTGGGCTGGAGAGACCAGATGCAGGGTGATCCCTGGGAAAGGAGACTGGAAAAAGGAGTTACAGTCTCAGGATATGTAATATGCTATTTTGGACTGAGATGAGAAATTATTCAAATGGTAGTGAATGTTTAGAAATCTTGATCACAAAAGGCTGTGGAGGCAAAGGCAGTGAATGTGTACTTAAGAAGGAAAGAGACTTCCAGAAGCTAAAGATATCAAAGATATGCAAGAGAGTGGGAGTGTGACGTTGAGAGGGAGGATCAGCCATGATGATTCAATGGCGAAGTGGGCTTGATGGGCCAAATTACCTACTTCTGCCTGTTTTTTTTCTATGTCTATTTAGACTTAAATGTGGGATGCATGATTGGGAAATTTGTAGACCGCACAGAACTTGGCTGTTTAATTGGTAGTGAAGTAGATGTTTATCAACTGCAGGAAGATTCCGTGGTCTGGTTGAGTGTTTGGAAAACTGGCAAATGGAATTCCGTCTGGAGAAGTGCAAGGTTAAGCATTTGGGGAGGGCAAACTAAGCAAGGAATATGCAACGATTCTATTTTAGTGGAATTTAAGTTCGCAGACTGTTTTTGTGAGATTCGAACTCAAATTCCTTGGGTTCCTAGTCAAGGAAACTAAATACATGTACCTTTGATTATGGTAAATGACAGGAGATGTGCCTATGTGATCAAAACGGGCTTGAATAGAGTGGATAGGGTGATTGGTGAAAGAGTAGTCGATGCCTGGAATTTGTTGCCCAGTTTGACAGTTGAGGCAGAAATCCTCAACTCATTTAAAAGGGATTTGCACCTGAAGTGTTGTATTCTGAGGTTATGGCCTAGGTGCTGGAAGTTGGTTTTAGAAAGGGTGGCTAATTTATTCAGCCAATGCAGACATGATGGCCTGAATAGTCTATTTCTGCACTGCAACATTTTGGTAGTTCCATAGCAGCAAAAGTGACATGTAAAATAACACTTTCATATGATAAATGATTAACAGTTTTCTCTATGGCTTGGCACATGTCGCAGTAATAAATCAAATCAAATCAAAACAATGAAATGCACAGCCTGAAATGAGGTCGAACCATGGTCGATGGAAACAATCTAGATGGTTATCGGAAAAGGAAGAATGTGCAAGTTTAAAGGGAGAAAGTGGGAGAGTAGCACTAAGTGAAATGCTTATTCGGAGAGTTGGTAAAGATACAATGGGACGAATGGCCTCTTGTGCTCCAACAATTCTAGTTGAGAAGACTTTATTTTGAAAAATGTATTTATTTTGGAATTTTGTTGCTTTGGAAATCAGATGCAATTTTTGGCAAAGAAGTTGTAGAGATGGAAAGAAGCAATTGTACTGATTGATCAGGTTTGAACCTTATCTTAATGGGAGGTCAGAGGACCCCAGGGGTACACAATTTTCCTGGCCCCCTCTGATTCATTCTGAATGACAGATGGGAAAGGAGATTGGCAGTTTCTTTTAACAGAATCCCTACAGTGTGGGAGCAGGCCATTTGGCACCTCGTGTCCACACCAACCCTCTGAAGACCATCTCACCCAGACCCACCCCCCACCCTGTCCCTGTAACTCCACATTTCCCATGGATAATCCAACTATTCTGCACATCTCTGGACACTATGGGCAATTTAGCATGGCCAATACCACCTAACTCGCACATCATTGGACTGTGGGAGGAAACTGGAACACCTGGAGGGGGGCCATGCAAACACAGGGAGACTGTACGTACTTTACCCAGAGAGTGGTTAAAGGCTGGAATCGAATCCGGGTCTCTTGTACTGTGAGGCAGCAGTGCTAACCACTGAGCCACCGTGTTAGATCATAGAAAATCATAGATCATTGGTCATAGAATCCCTACAGTGTGGAAACAGGCCCTTTGGCCCGACAAGTGCACACCGAACCTCAGAGCATTCCACCCAGACCCATTCCCCTGTAACTCACCTAATCTACACATCCCTAGATGCTATGGACAATATAGCATGGTCAGTCCATCTAGCTTGTACATCTTTGGACTGTGGGAGGAAACTGGAGCACCCGGAGGAAACCCACACAGACACAGGGAGAATGTGCAAACTCCACACAAACAGGCGCCTGAGAGTGGGATTGAACCCGGGTCCCTGGTGCTGTGAGGCAGCAGTGCTAACCACCGAGTCACCATGTTGCCCCTAATTTGAGGTGGAACATCTTAATAGACACTGAACTGAATGGCCAGCCCATTGAATCTGGCATGCCATTCTATACGATTATGTTTGATCAAACTTTAAAATGCCTTTTAACCACTCCATCCCCATAACACTATTGGGAATTAGAAATCTATCAATCTCTATCTTAAGCATTTTCAATGACTGAGCTTCCACAGCCCTCTGTGCTAGTGAATTTCAAAGGTTTATGATGCTCTGCATTTTTAAAAAAAAACAACTCCTCATCTTGGACCTAAGTGACAACCTCTTATTTTTAAACTATGCCCTCTGTTGAGCTGAAGAGAGTTTTGGGACATTCATAACCTGCTGTTGGTCAGATAGTGATTGGTTTGGGATTGTGGTCTGAGAGTTCATGATGAATGTCACTTGGCCTCCAGTAGTAGTTGAACTGCTTTCAGAGAATACAGACATGGTAGGTGATCCATGATTGTACTGTTGAGCGTGGCTGAGATAACTGCTAGAACAGCTCAGAGTTGGGGCAGAAGAGATGAAAAGGTTGAGACTGGAGTACAGAGGTGTCAAAGGACTGTGATGAGACGAAACTTTATGATCGCAAAACTCATCAAACTCATACCAAACTCTTCAAATCATGTGGTGTTTTGATTTTTCTTAAAGAGTGAGATTCATCTGGGTGGATGGCATTTTTAAAACCAGTTCTCAAGTGGTGGATTGCATCTAGACAGTGAAATATTTGAGGGGTACAAGCATCACTCTTAACAGACCTTGTTGATAATGCTAACCTGTCAGTGGACCTGTTGCAGTGAATGAATAAAACAAGTAGCATGAGCTGTTGTGTGATGGATGTCTATACTGTGGTAACCACCTTTTTGGATTTTAACTGATGTTTGCTTTTAAATTAAGATGCTGTGCTGCTTATTGTATACGTTGACTGGTGGCTGATGTTGTGCTGTCAAGATGACTGCCATTAAATGCTGTTAGATTTTTATATTGTTAGTCTTTAAAAAGAGATTGATTTGCCACGTTTTCCTGTGGTACTGCTTGAAGTAAATTGGATAATGTGCTGTTTCAAAACGATTGCTGACTTAGAAGACCACCAGTGATTGATTATTGTGCTGCAACAGTGGAGCTATGTATAAAGTGAATTGCCCTTCTCAAAGTACAAGTTGGAAATTCTGAGGGCACTTTGAAGATCATAGTTGAGGCTTTGTACGTTACTGACTGGGGCCAGGAGAAACTAATGGAAAATGCTGGAAAATATCTAGTGAATTCAATGTTTTAAACATATATTGATTTAAGTTTTGGCATAGAAAATGCTGAATGATGTTGTGAGCTCAGCCCCCACTTTGATGATTTGTGTCATCTAGATTTGCACTTTAAAAAAGGTGCTGACCTGTATTTAGAGGAAAGATATAAGGACTTTCACAGTACCAGCATACTGCAAAATACTTCACAGCCAATAATGTAGTTTCTGGATTCTTACTCTTCTGTAGGTGATGGCAGCCAATTTGCACATTGTAAGGTTCCACAAGTGGCAAAATATTAATGATCAGATTCATTCCATTAGATAGTATGTTAAGCCCTCCTTAAGTAAATTATTGGGTATGGAAGGGCTGCCAAATG
The DNA here is from genome assembly GCF_021869965.1 of Rhincodon typus. Classification (NCBI taxonomy): domain Eukaryota; kingdom Metazoa; phylum Chordata; class Chondrichthyes; order Orectolobiformes; family Rhincodontidae; genus Rhincodon; species Rhincodon typus. The sequence continues at coordinate 47,284,982 of NC_063354.1, read as the reverse complement.
GGAGAGGTTGAGTAGGATGAGCCTGTACTTATTGGATTTTTGGAGGAATGAGAGAGAACTTTATTAAAACACACTAGATTCTTAGGGGCTTGACAGGGTAGATATGGAGAGGTTGTTTCCCTTATGGAAGAGTCCAGGACCAGAGGGCATAATCTCAGAACAAGATGTTGTTCATTTAAAACACAGCTAAGGAGGAATTTCTTCTTGATGGTAGTTCAACTGTAGAATTTTTGTGCAGAGGTGTGTTGAGGCTGAGATAGATTTTCAATTAGTAAGGGAATCGAGGGTTATGGAGAAAAAGTAGGAGAGTGATGGGCTGACAAGGTGGTCTGAATGGCCTGCTGCTGCTAGAAACCTTATGGTCTTTAGATGGCAATATATCAAGATAAGCAGGGGAGCTTTCAGAATTCTGGACCAGTGTTTCTCCATTAACAGAAGGCATAAAATCAGAACTCAGCCTTGGTGTTTAGTGACTGATTTTGGTGTGCTGTCAAGAGGACTTCCATTATACTGTTAGATTTTTATACTGTTAGTCTTTAAAAAGAGATTGATTTGCCATTTTTTCCTGTGGTACTGCTTGAAGTAAATGTGTTGTTTCAAAACGACTGCTGACTTAGATGACAGTATTTAGTGTTTGTTGGAACTTGCTAGTAATGAATTTGGCCACTGTGTTTGAAACAATATTATTGTACTTTGAAAGTAATTCATTCATTGCTAAGTGCTTTAGGAAAAGTCTTCAGTTAGCTCTCTAATTGAACAGCAATGGCAATATAGTTCCAAGTCAGAAGATGTGTGTCTTGAAGTGGTCTCTTTGTCCTTCTAGGTAGTAGAGGTTGTCGGTCTGGAAGATACTGTCAAAGAACTTTGGTGAATTACTGCAGTGAACTTTGGTATGTTACTGCAGTGCATTTTGCAGATGGTGTACACTGCTGCCACTGGACCTTGGCAGTGGATGGAGTAAATGTTTAAAGTGGTCAATAGCGTGCCAATCAAGTGGGCTGTTTTGTCCAGGTCAGTGTTGAGTCTGTTGATTGTTGCTTTGTTCATCCAGGCAAATGGAGAGTATTGCACTACACACATGACTTCTGTTTTGAAGGTGGTGGACAGGCAGTGGGCAGTCAGGGGATGAGTTACTTCCCATAGAAATTATAGCCTGTATCTGCTCTTGTACCGTTAGTAATTCGGCCAGTATACTTTCTGGTCAATGGTAATGCTTATGATGTTGTTAGTGGGGGGGTGCATGGTAATGCCATGGAATATCAGGGAGAGTGTCTTGGATTCTTTGCAGACATGGCTGTTGTCTGGTACTTGTGTGGCTTGAATGTAACTCACAACTTATCAAATCAAGCATGGACGTTACCCCAGTCTTGCTGCATATAGATACAAATTGCTTCTTTGTTTGAGTTACAAATGACTAAACATTGTGAAATCATCAGCGAATATACCCAGTTCTCACTTGCTTCTGTCCCCATTCTGCTTATTGATTTACGGGGCTTAGTGGTAGCATTACTGGACTATTAATCCAGAAACTCGGCTAATGTTCTGGGGACGCATGTTTTAATCCTGCTACGGCAAATGATGGAGTTTGAATTCAGTAAGAAATAGCTGGAATCGAGAATCTGCTGATGATCTTGAAACCATTGTCAATTGTTGGAAAAATCCATCTGGTTCACTAATGTCTTTCGGGTAAGGAAATCTGCCATCCTCACCTGGCCTGGCTTACATGTGACTGCAGACCCACAGTAATGTGTTTGAAACACCCTCTAAAATGGCCTCAACATTGACTCTTGATCCCATGATCTCTTATGGCTTTAGGTTAAACATGGGCAAGGAAACATTACCATATACCGCCCTCCCTCAGCTGAGGAATCAGTACTCTTCAGTATTAAACAACACTTGGAGGAAGTATTCAAGGGCTTAAAGTGTACTCGTAGAATCATAGAATCCTTACAGTGTGGAAGCAAGCCATTTGGCCCATCGAGTCCACACCGACCCTCTGTAGAGCATCCCTTCCAGATCCTTACCCTGCCCTATCCCCACATTTCTCACCCTAGACACTATGGGCAATTTAGCATAGCCAATCCACCTAACCTGCATATCTTTGGACTGTGGCAGGAAACCGGAACACCTGGAGGAAACCCACACAGACTCTGGGAGAATGTGCAGAGTTTGCGCAGTCACCCAAGGCTGGAATCGAACCCAGGTCCCTGGCGCTGTGAGGCAGCTGTGCTAACCACTGAGCCACCGTACTCTGGGTGGAGGATTTCAAAGTTCACCACAAAGAGTAGCTCAGCAGCAGCATTATTGATAGAACTGGTCGGGCCCTAAAGGACATAGCTGCGAGAGTGGATCTGCAGCAGGTCGTGAGAGAGCCAACAAGAAGGAAGAATATAATTGCCCTCATCCTTAACGGTCTACCAGCTGCAGATGCATCTGTCTGTGACAGCATTGATAAGAGTCACCACCACATGGTTCTTGTGGAGACAAAGTCCTGCCTTCACATTGAGAATACCCTCCTTGGCATCATATGACACTATCACTGTGCTAAGTGGGACAGACTTGGAAAGGATCCAACAACTCAAGACTAGGTGTCCATGAGGCACTGTGAACCATCAACAGCAGCAGCAATTGTATTCCAACATAATCTTCAACCTCATGGTCTGGCATATCCCTACTCAACCATCACCATCAAGCCACAGGATCAACCCTTGTTCAGTGAAGGGTGCAGGAGGGCATGCTGGGAGCAGCACCATGAATACCTAAAGATGATGTATCAGTCTGGTGAAGCCACCAAAGAGGATCACTTCTGTGCCAAACAGCATAAGCAGCAAATGAAAGACAGAGTTAAGCAATCCCACAACCAACACATCAGATCAGAGCTCTGCAGTCCTGTCACATCCAGTCGTGAATGGTGCTGGACAATAAAACAACTCACTGGAGGAGGAGGCTCCACAAATATCCCATTCCTCAATGGCGGAAGAATCCAATGCATCATTCACAGCAATCTTCAGCCAGAAGTGCCAAGTAGTTCAGCCAGTTTGATTCACTTCACGTGATATCAAGAAATGGCTGGAGGCACTGCAAGTGCAAAATGGCTGATCCATTTCAGTCTCCTTGTTATACCAGTCTCTATCATAAAATGGTCTTAGTTATCCAGGGCCTTAGTGACACCATACCTGAGTATTGCATGCAAGTCTTGTCTCCCTACTTAAGAAAGGATGTACTTGCCATAGTGGGTGTGCAGTGGAGATTTATGAAGCCTATACCAGGGGTTGGGGAGAAGGTTGGGGGGTGGAGGTGAGGAGAGATTAATTAAGAGATTAATTCAACTGGACCTGTATTTGTTACAGTTTAAAAGAATCAGAGGGTATCCAGTTGAAACGTATACAATTTTAACAAGGCTGGCCAAACTAGATGCAGGGGGGATGTTTCCCTTGTTTGGGGAGTCTAGAACCAGGGGATGCTGTTTCAGGATAGACCATTTAGGGCTGAGATGAGAAACAGCTTCTTCGCTTAAAAGGGTAGTGAACCATGGAATTCACTACTGCAGAAGGCCGTGGAGGCTAGGTTACTGGATATGTTTGAGAAAGATAGATGCATTTTTAGATTTTAAAGGCATTAAGAGGAGTAAGTGGGAATATGGTATTGAGAGACGATCAGCCATGATCATATTGCATGCTGGAGCAGGCTTGAAGGGCCCAGTGACTCACCTTGCACCTGATTTCCATGTTCTACATTTCTACCATGTGGCATGTAATTAACACCAAATTACTTAGAATGCACAACCAAAGTTACAAGCCATTGAGCCCAATTATGTCAGTGTTTATGCTCGAACGATCTTCCTCGCACCTCTATTGATTCTGCCCTATTCATATATCCCTTTTCTCTTGTGTTTACCCAGGTTCCACTTCAGTGCTATTCACCTCAGCAACTCACTTTTGCTAGAGAGTTCCATATTTACTACTCTCTGGGTAAAAAAGCTTTTGAAAAAAACTTCAAGTCCCTCTCTCCCTGTATACCATCTATAGCTGTGAAATTTACTTTAAATTGCCTGTCTCTATCCCTTTGGCCAAAACACATCACTTCACAATTCACTGCATACAATTCCATATGCAACACGTATGCCCATTCTAACAATTTACCTGAATCCTTTGGCAGCCGATTGGTATCATCCTTGCTTGGCGTTTTGGAATCATCAGCAAATTTTTAAATTTTGTTCTGTATTCTAAATTTTTCATTTGTATCAAACAAACAGTGGTCCTAGCATCGGGGAGCACTACTGTCTGCCTTGCTGCAGTCACAAAAAAACAGCCATATGTCACAAGCCACTGTTTCTGTCCAGTGACTAAGTTTTTCGAAAATCCAAGCTGACGCATTCTTCTGGTTCGTGGGCGTCAATTTTGTTAACCAACCTTTGTGTTACTTTGTCAAATGCTTCCTTAAAATCCATATAAACAGCATCCATTGCATTCTGTTCAACCTCCACTGTTAGTTCGTTAAAAAATTAGTGAGATTAATCATTAATGATCAGTCTGCCTTTTGCATATCTGTGCTGCCACTCCTTAATTTAACGACCCCTTTTCAAGTCTGTGGTGATTATTTCCCCAATATTATTAATTCTAAAACTTTACCCACCTCCAAAGTTAAACTGCCTGAGCTCTAGTTAGAAGAAATTTCCTTCCAGAATTCCTTACATAAGACTGTCACATTTTCCAAACTCTAATCTGCTGCTTCTTCCCTGTATCTAGAGAAGATTGAAGCATTATCTCAAAACTTTCTGCTATTGCCAGCCCATTCCCTTAGCAATCTTGGTTGAAAGCCATCTAGACCAAATGATTTATTCATTCTAAACATTGTCAGCTTTCCCAATACGTCTTGCTTATCAATTTACACCTCGTCTATTTCCTGTTCCATCTGTGCAATGCAGATATTTTGTGAGCATTCTCTTCCACAGTAACTGAAGCAAAGTATTTGTTAATAAAAATACAAAATGCGGGAGCAACTCAGCAAATCTGGCTGCATCTATAGCAAAAGAAACAGAGTTCATAATTTTAGCCTAATATGATTTCTCTTTAGAATTGAAAGGAACTGGAAAATGGTGGTTTTTATGCTGTCATCAGAACTGGAAGGAGAAGCGAGTGCAACAGGTGGTCCTGGTGCCCAGAGCAAAAGACGAAGGGGTGCTGAAAGTGGTAAAGGTGGGGTTGTGATTAAAATAAATATAAATGATAAAAATGAAAAGGAAAAAATCGGTTCATTTAACTAAGAGCAAAACCACCAAGACATAAACAAGAGACAGTGGCATTTGGCAGTTTTTACATTACAAATGCGGACTGGGCAATCACCTCCACTGTGTCCATAAGAATGGTCCTGACTATTTTTTTGTTGCTTGCCATTTCAAAAAGCCATCTTGCTTAAATGCTAACACTTCTCTTCTGGGCCTGCTGCACTGTTCCAATGAAACTCAACACAAACTGAAGGAACAATACCCTCCACATAGGTCCTTATTAGGACCCAACATTGAGTTCAGCAACTTCAGGGCATGATCTTTGCCCCCATTTTGATTACAGTCCCATTTCCGATGTCTGGTTTATGCCTTGTTGGCTTTTTCTCAGCGGAGTGGATCCATTTTTCCTTTTTGCACAATCATTTTACACCTATTTTACATCTCAATTTGTCCTTTGCCACCATTAGAGTCATAGAGAATGGAAACAGTCCTTTTGGTCCAACTCATCTGTGTCAACCAGACATCCCAATCTGACCTGGTCTCATTTGCCAGCATTTGGCCCATATCCCTCTAAATCTTTCTTTTTAATATGCTATCCAGATTAGCAGTCCGTTTGTCTTTTGCTCAGAGTGTCCTCACCACCTGTTCCCCTTGGTCTTCCTCTCTCTCTTGTCAACAGCGTTAAAACTATCATTATCAGTTCTGAAAGATTCATATCATACTCGAACGTTAACTCTGTTTCTGTTTCTCCCTATGGTTTCGGATGTGCTGAATTTATCCAGCATCTTCTGTTTTATTATTTCAGATTTCCAGCATCCATAGAGTTTTGCTTTTATAAAGTATTTGTGGAATATTTTAGCCTTGCCTGTGCTTTTAAATGTATCTTACCGCTTTGTCTGTAATCGAGTCCTCGCTACCTCTTACTACTGTTACAATCCCAATTGTGATCTGTCAATCAAAATAACCAAATCAATGAACAAGCCTCAAATTAAGAAATTGTTGGATATGACACTTCTTGTAACTTTTACTGTAATCTGAATTGATATAACGTAACAGGAGATTGTGATTAGTAGGAACTACAGATTGCACATGCAATAGTAGATACAACAATGACTTGCTGATATTTTAGGTCGTTCATTCTTCCAGGCAGAATATCATTTCCTTCCCTTCAAGGACATAGCCAGTTTTCTTCAGGCAGCCCATGCATTCTTTTTGGAACACTCTTCAACTCCCATTGATCATGATAGCATGGATCTACCAGAATTGCGTTTAGGTCCACAGTAAGGTCACTTCTGATCATTGTCTTTCACTTTTGAGTGATTCAAAGTAACAACACTCCTAAACTTTGAGTACTTAGGAATCCCACTGTTCTTTTTCCTCTTTATGTCCATCATATTTCCTCTTTGTTTGCCACATACCCTCCATAAATTACCTTCCACTCATAGGATGTAGGCATCACTGTCTAGACTGGCATTTATGGCCCATCTCTAGCCGTTGAGGAGGTGGTGATGATCTGCCTTCTTGAATCGCTATAACGCATTTGGTGTAGCTGTAGAAACACTGTTGTTAAGGAAAGAGTTCCAGGATTTTGACCAGCAACGATGTAGGAACAGTAATGATTTCCAAGTCAGGATGACAAGTGACTCAGAGGGGAATTTTCAGATTGAGATGTTCCTATGTATTTATTGCCCTTATTTTTCCTGTGGTAGTGATTGTAGGTTTGGAAGTTGCTGTCTAAGGAGGCTTAGTGAGTTATTGCAGTGGGCGTTGCTGTTGCTGAACATTGGTGGTGGTGCATGTGAATATTTGTGGATGTGGTGCCACTGAACCTGGCTGTTTGGTCTTGGATGGTGCCATGTTTCTCAAGTGTTGAAGGAGCTGCGTTCATCTGGGGCAGATGCAAACCTTTCCATCATATTTCTGACATGTGACTTGTAGATAATGGACAGGGAACTTGACGGTGAGTTACACATTGCAGGATTCTTAGCCTTGGTCCTGCTGTTGCAACGGTACTAATATGGCTAATCTAGTTCAGTTTCTCGTCAAAGGAAACCCCAGGGTGTTTTATAGTGAGTGATTTAGTGATGGTAACACCATTGAATGTCCAGGAGTGATGGTTAGAGTCTCCCTTGTTGGAGATAGTCATTGCTTGGCATTTGTTTGGCATGATTATCACTTGCCACCTCTCATCACAAAACTGAATGTTGTCCAGGTAATGTTGCATTTGGGCATGGACTGATTCAGTATCTAAGGAGTCGTGAATGGTGCTGAACTTTGTGAAATCATCAGCAAACATTCCCACTTCTAACCTGCTCATTAATACTGGGTTACATTTTCCACTTCTGACCTTATGATGGAGAGAAGATGATTGATGGAACAGCTGAAGATGGGCCAAGGATACTCCAGAGAACCTCGTGTTTAGAGATGACTGACCAACAATATAACCTTTGTGCCAGGTATGACTCTAACCAACAAAGAGTTTTCCCTGATTCCCATTTAATTAAGCCTTCTGATGGCTTCTTGATGCCATATTTGGTTAAATGTGGCCTTGAAGTCAAGAGCAGTTACTCTTGCCTCATCTCTGAAATTCAGGTGTACAGTCCATATTTGAACATTGACATCAGGAGCTGATTGGCCCTGGAAAATGTGAACTGAATGTTAATGAGCAGGTCTTTGCTAAGCAAAAGCTGCTTATAGCACTATTGATGATACCCTCCATCACTTTTTACTGATGATTGAGAGTAGACTGATGGGGTGGCAATTGGTTTGGTTTGATTTGTCCTGCTTTTTGTTCATAGGACATACCTGGTTAATTTTCCAAATTGATTAGATGTCAACATAAAGACTAATAAGTCTTCTGGACCTGATGGGTTGCATTCTGGAATATTAAAAGAAGTTTCTGCAGACATTGTGGATGCACCGGTTGTACTCATCCAGAAATCTTTGGATTCTGGAAAAGTTCTAGATGATTGAATAACTGCCAGTATAATGCCTTTATTTATAAAGGGAAGGAGACAAAAAGAACAGGTAACTATAGGCCAGTTAGCTTAACACCTGTCATTGGGAAAATGCCGGAGTCTGTTATAAAGAATGTATTAGCAGAACATTTAGGAATATATAATGTGTTTAGTCAGAGGCAGAATGGCTTCACAAAGGAGAAATCATGCCTGACAGATTTACTAGAATTCCTTAAGAAAGTAACAAGCAGGATAGATAAAGTGAAAGTAGTTGGTATGATACATTTGGACTTTCAGAAGGCACTTGATAAGGCATCATACTTAGGCTATTTAATAAGCTAAGATTGCAAGGTATTGGGGGTATTATAGTACCATGGATAGAGGATTTGCTAACAAATAGAAGTCAGAGAGTTAGGATAAAGGTAGGCATTTTTTTTGGATGGTAACCTGTAAGTTGTAGTCTGCCTGAGGGATCGGTGCTGAGGTCCTCCACTGTGAAGACCGATACAAAATACCTGTTCAATGCCTCGGCTATTTCATCATATCCCATAACTAAATTCCCCTTCTCATGCTCTAAAGGGCCAATGTTTACTTTAGCCACTCTTTTTTTCGTTTTATATATTTATAGAAACTTTTGCTATCTGTCTTTATATTCTGTGCTAGTTTTTTCTCATGTTCTATCTTACTTTTCCTTATAGCTCTTTTTGTGGCTTTCTGTTGACCTTTAAAGTTTTCCCAATCTTCTAGTTTCATGCTGTTTTTGGCCACTTTGTATGCCTTCTCTTTCAATCTAATAGCCTCCCTTATTTCTTTAGACACCCATGGCAGATTACCCCTTTTCTTACAGTCCTTCCTTTTCATTGGAATATACTTTTGCTGAGCACTTTGAAAGATTGCTTTGAAAGTCCTCCACTGCTTGTCAACTGTCCCACCATAAAATCTTTGTTTCCAGTTTACTTTAGCCAAGTCCTCCCTCATTCTATTGTAGTTCCCCTTGTTCAAGCACAGGACCCTGGTATTGGATTTTATCTTCACACTCTCCATCTGTATTCTAAATTCAACCATACTGTGATCACTCCTTCCAAGAGGATCCCTAACTATGAGGTCATTAATTATTCCTGTCTCATTACACAGGACCAGATCTAGGATAGCTTGCTCCCGCGTTGGTTCCATTACATACTGTTCAAGAAAACTATCACGGATACACTCAACGAACTCCTCCTCAAGGCTACCCTGACCGAGCTGGTTCGACCAATCGACATGTAGGTTAAAATCCCCCATGATAATTGCCGTACCATTTTTACAGGCATTAGTTATTTCTTTGTTTATTGCCCGCCCCAATGTGATGTTATTATTTGGTGGCCTATAGACTACGCCTATCAGTGACTTTTTCCTCTTAGAATTTCTAATTTCCCACCCAAATGGATTCAACCTCATTCTCCATAGAACCTATATCATCTCTCAGCACCGCCCTGATGGCGTCCTTGAATATCAGAGCTACACCACCTCCCTTACCTTCCTGTCTGTCCTTCCGAATAGTCTGGTACCCTTGGATATTTAACCCCCAGTCGTGACCATCCTGTAACCATGTCTCCGTAATGGCTACCAAATCATATTCATTCGCGATGATTTGTGCCGTTAACTCATCAACCTTGTTACGAATGCTACGAGCATTCAGGTAAAGTGCCTTTATGCTAAATCCAGATGCAATAATTTCCAACAATGAAAGAATAAGGAGGCAAGTCCTGAAATCACTCACCTGATACAGGAATCAAACCTTTGCTAGTGGCTGATCCACATTGGCCATCCAGCCAAGTGCGCTACCTGATTCCCCAAGGTGTTAATGCAGCTGTGACAGCTTGCACTTTGTAGCCTAGATCTGTGTATAATATTGATAGAATATCTAATTTCTACTCATTACCACTATGATTAGAAATCCCTCCCACTCTTACTGCCTGTCACTTATGTATGTTGCAAGAGTTTTCAAGGTGATACTCAACAGCTTCTTTGGCCATTGCATCTTGGAATTGGATTTTCTTTAATGCATTCACGGAATGTGAACATTGCTGGCTAGTCTAGAATTTATTGTCCATCCCTTATTGCTCTGGAGAAGGTAGTAATGAGCTGCTTTCTTGAACCACTGCAGTCTTTGGTTTGTAGGGACACCCACAGTGCTGTTGGGATTTTGACCCTGAAACAATGAAGGAACTGGTGACATTGAATAGTTGGTTGAGTGGATGAATAGGTGGCAGATGACGTTCAATGCAGAGAAGTGTGAGGTAATAAACCGTTGGTAGGAAGAATATTGAAAGACAATATAAAATAAAAAGTACAATTCTAAAGAGGACATGGGGCAGAAGGACCTGGGTGTATATGTGCACAGATCATTGCTGGTGGCAGGAAAGGTAGAAAAAGCAGTTCATTAAGCATAGTGTCCTTGGTTTGTTAATGGATGCAAAGAGTACAAAGATCAAAGAGGTGATGTTGAACTTGTATAAGACACTTGTTAGTTCTCATTTGGAGTATTATGTATAGTTGTGGGTGCCACATTATAGGAAAGTTGCATTGGAGAGATTGGAGAATGATTTACAAGAATGGTTCCAAGAATGAGACACATGAGTTATGATAGAAGTTGGGACTGCTCACCTTAGAGAGAAGAAGTCTAAGAGGAGATTGGCCTGGATAGGGTAGTTAAGGAACTGTTCCTCCTCATGAGGGGAACAAGAGCAAGAGGGCATAGAGTAAAAGTGATGTGCAAAAGGAATGAAAAACGTTTTCATGTACTATTTAGTTAGGGATTAGAATGCCATGCCTGGTGGAGGCAGGTTCAATTTATGCGTTGAGGAGGGCATTGGATGATCATTTGGATAGAATTAATGTCAAGGGTATGAGGAAAAATGTAGGAAATTGGCAGTAGTTAACTACGTCCTTTTTAAGAGCCAGTGCTAGCAAGGTGAGCTAAATAGTTTCCTTTTGCACTATAACAATTCTGTGATATCTAGGGAAAGAAGCTGTGTGTTTCCATGTTCTAATGCTTCTGATGTCCATGTTGCTCCAAGTGGCAGAGATTGCGAGATTGAAAGGTGCTAGAAAAAGAGGCTTGTTGAGTTACTGCTCTGCACCTTAAATCTTGAACTTTTGGCTCAGAGATAGCAATGCCACCTATTACGCCTCATGACCTACATGCATCATTCCTCTCCTTTATTAGTCTAGAAAGTCTGATGGCTAGATAATTGTTGGAGCAGCTTATGCTGGAATTGCTGGTCAGCACCATGAGGAACACCAAAAGTGTTAAATCCATAGTAATTGCCCGAAAAGTAGAAGATTCTGGTGGGTAATACTGCTGTGCGTGAAACCCTCCAAAAAATCCTTCTAAAGTTTGGAGAATTTAGAGGCTAGTACAGAACTTGAGTATTGTTGAAAAAAGTCACATTTTGTTAAAGATTTTTGTCTTGTATTTAACTCAATGTTCGGCAACAATGCAAATTTATGGGGTAAACTAAAGAGAGAGGAGTATGCTAATTAGTTGGCAAATGGTCTCTGGTAGAGGCATTAGCATGGAGGATGCATCCATCATACTGATAGTGGCGATTCAGTAATGGTCATATTTCCACATATCTCTCCGACTTTTTTAACCAAATATTTCTTGAAAATGACCACTGAAACCATGTCCCCCATTCATAAACAGGTTTTGGTGATTGGTAATCATTTTTCAGCATTGTATAGACGCTGGAAGAGTTCTAATGGACTGGAAGGTAGCTAATGTAACCCCACTTTTTAAAAAAGGACGGAGATAGAAAATGGAGAGTAATAGGCCGGTTAGCCTGACATCAGTGGTGGAGAAATGCTGGAGTCAGTTATTAAGGATGTAACAACTGAGGATTTGGAAAGCAGTGACAGAATTGGTCCAATTCAGCATGGATTCACTAAAGGGAAATCATGCTTGACACATCTTCTGGAATTTTTTGAGGATGTGACCAGTAGAGTGGACAAGGTTGAATCAATAGATATTGTGTATCTGGACTTTTAAAAGGCTTTTGACAAGGTTCCACATGAAATTAGTAAGGAAAATTTAAAGCTCGTTGTATCAGAGGTAAAGTATTGATGTGGATAAAGAACTGGTTGGCAGACAGGAAGCAGAGAGTTGGAATAAATGGGTCCTTTTCAGGGTGGCGGGTAGTGATGAGTGGGGTACTGCAGGGTTCAGTGCTGGGACCTCAGCTGTTCTCAATATACATTAAAGATTTGGACAAAGGAATCAAATGCAATATCTCCAAATTTGCAGACGGCACTAAGCTGGGTAGCAGTATGTGCCATGAGGAGGATGCTATGAGGCTGCAGGGTAACTTGGACAGGCTGGCTGAATGGGCATATACTTGGGCAATGCAGTATAATGTAGATAAATGTGAGGTTACCCACTTTGGTGGCAAAAACAGGAAGGCAGACTATTATCTGAATGGTGGCAGTTTAGGAGAAGGTGAGGTGCGATGAGACCTAGGTGACATGGTGGAACAATCACTGAAGTTTGACATGCAGGTGCAGCAGGCAGTGAGGAAAGCCGATGGCGTGCCGGCCTTCATAGCGAGAGGATTTGAGTATAGAAGAAGGGATGTCTTGCTGCAGTTATACAGGGCCTTGGTGAGGCCACATCATGAGTATTATGTGCAGTTTTGGTCTCCTAGTCTGAGGAACGACATTCTTGCTATTGAGGGAATCCAGCAAAGGTTCGCTGGACTGATTCCTGGGCTGACAGGACTGACATATAAAGAAAGACTGGATCGACTGGGCTTATACTCGCTGGAATTTAGAAGAATGAGGGAGGATCTCAGAAACATATACAATCCTGTTGGGACTGGACAGGCTGGATGTGGGAAGAATGTTCTTGATGTTGGGGAAGTCCAGAACTAGGGGTTCACAGTCTAAGAATAAGGGGTAAGCCATTCGGAACTGAGATGAGGAAGAACTTCTTCACTTAGTGAGTTGTGAATGTGTGGAATTCTCTGCCACAGAAAGCTGTTGGTGCCAGTTCGTTAGATATATTCAAGTGGGAGCTGGATGTGGACCTTGTGGCTAAAGGGATCAAGAGGTATGGAGAGAAAGTGGGAGTAGATGCCGAAATTGCATGATCAGTCATGATCATATTGAATGGTGGGACAGGCTCAAAGAGCCAAATGGCCTACTTTTAAACCTATTTTCTACGTTTCTATGTTGTTCGTGTTATTTTTAGTTTTACTAGCTATTTTAAATCTTTGCTCTCTTTTAAATTTCTGAAGCATCAAAAATAATCATAGTTTGCCTTCTGTAACTCTAAAGTCCTCTACAATTTTAAAATTCCTCTTAGCCTTTCTGCTCTGAAGAGAATATCCCCAGCTCCAGTCTCTCTGCTTACTGTAAACAAAAAAGCAAAGAACTGCAGATGCCGGAAATCAGAAACAAAATCAGAAATTGTTGGAAAAACTCAGCAGGTCAGGCATCATCTGCGGAGAGAAAGCAGAGTTAACATTTCAGGTCCAAATGACCCTTCAGTTCTGGATCTGAAATGTTAATTACTGCCTAACCTCCTGAGTTTTTCCAACAATTTCTGATTTTGTATTTGCTTAATCTGTAATCTGTTTCTCAGAAAGAAACTAAATGCCAACAAAATGATGTTGGTGTGGATTCTTTGTGCTATTATTTCACAGTTAACATGTGCAACCATGCAAGGAATTGTTAGCTATAAATCAGTTGCAAATTTAAATAAAATCAAAATGTCCTTGGTCAATGGAGCTATTAACTTGAATGGTACTTTGTATCTAACACTTAAACGCTTATCATCATTTTTAATGATAATCTCTGATAAAAGCCCATGGCAAAGTTGAAGTAAACAAGAAGTAAATCTAGCTTGAGTTGTAGATAAAGGAAAAACCCAATGATTTACCATTTTTCAAGCAATTCAGAAGCTTAGGCACTGTTCTAATGTGGGAAATGCAACAAGCATTTATGCAGCAAACTCCCACAAACTGTAATGCAAAAATAACAAGATAATCTACTTGAATGATTTTGATGAGGGATCAATCTGTATTGGCTTGGGCACAAGGAAGAACATTCTGCTCCTCGCATCGTGCTGTGGTATCATTAATGTCCAACTGAGAGACAAACTGAAGTCTTCTCATCCAAACTACTGACTAGAGGGTCAGCCTGTACCCCTCTTTCAAGTGTTAAGTAAAGGTTATGGCAATGATTTATGAGTAATTTCACACTACTTCCTTTTTTTGTTACTGATGTGGTTTCTCGATTGTAAGGTGATGAATTCAGACTCTGCTTTATGCAGTAATGCAAACCTTCTGTTGCTATATTAAGACTGGGTCCTTATGAAGGCTGAACAAAGTGAAAACTGTTTTAAATGCAGTGTGCCAGGTAATGTGCCAATTTCTGCTGCTGATGCAGTACTGTTCTGCAGTTATGTAGTAATCCAGAGTTTTGAATTAATCATGAAGAAAGCTTAAATTCAAATGCTACTCTAGCAGTTTGAGAATTTGAAATGTTTGGAATTTAAAAAGCTGATGCTAGTAAGAATAAATGATCATCAGTTGAACAGTTTCATCTATGTAGTTAACTGTCAACCACCTGTTGAAGTAGTCTAGCAAGCCACTGAGTTCAGCAATAAATGCAAGTGACACTCTTAACCCTGAGAATGAAATTAAAAACCCTGTAATACTTTGTCCTTTATTTTATTGCTTCATTTATAGTATATTGTTACTTTCATCGGCAAGAATGAAGCCAGTCTGGTGGTCCGTTATTTGTTTCCTTTCTTTTTTTTTCTTTTTTATCTTTTACTTTCTCTCCATGGTTTTCTGTTTCCTTTCTGAATTTTGCAGACTCCCTGCAACTGCAGGAGATGGGTCTTAGACTTAGACTTAGAATCCCTGCAGTGTGGCAACAGGCCCTTCGGCCCAACAAGTCCACACGGACTCTCAGAGCATCTCACCCAGACCCATCCCCCTATAACCCACCTAGTCTACACATCCCTGAACAGTACGGGCAATTTACCATGGCCAATCCACCTAGCCTGCACATCTTTGGACCGTGGGAGAAAACCAGAGCGCACGGAGGAAACCCATGCAGACATGGGGAGAATGTGCAAACTCCACACAGGCAGTCGCCCGAGAGTGGAATTGAACCTGGGCCCCTGATGCTGTGAAGCAACAGTGCTAACCACTGAGCTACCGTGCTGTCCTCGATGAATATTTCTCCTCTGTGTTTACCATGGAGAAAGGCATGAAGACTTGGGAACTTGGGGAAGTTGTGGAGATATTTTGGGACAGTCCATATTACGGTAGAGGTGGTGTTGGAGGAAGTAGAATGTATGAAGGTGGACAGATCTCCTGGTCCTGATCGGATATATCCAAGAACCCTGCAAGAGGCTAGAGAAGAAATTGCAGGGGCCCTGTCTGATATATTTGCATCATCGTTAGCCATGAGTGAGGTCCCAGAAGACTGGAGAGTAGTGAATGTTGTGCCCTTACTCAAGAAGGGCTGCAAAGAAAACCTGGGAATTATAGACGAATAAGTTTAACATCTGTGGTAGATACATTACTCGAGGGATAAGATATACATGCATTTAGAAAGACCGGGTTTGATTAGGAGTAGTCAGCATGGCTTCATGCGCGAGAGATCATGCCCACAAATTTGTTAGAGTTCCTTGATGAAGTGACCAGAAAGGTTGATGAGGACAGGGCGGTAGATGTAGCCTACATGGATTTCAGTAAGGCCTTTGATAATGTTCCACACGGTAGGCTGCTCTGGAAGGTTAGATCGCATGGAATCCAAGGAGAGCTGGCAGATTGGATACACAATTGGCTTGATGGTAGGAAGTAGAGAGTAATAGTGGAAGGATGCTTGTTGGACTGGAGGCCTGTGACTAGTGATGTGCCTCAGGGGTCGGTGCTGGGCCCATTGCTGTTTGTTATCTATATCATTGATTTGCTGGAGAATGTACAAGGCATGACTAGTAAGTTTGCGGATAACACTAAAATAGGTGGTTTTGTGGACAGTGAGGAAGATTATCAGAAATTGCAGCAGGATCTTCATCAGCTGGGGAAGTGGGCTGAGAAATGGCAAATGGAGTATAAGTGTGAGGTGTTGCATTTTGGAAAGTCAAATCAAGGTAGAAGTTTTATGGTGAGTGGTAGGTCCTTAAGAAGTGCCATGGACAGAGGGACCTTGGAGTTCAGGTGCATGGTACTCTGAAACTGGAGCCTCAGGTGGACAGAGCAGTGAAGAAGGTTTTTGGCACAGTAGCCTTCATCAGTCAGGGCATTGAGTACAAAAGTTGGGAAGTTACGTTGTACAGGACGTTGCACTTGGAGTATTGTGTTCAGTTTTGGTCACCTTGTTATAGGTTATTAAACTGGAAAGAATGCAGAGGAGATTTACAAGGATGTTGTCCAGACTCAAAGGACTGCGTTATAACGAGAGGTTGGACAAGCTAGGATTTTTTTCTTTAGAGTGTAGGAGACCGAGGGGGATCTTACAGAAGTGTATAAGGTCAGGAGAGGCATGGATAGGGTGAATGCACCCAGCCTTTTTGCCAGGGTTGGGGAATCAAGGACCAGAGAGCACCAATTTAAGGTAAGTGGGGAAAGAATACATGGGAACCTGAGGGGCAACTTTTTTACACAGAGGGTGGTACGCATATGGAATGAACTGCAAGTTGAAGTGGTTGAGGCAGATACATTAACAACATTTAAAAGGCATTTGGACGAATACATGGATAGGAAAGGTTTAGAAGGATGTGGACCAAGTGCAGGGAAGTGGGGTTACAATGGTTGGACTTTTGGTCGGCATGGACCAGTTTGCATCAAAGGGCCTGTCTCCATGTTGTAGAACTAGATAAGAAAATTAAACAAGCAAATCTGTATGGCTCAGCTATGCACCGTGCTAACCAACTGCCAGCAGAACTATAGGACTATTCTGTACTGTAAATGATGCCATTGGAGGCCCTACAGTTAAATAACTCTGCAGGTGGCTTGCCACCATTTTGGCTGTTGACATCGAGTCTGTGATTCTAGTTCTTGTCATTCAGTTCCATGTCTATGCATTTCAAATTATTGCAGATTCTAGAAATCTGAAGTAAAGACAAAGTACTGGAGAAACTGGAAAGAGAAGAGTTAACATTTCAAGTCTGAGACATTTCATCTAATTCATTAGATTGTGGAATTTCCACCATTTTCTGTTTTTATTCCAGTGTTTTGGATCTGTATCTCCTTTGCCTGGAGGTTCTTTCCCACTGGTGGGTTTTCCCTTGAAGTCGGGAAAGTTCTTTCTGAATTCGCGAATCCTCAACTTCTGAGTAACTGTCCATATACAACTTCAGATGTATATACCCAGATGATAGTGCTGATTGTCCCTGTGGAAATATATTGAATTTATTGACATTGTCCTCTACAGTGTGAAGGGTACAAGCTTTGATCTCTGATTTGATTTTGGCTTGAGTCTTTGATCGCATTTCCTCTAGTTCTACATTTATAGGAAAATGGTTCTCTTTTATGTGTTTAATCTGTGACTTTCAGTATTTTAAGAACTGATCACACCCGGTCTCAGCTGTCTCTGACCAACAAAAATAAGTTGTCTTTGTTCTGCTTTGAGCCCTTAGCAATGCCTTGTTGTCCCTCTTTCAGGCACCAGGCCCCAGAACTATGTATTGAAGTTTTCAGTATTTGAGGAATCGCGAAAGACTGAACATTGTATAATCATTTTTTTTAAAACTCATCCGTGGGATGTGAACATCCCTGATGAACTTCGTTAAAATGACCCTGGTGTGGGTTAAAAACAGACTTGCTTCAGATTCATCTTTACGACCCACGATACAGAGTGGATCTGGATGTCCCTTTCACAGAATCAATGTCACAGTCCAGAAGGAGACCATTCAACTCATCGTACATGCATTCTTTTCAAATTAACAGTTCCAATGGTGCCATTCTCCTGCTTCCCTGTAACCCCACATTTTTTCTTTCTCAGGAGTTGGCTAGTTGGGGCATATGAGACATGAATTTCAACTTGACTTGAGATAGCAGAGCTGCAACAAATGAGTGATTAGAACATTGCAAACAACCTCGTTGAATCTCTAATCCAATCTCTGACCAGACTTACTGCAGTCAGAAATTCTTCACTGCCATGATAGTGGTTTCAGAAACTCTAAACCAGACATAAGCCGTACAGAAAAAACATTGCCAAAGATCATCCGGCACCATTGGCAATGGACAACATCCTGGGTGTTATTTGTGACAAGCTTTGCCCTTCTAAGATCAGCTTATTCAGCCAGTGCAGTTGTTAATCTCACCAGACTTGCCATAGTTCTGAGGCTTCACTACCATCATTTATTTTTGCAGTAAGAAGGATGCCAGTCATCTTTCATGACTTGATGTGGTAGCCTTAATCTGATCTGTTAGTTGTGGGATTGCTTAGTTTCATGTATACTATATTGCTTCCATGGTTTAGGATACATGGTCATGTGTAGCGTGCACATGATGGCATCCCATTTTTAGGTATATCCCTGGAGCTGTTCCTGCATGTCCCAGTTGTCAAACTAGTATACCTTGCTTGATGGCAAGAGTAGAATGACATGCTAAACCATGATATCATTGAATACAGTGCCACTGCTGCTGATGTTCCAGGGCACCTCTTCAATTTCTTATTTTAATCTGTTCTATCCTATTTAGTATAATGGAAGTACGCCACAGCATGATTGTGGATATTCTCAATTGAAACTGAGACTTTGTCTCCAAAGGAATTGTACCATGATCACTCCTTCAGTGCTATCAGAGACAGATGCATCTTTAGCAGGTAGATTAGTGAGGTCAAGGTCAAGTTAGTATTTCCTTCTTGGTTTTCTCATCACCTTGTGTAGACTCAGGCTGGCAATATGCCGTTCAGAACTTGGCCAGAAGTGGTGCTGCTGAATTACCTTAAATGCATCTTGTGTCTTTACTACTTTGTGCTCCTCCAATGTTATGGATGCTTATAGTTGAACTTCTAAGGGATTTGAGGAAATTCCTGATAAGTCAGTCAGAAAGTCATAGCATGATGAGACATCAATACATGAGCTTCAGCTTGAGCAAAGTGAATTGTGAATTCTTCCTTAGTAAGCTATTGCAATGGTTTCCTGATAGCTCATGTTACTCCAACTGGCTTGTAGTTCCCTTTTTTTCCCCCCCCCTTCCTTTCTTGAATAGCAGAATTAGATTTGCTAACTTTCAATCCACTGGGATGATTCTAAAAGTCAAGAGATCTGGAAAAATTATAACCAGCACAACAACTAGCTTTCTATCTCACCCTCATTTTAAAATCCCAAGATGTAAAGGCTGTTATGACCTGGGGATTTATTGGAACTTATTGCCTTAAATTTCTCCAATTCCTGTTGTTTATTAATGAATTCTTTATTGCCTGAAGTTACTTGCTCTTTTAGCCTATTGATGACCCTCCATTTCCATTATGTAATTTGTGTCTTTGCCATTTTCTTTTCGGAGGGATAGGTAGTATTGAGGAGGTGGGGAGGCTGCACAAGGATTTGGACAGATTAGGAGAGTGGGCAAAGAAATAGCAGATGGAGTACAATGTGGGAAAGTGTGAGGTCATGCACTTTGATAAGAAGAATAAAAGCATGGACTATTT
Source organism: Rhincodon typus (assembly GCF_021869965.1). Lineage (NCBI taxonomy): Eukaryota > Metazoa > Chordata > Chondrichthyes > Orectolobiformes > Rhincodontidae > Rhincodon > Rhincodon typus. Next base: position 47,265,146 of record NC_063354.1, on the reverse strand, counting down.
TCTAAATGGGGAGAAAATTCAGAAGTCTGAAGTGCAAAGAGACTTGGAAGTTCTAGTCCAGGATTCTGTCAAGGTAAACTTGCAGGTTGAGTCAGTAGTCAGGAAGGCAAATGCAATGTTGGCATTTATTTTGAGAGGACTTGAATATAAAAGCAGGAATGTACTACTGGAGCTTTATAAAGTTCTGATGAGGCCACATTTGGAGTATTGTGTGCAGTTTTGGGCCCCATATCTCAGGAAAGATGTACTGGCCCTGGAGCGGGTTCAGAGGAGGTTCACGAGAATGGTCCCAGGAATGAAAAGCTTAACATGTGAGGAACGTTTGATGACTCTGGGACTATACTCATTGGAGTTTAGAAGGATGAGGGGGGATCTAATTGAAACTTACAGAATACTGAATGGCCTGGACAGAGTGGATGTTGGGAAGATGCTTCCATTGGTCAGAGAGACTAGGACTCGAGGCCACAGCCTTAGAGTAAAGGGAAGACCTATTAGAAAGGAGATAAGGGGAAACTACTTCAGCCAGATAGTGGTGAATCTATGGAATTCACTGCCACAGAAGGTTGTGGAGGCCAGGTCATTGAGTACATTTAAGACTGAGACAGATAGGTTCTTGATTATCAAGGGGATCAAGGGTTATGGGGAGAAAGCGGGAGAATGGGGTTGAGGGACTTATCAGCCATGATTGAATGGCGGAGCAGACTCAATGGGCTGAATGGCCTAACTTCTACTCCTATGTCTTATGGTCTTATGCCCCATGATCATTTCTCCTGTCTTTGTCTCTGAAGGACTACCATAGCTACTGTTTTCCTTTTGATAAAATCGCAAAAACTCTTACAATTTATTTTCATATTCCTGGCTAGTTTATTCTCAATCTTTTTTTTCTCCTTTTATCAGCTTTTGGATGAACCTGTGCTGGTTTTGACACACTCCCAGTTTTTAGGTGTATTATATGCAACGCTATAAACCTTACCATCCCAACCGTCTTTTGAGCCATGATGGATCTTTCTTGCTGAATGATTTTTTGATGGTATTTATTTAGATGAACATTTTGATTTTTTTTTCTTTAAATACTTTGCAATGTTTACTGTTTGCCCTACCTTTCAGTCTTTAGGGTGTTGCGAAGTTGGATAGAGTACTTGTGGATTGGGAGGCAGGAAGTTACAATTTGGTGTTTCCCTTGAAAAGACCATGTGTTTCTTCAGTGCTTAGAAATTTAAAACAGATGTCTTGAGCAGCAGCTTGAAAGTTTGCAAGCACACAGAGAGAACTTGAATTGAAACATATGTATCAAAAGGCCATACAGTTAGCAGGCCAAGCAGTAGTTTTTACCAAAACAACAGGCTTTTGAATTTAGCCAATCAATTTGAACCAGGTACTTAGATATCAAAAACCTATTAAAATTAAGTCTGATGGCTTTGACAAAATAGGACCAATCCTATTCTAAGAAATATTGATATGTCATCAAGTGTGTAAAAGAAGGGGACAGTTGGACAAGGACCCCGGAGCTAGCTGCCATCCACCAAAGCTAATGGCCTTCAGCTCTCAAGAGAGAACGGCTGGCTCTCTCAACCTCCTCCATGTCTTACAGAAAGCACCATCTAAATAACAACAGTAACAACGGCACAACTAGTTAATATTCCTGACGGAAGAATTAATGGAAAAGGCACAGAACATTCCGGAAGACATGCAACCTGGCTGCAATTTTGAGAGATTGAACTATATATATATATATATTTATTGGAACAACATACCATTAGAATCTTGCTTTAGTCGTTAGAAGGTATTTATTCAGTTTGTTAATAGTTTAGTTAATTTGTTCTCTGTTAGAGTTAGATAAATAAATTGTTACTTGTTGATTTTTACAGTGAATGTCAGGCACTTATTTTAGTTTACTACTAGAAGTTACTGAAAAGCAAGTTACATCACTTTTCACACTGCCTTTATAGATTATGGGGCGAGATGCTCCTCTTTGGGTGTTTCGGTTTTAGTTCTCAGAGGGGGTGTCAACCTCTGCTTTATAACAAGGGAACACAATTTAAAACTAAATGGTGACTTATTTAAGAGAGATGAGGATTTTTTTCCAGGAGATTACTGGGGCCTTGACCAAGATCTTTGTGTCCTCACTAGCCACTAGAGGGGTGCCAGCGGACTGGTGAATAACTGATGTTGTTCCTCTGTTCAAGAAGGGAAATAGGGATAATCCAGGAAAGTATACACCAGTGAGTCTCTCATCAGTGGTTAGGAAGCTATTAGAGAGAATTGTTAGGGATAGGATTTATGTGCGTTTAGGAAAGGATGGCATTGTGTAGGGCAGGTCATGTCTTACTAACTTAGTTGAATTTTTTGAGTAGGTAATGAAGATAATTGATGCGGGTACAACAGTAGAAGTTGTCTATGTGGATTTCAGTAAGGCTTTCGTCAAGGTCCCTCATGGTTGACTCATACAGAAGATAAAGATGCATGGGATCCATGGTGACTTGGCCACTTGGATTCAAAATTGGCTTGCCCATAGAAGGCAAAAGGTGGTGTTGAAATCGTGTTTTTCAGGCTCGTGGTTTTCCACAATGATCCATATTGGGACCCCTGCTCCCTGCTGTGTGTAGCTTTCTGTCTTTCTATCTATCTTTCTATCTAATATGTATATATAGAGAAATGATTTGGATAAAAATATACATGGGTGCAATGATAAGTTTGCAGATGGTACAAAGAGCGGTGGAGTTGTGGGTAGTGTAGAAGGTCGTCAAAGGATATAGTGGGATATAAATCAGTTGCAGATACGGGTGGAGATATGCCAGATGGAGTTTAATCTGGTTAAGTGTGATGTGCTGCACTTTGGGAGATCAAATGTTAAGGAAAACTATACAGTTAATGGCAGGACCCTGAACAGCATTGATGTGCAGAGGGATCTTGTCCCATCGACTGTCTTTATTTGCTGCACTGTTTTATTGTCTCAACTTTCTATTCAAGTTTCTGAATTCTCCCAAACTTTATTTTATTTAAAGTTCTATTCATAGACCAAATTATATAATTTTCCAGGACACCCAGGCTGGTTTAACCATAAACATGAATCGAAACCCTTTCTTTCCACATAACTCTTTAAGCCACTTATTTAATTCTCTTATCTGCTTGGCTATAAGCAAATTGACATCTGACTCAGGGAATCTGAGTGTTACCTTTGAGGTTCTTATTTTAATTTGGACTCTAACTGGTCTAGCTCTCGGCATAAAATTATTCCCAGTTCTACCTTTGTTTCTTTGTAGACAGAACATATCCTCCTTTTCCCATTCCGGATTTACTTGCACTTGTGAAAAGATTACTTTAACCCTGGTACTGGGCTGGCAGTGCAACCTTTGGAACATCAGTCGTAGCTGCAAAGAACAGTGTATATATTTATCCCATTGGAATCTACCTTGCCAGAACCTGAAACATGCCCACTTTATAGATCACCCATTGTTGTGTTACTGTTTCGCACTTAAATCTTTGGCTCCATTTTACCTTGGTTAGATCTCCTCTCATTTCATTTATGTTTACCCCATTCCAATTTAGAAATTCCACTTCCAGTTTCCCTATACCGCTCTGTTACTAACGTAAAGCTTATGATATGATCATTGCTCATGTCTAAGTGTTCTCCTGCAGATACCTGGTCCAATTTGCCCAGTTGGTTTGCCAATAGAAGATCTAACAATGTTTCCTTTTCAGGACTAAAATCAGGAAACATTTCTGGATGGAAAAAATAGCGTTACTTTGGAACTATTCCACAATCTACTCTTGATACTGAATCAGTTACTCCATTTAAAACTAAGGTTGGCAGATTTTTATTAACCGAAGATGTTGAGGAATATGTGGTAAAAACCATGGTTACATTGAATGGTGGAGTAGCTAAATGGTCAACTCAGAATCTCAAAATTGTTACTTGCAGAATCCATTTGGTTCATTGTGTCTGTGGTATGAGCAGTTATCTTGTGAATGAACAATTTACTTGGCACTGTTCTCCTGTCTTTACTTTTTAGTCCTATACATAGTTCCTTTTCAAACAACAGGTTTTTTTTTGTGCCTTAATTACATCTGCCTGCATCACACTCTCAAGCTGTGCATTCCAAAGCTTAATGACATGCTACATAAAAAAAACCTTTTCCTAATTTCTATTTTGCTAATTATTTAAATCTCTGTCTTCTCAATCTTTATGCCAGTAAGAACGGTTATCTGCTTTTCTATTCTGTCCAGACCCCTCAATTTTGAATAACACCATCTGATCTTCTCTCAGCCTTCTCTTCTTCATGGTAAACAGTCTTAAATTCTCCAGTCTATCAGTGTAACTGTAGTTCCTCATCTCTTGAATCATTCTCTTAAAACTTTCCTGCATGCTGTCAGATACCTTCACATCCTTTCAGGATTGTGACACCCACAACTGTGTGCGGTACTGTAGCTGAGGCCAAATTAGCGACTTATGTAAGTTCAATATAACCTTGTTAAAACCATAAACGTAGGAGCAGAAGGAAGCCATTCAACCCATTGCATCTGCTCTGCCATTCAAGTGCCTTATTTGTTAATTTCTGAACTCCATTTTTCTGCCAATCCTGAATAACCCTTGATTTCTTTACTGATTGAACATCTGTCAGTCTCAGGCTTGAATGTACTAATGGACCAATGTCAACAGCCCTCCATGGTAAAGAATTCCACAGATTCACTGAGAAGAAATTGCTCCTAATCTCTGTTTTAAGTGTGTGACAACTCCTTTTGAGATTATGGCCTCTGGTCCTAGACTCTCCCACAACGGGAAATAGCCTATCCACATTAACTCTGCCAAGTCGCCTAAGAATCTTGTATGTTTCGATAAGGTCATCTCACATTCTTCAATATTCCAGCAAGTACAGGCCCAATCTACTCAACTTCTCCTCATAAGACAGTTCCTCTAAACTTGGTATCAGCCTAGTGAACCTTTGTTAAACTGCCTCCAAGAGCTGGTCTATTTTTCCTTAGATACAGGGTCCAAAACTATTCAAAGCATTCCAGCTATGGTCTGACAAGTGCCTTATTTAGTTTTAGTGTAACCTTCCTATGTTTATACTCCATTCCCTTTGAAAGAAAAGCTAACATTCCATTTGCCTTCCCTAGTACCCGCTGAACCTGAATGCTAGCTTTTCACGATTCATGCATGCAGACTCTGAAATCCTCCTCCTGTAGCTTTCTGCAGTCTTTTTCCACTGAAATAATATTCAGCTCCTTTCTTCTTTCTGCCAAAGTGCATAGATTCGCATTTCCCTATATTATTATAACATCTAAGTCTTTGCCTTCTCCCAAATCCTCCAGTGCTGTTTCTGATCTACCCTCTAACATGGACTTTCTCAATGATGAGACCACTCAACTTGCTTTCTTATCCATCTTCATATTGTCAGAACATTTGGCTACAATATACTGTGACACAATCAAAATAATTAGCATAGGTTGTATATAGTTGAAGCCTCAACACTGATCTCTGTGACTCCCCGTTGCTTAAAATTTGCCAACCTGAAAATTACCCATTTTGCTTGACTATATGTTTTTGCTCTGTGCCTATTATGGCCTTCAGCCTGCTTCTTGCATCCTGTGTGCCAGGGATACCATGACCCTTATAAACCATTGTGCAGGGGATATCATGCTCAAGATTAACGGTTAAATTGGAGTGCAGTGCTCACAACATTCTGTCTTTTTTGGAAAATGCAATCAATTCCTTGCTCAAAGGAATAGATGCAAATCTTTATTGGTACTATGTGGGGCATCTAAAAGGTGAAATGTGTGTAGAATTGCAATATTCAAGGTGTAATCAGATGGGTCATGTGCTCTTTCCAGACTCATCTTCGATACCTCGCTCATTGGCTGTACTCTGTTATTCGGTTGGCGTTGTAGTGTTTTATCTGTAGATGTTTCCTAAACCACAATGTGCAGATCTCTTGATTCTTTTTATCTTTATTGTTCTTTTTTTTCGCAATGTAATTGTTTTGATATCAAATGGCAATATCCAGGCACGTCATTACTACTGTATAATGACTGGTGAGAGTATTATTTCATACACCATCTATTTCTCGGTATGATCTCAAACTTAATTAACATTATATGAATTCCTCTACATCCTGATTATTAAGCAAAAACAACCTGGCCTAGTATTACAGACCAAACATCTCTGATTTCCATTTTGAAATGGGAATGAGAGAATGCTGTGTCCAAACCATATGACAGAGTACAGAAATTGCCCTGTTGATCACTCAGACCAAAGACAGTTTTGATGGAGGCTCTGAAGTATATCCCAGAAAAATGGATTTATATCAAGGAGTGTGACAAAGTGAGGCTATTCTTCGGCAAAAGCAGTATTCAAAAACAAGTTTAGGTCCAAAAAGTGCCTCCATTAATTGCACAGCTGAGTTCCCAGCTTGGTAAGTGGAAGCTTGATAGATTAAAAGCAATGTCTGAATTAATTTATAAATATTAGATTGCCAAGATTCATGTGTATGGTACATCTTTGGCTACGGTGATGAGTTACATTGCAGAAAGTCTTGATGGAATCAACTGGAACTGTCTCCACCATGCGTACTATCGGGACGGTTAATGCCAAACTGGAACAGATTGAAATGGGCAAATGATGAAGTTTGAAACCATTTAGGACAAATCTGTCCATGAGATCAGCATCCAATCTACTGACATATCCCCCTCCCCATCACAAGTTCACAGAGGCTGCAGGATGCACTGGAGCAATTTGCCAAAGTTTCTCTGACTGCATATTCTGCAACAGAATCTCTACCTCGAAGAACAGCAATGACAGGAGTTTCATTGGAACGTTGCCATCTCCATTTCCTGTCCAAGTGAAAACCATCCTCATGTCAATATGTAGCTTCGTACCTTGATTGGTGCTGTCACTGTGGAGACAGTTGCACATTGTTTTTGATACGGATCTTGTCTTTGGACTCTGCTGAGAAGGTTTTTTTTATTCACCACATGGGCTGCAGAAATTCAAGAATGTTTGCCACCAAATTTTCAAAGACAACTAATAACGGGTAACGAACGCTGGCCTCTTAGATTTTGCCACACCACAAGAATTAATTATTATTTTTTTAAAAAAGTGAAACTCAGCAGCACTGTCCAGTTAAATTTGCGTTGTGTGATGACCCATTTGAGCAAAGGTGCTGATTCTCAAGCCCTACCGCTCCTAGGTTGCTGCTAGTATTCCCTCTATTTTCCTTGTGCTGCATGGGCTTCTAAGGTTCATGCGTAGCAACAGTTTCCAGAACTGGAAGTCCGTGCTGCAATTGGTACGCAGATGTTGACCATTGTGTTACTGAATTTTTGGGCTGTGCAGCTCAAAAGGAATGTTGGTTGCCACAGAAGTTAGTCAAAGTATGCAAAGTTTCCAGTTTACCTGTCTGATGGAATCTGGTTAACAGAAAATATTGATGAAGTTCCTGTACCTGACAGCAGCTACTTGTTTAAAAAAAAAATCATTCATGGATGTAGGTATCACTGGCTAGGGCAGGAGGTTTAGAGGACATGTGAGGAAAAAAGTTTTCACTTGGAGGGTGGTGGAATCTGGACATCACTACCTGTAAGGCTGGTAAAGGCAGAACCCCTCATAACATTTAATAGATATTTAGACATGCACTTGTGATGCCAAGGCATACAAGGCTATGGGCCAAATATTAGAAAATTGGATTACTTAAGTGGTTGTTTTTGACTGGCATAAATGCAATGGGCTAAAGGGCCTTTTTCTGTGCTGTAGATTACTATGGCTCAAACTATGGAGACTTGACAACAAAATTTTATCTGTCTTCCATTCAGTGTCCAGCTAAGCTGGAAATTACTGATTTTTTTATTCTCTTCCTGTGGAAAGGTGGAGAGATCAGCATGAGCTATGTGCTTTTCCCCACATTGAAGGCTGTTCAATGAGTTGAGAATTATAGGAGCATATGTCGGTCAATTCAAAGAGCGAAATAATGCAATGTTCATATTGTTGAATACATTCAAAGCTGAATGTGCCATTTGGCTCCCTTCCCAACGTGATCTCAGTTTCCACAAAGGTGCCAGATGGTCTTAATGCAGCTGCTAAAATTCAGAGCTGCATATTGGATTAATAAGTGGTAACACATTTCAAAGACATGAGAAGAGCCTAAAAAACTAAACAATTTTTGAACCTTAACATTTTTGTATTGTATGTATGTGAACTTTTAAAAACCACAGGAATTTAAAAACCTAAATCAGTGCATTACCTGGAACCATTTTCAGTAATTACCAGACCTGACCTTCATTGTTACACAACTGTGTAAAAGTTATACGTGGGTACAGATTTGTCACTGAATAACAGTGGGGTTCATTGCTGTTGGGGACAGGCCTGTTACCGTTAAACACTGAGGTACAGTGCTGGTGGGGCCAAGTCTATCATTGTTTATCATTAGGGTTCAGTACTGGTGGCATGGGTCTTTTCTATTTAATACTGTTGTGCAGTGCTGGTGGGAACAAGTCTATCACTGTTTAACATGGGTACAATACTGGCGGGCTCAGGTCTGTCCTAATAATACAGGTACTAAGCTGGTGGGGACAAGTTTGTCATTGTGTAACACTGGGGCACAGTAATGGTGGATCCAGGTCTATCAATGTATAACGATGAGGCTTAATGAGTTTTTGATAAGGCCCTGCATGGGACACTGAAAGGTAAGAGCCCATGGGATCCACACTTGGCAGAGTGGCAGGAAGCAGTGTGTGATGAATAGAATAGAATCCCTACAGTGTGGAAACAGGCCATTCAGCCCATCAAGCCCACAATGACCCTTCAAAGAGCATTCCACCACCCTGCCATACCCTATAACCCTGAATTTCCCATGGCTAATCCACATAGCCTGCACATCTTTGGACTGTGGGAGGAAACCGGAGCACATGGGTGAAACTCGTGGAGACACGGGGAGAATGTGCAAACGCCACACAGACAGACGCCTCAGGCTAGAATCGAACCTGGGCCCCTGGCGCTGTGAGGCAGCAGAACTAACCACTGAACCACCATGCCACCCTTCGAGCCATTGTGCAAACCACCGTCACTGTGCCAACCAATGATGTTTGAGAGGTGTTTTCTGACTGGAAGTCTGAGTCTGGGGGTCCCACAGGGGTCAGTTTTGGAGCCCTTGCTGTTTGTGATTTATATAAATGATATAGGATTGAATTTAGGAGGGTTGGTTAGTAGGTTCACAGATGATTAAAAACTTAATGGGGCTGTAAATACTGAGGAAGATAGCCTTAGAGAAGGATATAGATAGTCTGGTCAGGTGGGCTGATCAGTGGCCAATGAAATTCAATGCAGATAAATATGAGTTGATGCACTTGGACAGGACAAACAACACAAGGGAATTAGGGGGCATATTTTTAAGGTGAGAGGAGTGAAATTTAAAAAAGACATGAGAGGCAATTTTTTACCCAAGGATGGTTCGTGTGTGGAATGAACTTTGAGGAGTGTTGGATGTGGATACAATTACAACAATTAAAAGGCCATAACTACATGAGTAGAACAGGTTTGGAAGGATATGGGCCAGGAGTGGAGGGGTGCAACTAGTTAAATTTGGGATTATGTTTGGCATGGACTGGTTGGACCGAAGAGTCTGTTTCTGTGCTGATTCACTCTATAATGAATGGTAGGACCCTGTGAAAGCGCTGAGGATCAGGGCTACCTTGATGTGTGTGTACCCCAGTCCTTTAAGGTGTCAGGATAGGTAGATAAAGTGGTTAAAGTAGCATATGGTACACTTATCTTTATTAGCTGAGGTGTAGAATTTAAGAGTAGGGAAGGAGGTTATGCTGGAACTGTACAAAATGTTGGTTATCCCACAACTAGCGTACAGTGTGCAGTTCTGTTATCCATGCCAGAGGAAGGATGTGATAGCATTGGAGAAGATGTAGAGTAGATTTGCCAAGATGTTGCCTGGGCTGGAGAGTTTCAATTATGAAGAGAGATTGGAGAGATTGGGTTTGCTTTCCTCAGAGCAGAGGAAACTGAGAAGGGGCATGATTGGGATTTACATAATTAAGAGGGCCATAGATAAGGTGGACAGGAAAAAACCTCTTTCCTTGATGGAAGGATCACTGACGGGGAGAGCATAGACTTAAGCTAAGGTGCAGTAGGGTTTGAGGAGATATGGGGTAAAAGTTTTTTACCCAGAGGGTGGTGGTTATCTCAAACTCACTGCCTGAAAGGGTGGTAGAGGCATGAACCCTCAGCACATTTAAGATGTGCGCTTGTGATTTTAAGGCATACAGGGCAATGGGCCAAGTGATTGAAATTGGGATTAGAGAAGTTAGGTGGTTGTTTTCAATTGGCAGGGACATGATGGGCTGAAGTGCCTTTTTCTGTGCTGTGGGTATCTATGAGTCTTTGTACTGTTGGGGACTGGTCTGTTGCTATAACACTGGATACAGTTCTGGTATGCACAGATCTGTGACTATAACACTTGGGTACAATGCTGATGGGGCAGGTCTGTAATCATATAGCACTAGGGAGACAGGTCTGTCTCTATAATGCTGGCATACAGTATTGGTAGGATAGGTCTGTCACTGTAACGTGTATAGTACTGATAGGGACAGATCTGTCATTGTAATATTGGGATAGAGTACTGATAGTCTGTCTGTTATAATGTTGCTACAGTACTGGTGGGGACAGGACTGTCACTGTAACCCTGGGGCTTCGTACTGGTTGGGAATGTTTTCACTATTATTAAGATATAGTACTGGTTGGTACAGATCTGTCATTATAGCACTGAGATACAGTAGTAGTCAGTACTGGATTGTCACTGTTTGACACTGGGATTACCGTACCATATCAGGTTTCCTTCCAAGAGAGATGTTATGAAATTCATTAAGTTTTTAACAACAATATGACAACTTCATGTTGTTTTACTGATACCAGTGTTTCACTTGCAGGTTGCTTTTAATGCTGAATTCTCAAACAGTTATGATGAAACTTTGAGTCACATTCAGATCTTTGAATTATTTCTTAAGTAGTACAACCACTAAGCTACTACATTCAAGCTTTTTTTCTTCAAAAGCTATTCTTATTGAGGTGCTGCTTTCATCTTATTATTTGATGTACTAAATGGAAGACCGGGAGATTTCCGAAGCAATTCACACATTGTAATGTCAAGTCAAGTGACGTTAATTAGGCTGACAATAAGCCCCATTTCCTCAGCACACAGGGGCATGTAGAGTGATCGCTGCCAGGTCTGTTGGTCCTGATTGCTGTCTGGTGAGACTTACTGGGTGCCAGGGCATCAGGGACAAAATTGTGATGCACTCCGTGGTCAAAAAAGTGACCATGGAATTCTGGAGCTTACTGCCTGGAAGGGTTGTAGAAGTAGAAAACCTACAGTACAATGGAACTGCCAGAAGCTACAAGGCTACTTAATTAGGCTAGATGGCGACTTGGCTTCTTCCTGTGGTCTCAGTTTTTTTTTATTCTGCTAACATTAATTCTCTGGTCTCTCACGTGAATAATTGCAACTTGATTCAGGATAAAAGAAGACTGCCAGTACAGCAGGGAGCCTCCTTGATTGTCTCTGGTTCCACCACTCATAGACAACGAGTTCCACATCATCACCACGCATTGTGTAAAATAATTTGTCACATTCATCACACATCACTTGCTGAAAACCTTAAAAATATGCCCCCTAGCCCTTATGCCCTCAGCTAAAGTGATGAGTTTCTCCTTGTCTACTCATAGAGTCATACAGCGCAGAAAAGGCCCTTTGGCTGATCGAATCTGCACAGACACTAATCCTAATTTCCTGCACTTGTCCCATGTCCTCAAATATTATGATATTACAAGTGCTTATCCAAATGCTTTTTAAAGGTTGCAAGATTTCCGGCCTCCACTACTTTACTGGGCAGTGCATTCCAGATTCGCACCACCCTCTGAGTGAATTTTTTTTAAATGAAATCCCCTCTGAATCTCCTGCCCTTTACCCTAAAACTATGTCCCCTCATGATTGACCCCTCAACCAAGGGGACTAGCTGTTCCCTACTCACTCTGTCTATACCCCTCAAACTTATAAACCTCAGTCATGTTCCCCCCTCAGCCTCCTGTGCTGTAAAGATAACAGGCCAAGCTTATCTAGTCTCTCGTTATAGCTCAAGGCTGCCTTGACCAACTTGGTTTGACAAATCAATATGTAGATTAGATTAAGCAACTGAGCTAAGGAGAGATAGTAAGAACTGCAGATGCTGGAGTCAGAAATAACAGAGTGCGGAGCCAGAGGAACACAGCAGGCTAGGCAGCATCAGAGGAGCAGGGAAAAAAGGTCCTGACCCGAAAGTCAACTTTCCTGCTCTTCTGATGCCGTCTGGCCTGCTGTGTTCCTCCAATTTCACACTGTGTTACCTCCGACTCCAGCATCTGCAGTTCTTACTATCTCTCCTTACAGCTCAGTTGCTTAATCTAATCTACATATTGATTTGTCAAACCAAGTTGGTCAAGGCAGACTTGACGAGGAGTTCATAGAATGTGTCCGCAATAGTTTCCTTAAACAGTATGTAAAGGAACCCATGAGGGAGCAGGCTATCCTAGATCTGGTCCTGTGTAATGGGAAGGTATAATTAATGATTTCATAGTTAGGGATCCTCTTGGAAGGAGTGATCACAGTATGGTTGAATTTAAAATAGAGATGGAGGGTGAGAAGGTAAAATCCAATACCAGTGTCTTGTGCTTAAACAAAGGAGACTACATTGGGATGAGGGAGGAATTGGCTATGGTACACTGGGAGCAAAGACTATAGAGTGGAACAATTGAGGAACAATGGAGGATTTTCAAAGAGATTTTTCACAGTTCTCAGCAAAAGTATATACCAGTAAAAAGGACCACAGGAAAAGGGATAATTAGCCACGGATAACTAAGGAAATAAAGGAGGGTATCAAATTGAAAGCAAATGCATACAAAGTGGTAAGGATTAATAGGAAATGAGGAATTGGGAAATCTTTAAAAGTCAACAGAAAGCGAAGAGAAATGCTATAAAGAAAAGTAAGATGAATTGTGAGAGTAAACTATCTCAAAATATAAAAACAGATAGTAAAAGTTTCTAAAATTATATGATTTGAAAAAAAAACTGGCTAAGGTAAACATTGGTCCTTTAGAGGATGAGTAGGGGGATTTAATAATGGGAAATGAGGAAATGGTGGAGGCATTTAACAGGTATTTTGTGGCAGTCTTTACTGTGGAAGACATAAATGACATGCCAATACCTTGATGACAAGGAGACTGGCAGATGATGACCTAGAAATGATCATAATCACTAAACAGGTAGTGTTTGGCAATCTAATGGGGCTAAAGGTAGTCAAGTCTCCTGGCCCTGATGGAATGCATCCTGGGTATGGCAAGAGATGGCAGAGGAGATAGCAGATGCACTTGTAGTAATTTACCAAAGTTCTGGCAGGGTGGAAAGCAGCAAATGTGACTCCACTGTTTAAGAAAGAAGGTAGACAAAAGGTGGGTAACTATAGGCCTGTTAGCTTAACTTCAGTGGGAAAAATGCTTGAATCTGTAATCAAAGAAGAAATAACAAGACTTCTGGATAGAAGTTCTCCCATTGTACAGATACTAACACTACACCAGATACATTGATGAGATTTTCTTCTTTTGGATTCTTTGCGATGAATCACTGAAACAACTATATGGCGATATCAACAAGTTTCATCCCACCATCATGCTTGCCATGGACTACTCCTTCAGAATCTGTTTCATTCTTGGACACGCATCTCCATCAAGGACGGACACTTCAGTACCTCACTGTACCGCAAGCCCACTGACAACCTCACGATGCTGCACTTCTCTAGCTTCCACCCTAAACATCTTAAAGAAACCATTCCCTACATACAAGCCCTGTGCATACACAGGATCTGCTCAGATGAGGAGAAATGCGACAGCGACAGAGACCTGAAGGTTTAGAAAGATGCCCTCATAAGAACAGGATACGATGCTCAACTCATTGATTGCCAGTTCCAATGTGCCACAGTGAAAAACCGCAACAACGTCCTCAGAAGACAGACGCAGGATAAGACCGATAGCGTATCCTTCATCATCCAGCACTTCCCTGGAGTGGAAAAACTACACCATGTTCTTTGCATCCTTCAGTGTCGTCGATGACAATGAGCAGCTCGCCAAGATTTTCTGTATGCCTCCACTTCTTGCCTTCAAATAAACAAAGGACAAAGAAAATTACAGCACAGGAACAGGCCCTTCGGCCCTCCCAAGCCTGTGCCGATCCAGATCCTCTATCTAAACCTGTCGCCTGTTTTCCAAAGATCTGTATCCCTCTGCTCTCTGCCCATTCATGTATCCAGACAGATACATCTTAAATGATGCTATCGTGCCCGCCTCTATCACCTCCGTTGGCAACGCGTTCCAGGCACCCACCACCACACCCTCTGCATAAAGAACGTAAATAGCTGCCAAGCTTTCAACCGGCCATTGTTTGCAGCAAACTACCCAGCCTTCAGGATGACATCGACAACAACACCACACAACCCTGTCATGGCAACCTCAGCAAGACATGTCAGATCATTGACTTGGATACTACTGTCACACGTGGGAACACCAGCCACCACATAGAACATAGAACAGTACAGCACAATACAGGCCCTAAACCTAAGGCCTATCTAACCTCCACCCCTACCTTATACTATCATCCATTTGCCTATCTAATAGCCGCTTAAATGCCCCTAATGGGGCCGACTCCACTACCCTCTCTGGCAATGCATTCCACACCCCGACCAGTCTCTGAGTGAAGAATCTACCTCTGTCGTCTCCCCTATATCTACCTCCACTCACTTTAAAACTATGCCCCCTCCTAATAGCTACCTCCACCCTAGGAAAAAGTCTCCGGCTGTCCGCTCTATCTATACCTCTGATCATTTTGTACACCTCTGTCAAGTCACCTCTCATCCTTCGTCGTTCTAAAGAGAAAAGCCCTAGCTCTCTCAACCTTTCCTCGTAAGACCTTCCCTCCATTCCAGGCCACATCCTGGTAAATCTCCTCTGCACCTTTTCCAATGCTTCCACATCTTTCCTGTAATGACGCAACCAGAACTGGACACAATACTCTAGATGTGGCCAAACCAGGCTTTTGTAGAGCTGGAGCATAACTTCACGGCTCTTGAACTCAATCCCTCTATTAATGAAAGCTAATACACCATATGCCTTCTTAACAACTCTATCCACCCAGGTGGCAGCTTTCAGAGAACTGTGGACATGAACCCCTTGCACTTTTCAGGGTTAAACTCCATCTACTCCATTTTCAGCCCAGCTCTGCATCCTATCAATGCCCCTTTGTAACCTAGAACAGCCCTCCGCAGTATCCACAACTCGACCCACCTTCGTATCATCCGCGAACTTACTAATCCACCCTTCCACTCTTTCATCCAAATCATTTACAAAAATCACAAATAGAAGAGGACCCAGAACAAATCCTTGTGGTACACCACTCGTAATTGAGTACCAAGTTGAATATTTTCCATCCGCTACCACCCTTTGTCTTCTCAGGGTCAGCCAATTCTGAATCCAATCTGCCACATTTCCCCCTACCCCATGCCTCCTTACTTTCTGCATGGGCCTACCATGGGGTACCTTATCAAACGCCTTACTTAAATCCATGTATACCACATCCACTGCTCTACCTTCATCCACGTGTTTGGTCACCTCTTCAAAGAATTCAGTAAGGTTTGTGAGGCATCATCTACCCCTCACAAATCCATGCTGACTATCATGAATCAAACTGTGCCTATCCAAGTGATCATAAATCCTCTCTCTCGGAGCTGTTTCCAATAATTTGCCCACCGCTGACGTAAGACTAACTGGCCTGTAATTTCCGGGGTTTTCCCTATTCCCTTTTTTGAACAAGGGAATGACATTTGCCACTCTTCAATCTTCTGGCACTATACCCGTGGACAGTGAGGATGAAAAGATCATCGTCAAAGGCCCTGTGATCTCTTCCGTCGCTTCCCATGGAATCCTTGGATAAATCCCATCAGGCCCTGGGGACTTACCTATCTTCAAGTTCCTCAAAATTCCTAGTACATCATCCTTACTAACATTGACCTCCTGTAGCCTACCAGCCTGTTTCACACTGTCCTCCCCTACAACTAGGTCCCTCTCAGTTGTAAATACCGAAGAAACGTATTCATTAAGGACCTCTCCTATCTGTTTAGGCTCCGTGCACAAATTCCCTTTACAATCCTTGATCGGCCCTACCCTTTCTGTGGTCACTCTCTTATTCCTCATGTACGTGTAAAAAGCGTTGGGGTTTTCCTTGATCCTATTTGCAAAGGTTTTCTCATGCCCCCTTCTAGCTCTCCTTGTTTTCTCATGCCCCCTTCTAGCTCTCCTAAGCCCTCTCTTCAGCTACTTCCTGGCTAACTTGTATTCCTCTGGAGCCTTTTCCGATCCTTGTTTCCTCAACCTTATATAAGCATCCTTCTTCCTCTTAACCAGTCGTTCGATCTCTCTTGAGAATCAAGGCTCCCTCACTCGACCGCATCTTCCCTGCCTGCTAGGGACAAACATATTGAGCTCATTCAGTATGCATTCCTTAAACAATCTCCACATTTCTATATTGTTCTTCCCTGACAGCATGTTTTCCCATTTTATGTTACCCAGTTCTTAGCTAACACAATTGTAATTACCCTTCCCCCATTATTAAACCTTACCCTGCTGTATGTACTTGTGTTTTTCCATGACTATTGTAAAAGTAACAGAGTTATGATCGCTACCGCCAAAATGCTCTCCTACCAACAGGTTGAACACTTGGCCTGGTTCATTGCCAAGCACCAAATCCAAAGTGGCCTCACCTCATGTTGGTCTATCTACATACTGTGTCAGGAATCCTTCCTGAATGCACTGGACACAATCCGCTCCATCTAAACTGTTACAACTAAAAAGTTTCCAATCAATATTTGGAAAGTTGAAGTCACCCATGACTACAACCCTGTGACTTCTGCACCTTTCCAGTATCTGCCTCCCAATCCGCTCCTCCACTTCTCTGCAACTATTAGAGGGTCTGTAAAAAAAAAAAAAAACACCCAACAAAGTGACTGCTGCTTTCTTGTTCCTGACCTCAACCCAATGCCTGGCAAATATTCATGTGACTTAGCCAATGTTGTCTATGTCATACACTGTAGGCAAGGATGCCCTAAGGCGTGGTGTATTGGTGAAACCATGCAGACGCTACGACAACAGATGAATGGGCACTGCTCAACAAGCACCAGACAGGAGTGTTCCCTCCCAGTTGGGGAACACTTCAGCGATCAAGTGCATTCAGCCTCCGATCTTCGAGATTCACAGCAACACAGAATCGCTGAGCAGAGACTGATAGCCAAATTCCGTGCTCATAAAAATGGCCTCAACCGTGATCTTGGGTTCATGTCGCAGTACTTATCACACTCTCTTTCTCTCTCTCTCTCGCTCTCACACACACACACACACACATGCGCACGTGCATGCACACCCAACGCTTCTGTATCTGTAAAATCTTCCTTACTTTCCTGTTTTGACAGCATCACCTTGATAAATTGTTATGCTCTCTCTAGCTTAATTAGTTTGTACAGTTTTGAGTTACTTATTAGGCTGCCGCACACACTGTCTCACGTGCACTCACATTCATGTGTGCACTCACACTCTCGCACGCTTGCACTCTTTCACACATGCACTCTCACGCCGCCCCCCCCCACGCACGCACACGCACATGCGCGCACACACGCACGCACACATATGCACATGCACTCTCGACCGGGCGCAAGCACTTTCGCAAAGACACACTCTCATCCATACGCACGCAGTCTTTTCCAACCTTATAAATCTATGAGGTGAATCATTTCATCCAGGATGTTTGCTTATTTGCAGATACATTCTATTTTGTTCAAAAAGCACACACTTTGTAGTCGCAGTCAGTCAGTATGGCATCTTATAAATTCCAGCTTTCGGAATAAAACCAGCCTGATTTTGTTGTTAAAAAAATCCGAGACAGGTTCTAATCAAAGCCACACACCTACAATTCAGTGTCTGACCTGAGATGTCACCTTTTGTATATTCCTGTCACCCTGCCTGATTTTCATGACAGCATAACACTGACATTGATTTTATTAACACTTTACACGCTATCAAACACTCTTGGTCACCTGCAGGGACTTATTACCTGACGCTGCACTCACACCAGTTGTATGATCTTTTGATCTCTCTGCCTATAAACTCTGTGGCTGTGCGCCCTGTTCTGTCGCTGCACCTGATGAAGGTGCTGCACTCTGAAAGCTTATGTAATTCCAAATAAACCTGTTGGACTATAACCTGGTGTTGTGTGACTTCTGATATCGTCTAGATGCAGCGTGGGTTCATGAAATGCAGTTCATGTTTAATTTACTCGAATTCTTTAAGGGCATTGAGTGAGGTGGATAATGGAAAACTGGTAGATGTGGTGTAACTGGATTTCCAGAAGACATTTGACAATGTGCCAAACAAAAGGCTGATACGTAAAAATAAATGTGCATGGTATTACAAATAATGTATTAGCATGGATAGAACATTGGTTTACTAACAGAAAGCAAAAAGTGGGGATAAATGGGTGTTTTTCTGGTTGGTGATCAGTGGTCAGTGATGTGCCTCAGGGATCAGTGTTGGAACTGCAGTTGATTTAGAGTTGGGGACCAAGTGTAGTGTGTCAAAGTTTGCAGATGACCCTAAGATGAGTGGTAGAAGAAAGAGTGCAGTGGACCTAGAAAGACTGCAGAGGGATGTAGATGGGTTAAGTGAATGGGCAAGGGTCTGGCACATGGAGTACAGTGTTGGTAAATGTGAGGTCATCCATTTTGTTAGGAATAACCGCAAAGTGGACTATTATTTAAAAGGTGAAAAATTGTAGGATGCTGCTGTGCCAAGGGACCTGGTGTCCTAGTGCATGAATCACAAAAGTTGGTTTGCAGGTGCAGCAGGTAATTAAGAAGGGAAGTGGAATATTGGCCTTCATTGCTAGAGTAGATGGAATTTAATAACAGAGAGGCTATGCTGTAGCTGTACAGGGGCCAGTGAGGCCACACCTGGAGTACTGTGTACAGTTTGGGTCTCTTTACTTGAGAAGGAATTTACTAGCACTTGAGGGGGTGCAGAGGAAGTTCACTAGGTTGAATCCAGAGTTGAGAGGGTTGGCTTATGATGTGAGATTGTGTGGACTGGGACTATACTCATTGGAATTTAGATGAATGAGGGGGAATCTTGTAGAAACATTTTAAATTATGAAGGGGATAGATCAGCTAGAAGCAGGGAGGTTGTTTCCACTGCTGGTATACACAACACCAGGTTGTAGTCCAACAACTCGCTTCACCTGATGAAGGAGCAGCGCTCCGAAAGCTTGTGATTTCAAATAAACCTGTTGGACTACAACCTGGTGTTGTGTGACATCTGACCTTGTCCACCCCAGTCCAACACTGGCACCTCCACATCAAAGGGTTGTGAATCCGTGGAATTCCCTGTCCAGTGAAGCAGTTGAGGCTACCTCATTGAATGTTTTCAAGGCAAAGATAGATGAGATTTCAACAATAAAGGGATTAAGGGTTATGGTTAGCTGGCGCATAAGTGGAGCTAAGTCCACGTAAAAATCAGCTTATTGAATGGTGGAGCAGGCTGGATGGGCCAGATGGCTGACTCCTACACACCTACCTTCTGGTCCAAGATGACAGCGGAGTTGGACGCTCCAGCTGGAACTTGTCCGCTCTGCCCATTCTTCCTCTTCTTTACTTCTCCTTTTTCTCCTCATAGTGTTTTTTTCTCCTCTTCTCTACTGGACTCTGATAATTCCCGAGCTCCGGTGATGACTCCAGGCCTCTGGCAATGATTTCCAGCTTCCAACAACTGACAGCCTCCCATAGTGGCCTCCTGGCATGGTGTGATGACCTCCCAACCTGGCACAGTGGCCTCCCGTTGCTGCCCCCGGCGTGATGTGGCAACCTCCCAGCTTAGCGTGGCGATCTCGCGGCCTGGCGGAGCAGCCTCCCACAGCGGTGTCCCGGCCTGATGTGGCAGCCTTGCCACGCGGCTGCCCGGCATGGCGTCCTTGGCCCACTGTAGTGGTCAGTAGCGATCTCCCAGCCTCATGATCTTCAGGATGAAGCCTGGCATGGCCTGGGGCCAGGGCCTTTCAGATGGGAGGCTACGTGCCAGCGTGGCCTGGGTTGGAAGCTGATAGTACTGAACTTTTATTTCTGCAATGCTGGACATTTTATTTCTCTATTTTCTAAGATCTTGTAACTAAAGAAGCTGTACCTAGGTGCCTTGTACTTAAGATTGTGCTATTAGTGGCGACATATAAACTTTTCACTGTACTTATTGAGTATATGTGACAATAAAGGCTAATTCTAATTCTAATTCCTGCTCTTATATCTTATGATCTTATCTCGGGCAATATTCTGAAGAACTTCCTCTGTGCCCCCTCTAGTGCTATCACATCCTTCCTGTAGTGAGGTGATCAGAACTGCACACAGCACTCAAGCTGTGGCCTAACCAATGCTCTGTAAAATTAAACATTACTTCAGAAACAAAAACAAAATGCTGGAAAAACTCAGCAGGTCTGGCAACATCTGGAGAGAAAGCAGAGCTAACATTTCTGAAGAAAGGCCTGAACAAAGGTCACTGGACCCAAAATATTAACTTTGCTTTCTCTTCATGGATGCTGCCAGACCTGCTGAGTTTTCTCAGCAATTTCTAATTTCTAGCATTTGTAGTTCTTTTATAGTCATAGATTCATACCGCACGGAAAGAGCCCCTTTGGTCCAGACAATCCATACCAAACATAATCCCAATTTAACTAGTCCCACCTGCCTACTCCTGGCCCATATCCCTGCAAATCTTTCCTATTCATGTACTTATCAAAATGTCTTTTAAATGTTGTAATTGTACCAACATCCACCATTTCCTCAGGATGTTCATTCCACATGTAAACCACCCTCTGTGTAAAAAATTTGACCCTCATGTCTTTATTAAATCTCTCTGTTCTCACCTTAAAAATGTGCCCCCTGTCTTGAAATCCCTCATCCTAGGGAAAACACAACTACCATTAACCCTATCTGTACCCCTCATTATTTTATGAACTTCTATAAGGTCACCCCTCAACCTCCTGCACTACAGTGAAAAAAGTCCCAGCCTATCCAGCCTTTCTTTATAACTTGAACTTTCCATACCCGGCAACATCCTGGTAAATCTCTTCTGAACCCTACTATACTGCTGTACTCTATACTCATTATATGTTTGTACATCTCTCTGAAATCTGCTTTGTACCAAGGAAATGACCCCAACATTTCGATCTTAACTTTGTAGCTAAAATTCCTCATCCCTGGAACTACGCCAGCAAATCTGTAGATCTTCTCAAGGACGTATCATCCTTGCTAAAGTGGCCAGACTGGAAGTGATGTTGTAATTATGGACTCATCAGAGCTTGATAAACGTTGACCAAAATCCCCCAGCATTTGTAACCAGTGCCTCTGTTCACAAAGTTCATGTACCATGTGCTTTGCAAATTACTCTTTCAATATATCTGCCACCTTCAGTAATCTAAACACTTGCATCTAATCCCTCTGTCCCTGCATATGTTTTGGATCTGAGCCATTAACTTTCTAGACTTTTCCTATCCCTTCTAGCAAAGTGCATCAGTACACACATAGTTGTATTAAATTGCATCTGCCATTTGGCTTCCCATTCTACCATCTGTGTTGTCCTTTTGCAGTTAGTAAGTATCATCCTCCACGTTTGCCACTCATCCAAATTTGGTTTCATAGCTTGATATTGAAATTTGGCTGTGTATTTGTTCATGGAATGTGGGTGAGGCTAGCTAATACAGAATGTATTGCCCATACCTAATTGCCTTGGGGAAGATGATGGTGAGCTGCCTTCCTGAGCCCACTGCCGTCCATGAGGGGCAGATGCAATCACGGTGCTGTTGGGGAGGGAGTTTCAGGATTTTGCAATGAAGGAACAATGATATTATTCCAAGCCAAAGTGGTGTAGATCTTGGAAGGAAATTTACAGATATTGGTGCTATCACACCATCTCCTTGGCATTATGCCAGAGCTTTGATGTTCTTCCTTAAATGAGACATAAGAGCCCATGGTATTGGATGTTGCATATTGGCACGAATAGAGAATTGGTTAATGGACAAAAAATGGTAAGTTGAGATAAAGGGTTCTTTTCAGGTTGGTGATTTGTAATCAGTGGTTTTCCATGGGGATCAGTGTAGGAACTGCAATATATATTATTAACTTGGAGGAAGGAAGCAAAAGAACTGTAGCCAAGCTTGCAGATGACAAAAATAGATAGAAAGGCAGATTGAGAGAGGATATAAAAATTTACAGAGAGATATGAATATGTTAAGTAAGTGGGCAAAAGAGTTGGCACATGGTATATAATGGGTGAAAATATGAAGTTGTTCATTTTGGAAGGAAGAACAAAAGAACTGAGAATTATTTAATGGAAGAAGGACTGCACAAAGCATTGGGGTACTTGTGCAAGAAACACAGAAAACTAGCACACAGCTGCTAATCAGGTAATCAGGAAGACTAATATTGGCCCTAATTCAAGGGCGTTGAACTGTAAGAATAGTGAGGTCTTACTGCAACTGTACAAGGTGCTGGGGAGACCACATCTGGACTACTCTGCGCAGTTTTGTCCTCTAATTTTAAGGAAAGTTGTTTCATTTGAGAAGGTTGAAATAACTGCACAGAGGCCGGTATCCATCACCAAATCACCCTTTATTTCCTTTCGCACAGTAGACTGGCTGTGGCCAGTCAGCTCAGAATCAGTTTCTGGGACTGAGGAGATTCTAAATCTCCTGATAATGATGATCAGGTATGATTTTAACCACTGGAGAATTTGCCCCCAGATTCGCGTTCATTCTAGTTTTGCCAGGGCTTCTTGATGCCACACTCAGTCGAATGCAGCCTTGATATCAAGGGCTGTCATTCTCACTACATCTCTGGAATTCAGCTGTTTTGTCCATGTTTGAACTAAGGCTGTAATGAGGTCAGGAGCTGATGGTGGAACCCAAACTGGCCGTCACTGAGCAGGTTATTGCTTTGCAGGTGCTGCTTGATGGCACTGTTGATTACACCTTCCATTACTTTACTGATGATTGAGAGTAGACTGATGGGGTGGTAATTGGCCAGGTTGGATTTGCCTTGCTTGTTATTATGTATAGGACCTACTTGGGCAATTTTCCATATTGTCAGGTAGATACCAGTGTTGTAACTGTACTGGAACAGCTTGGCTAGGGGAGCATCAAGTTCTGGAGCACAAGTCTTCAGTACTACTGCTGGAATATTGTCAGGGCCCATAGCCTTTGTAGTATCTAGTGTCTCTACCCTTTCTTGATATCACACGGAGTGAATTGAATTGACTGAAGACTGGAATCTGTAATGCTGGGGACCACTGGAAGAGGCCGAGATGGGTCATCCACTTGGTAGTACTGGCTGACGATTACCGTGAAAGCTTCAGCCCTATCTTTTGCACTAATGTGCTGGGCTGTTCCATCATTGAGGATCAGGATATTTGTGGAGCAGCCTCCTCCAGTGAGTTGTTTAATCGTCTCCCACCTTTCACGACTGGATGTGGCAGGACTACAGAGCTTAGATCTTACCCATTGGTTGTGGGATTGCTTAGCTCTGTCTATCACTTGCTGTTTATGCTGTTTGGCATGCAAGTAATTCTTTTTGGTGGCTTTACCAGGTTGACCCCTCAGCTTCAGTTATGCCTGGTGCTGCATCTGGCATGCCTGCCTGCCTTGATGTAATGGTTGAGTGGCATATATGCTGGCCCATGAGGTTATAGTTTGTGCTGGAGTACAATTCTGCTGCTGTTGATGGCCCACAGTGCCTTATGGATGCCCAGTCTTGAATTGCTAGATCTGTTCAAAGTCTATCCCATTTAGCATATTGATAGTGCCACGCAACACAATGAAGGTTATTCTCAATGTGAAGGTGGGACTTCATCTGTGCAGTTTTCGCTCTTACCGATACTGATACAGAAAGGTTGGTTCCCCTTGTGGGTGAGTCTAGGATCAGAGGCCATAATCTCAGAATTATGGGTCATGCAGAAATGAGGAAGAATTTCTCGTTTGAGGGTTGTGAATCTGTGGAATTCTTTACTACAGGGTCCAAAGAGGCTGCATCATTAAATAGATTCAAGGCTGAGATAGAAAGATTTTTAATCACTAAGGGTATTGAGGATTTTTGGGGGAGCGAAAAGCAGGGAAGTGGAGTTGAGGATCATCAGCTCAGTCATCATCTTATTAAATGATGGAGCAAACTCGATGGGCTGAATAGCCTGCTCTTGCCTCTGTCTTATTGTCGGTCTTACATGTTGATTAAGGATCTTTGGTATAACTGTCATCTATTTTAGTTTTATGTATTTCATTATGGAGTGTCATAATTTTCAATTACATGTTACGATAACTGTGATGTACTTCCATGCTTTTTCTGTCACATTTCTTAAACAGCAGGGAGACATGCACAGTTTCAAATTTAAACGAATGGCTCCTGAATTGAGAGAATATTGTAAGATTACAATGAGGGCATCTGCAATGTTTTTACCATTTTTAAAACCCTGATTTACTAGCCCCTAGTGCCAATTGGTTGTCACTCTTTAACGTCATTATTTTCTTCTTTACTGTCATTTTGTTGAAGTTAGTTTTCATGAGTCTCTGTTGCTGAATCGGTGTTTTGTTTTCATGTGATATCTGGCATGATCTCAGTCCCTACATGTTTGTCAGTTCTTTATTTTTGTTTGTAAGTTTTAGCAATATCTATTTCAGTGGTCTACATTGCTCCTGATCACTTTTTCCAAGTGCAGCTGTAAAAATTTATTTATGGTCATTCCCAAAGATGCTATTTACATGTGAAGATGTAGCTGATTTGGGTGCAGAGGCTTCTTATAACTTGCGCTGAGAAAATACTAAAGCTGTTTGCATTGGATAAGAAGCTTATTCAGTCATTATTACTTATTCATGAGAAGTTGTGTTTGTTATAGAATCAGCTAGATAATTTTACTGGAGTCTGCAGTTTTTCAGCCATATCTTTTAACTATTTGAGGGTGTCAGTCACGCACTGACTGCCATTATATGTGCTTATACAGGAGGGACAATGTACAGTGAGGCCAGAGGATGTCACAAGACAGAAATCACAGACAGAGAGTATTGATTGTTTATGTTCAGCCTAATTTAGTTCTGAAGAATTATCTTTGAATTAAGAAACTGTTAATGGACAAAGCTCACAGTATAAAATTCTCAACATGAAAAGGTGGTTGAGAAGAGGAAGCACATCAGAAGGTAGGCTTAGTTAGCACCAACTTTGAAGGTTAAGGTGAGAAGGGTAGACTGAGAGAAGTGAGTTTCACAGTTCTGGAGCTTGTGTGTGAAATGGAAAGTGTGAAATGTCTAGATTTCAATGTTGCAAAGATGAAGAATAGGTTTGCAATGATAATGTAGCAATCATTCTGAACAAACGAATGGACCATCCTGGGTGAGACCATTTTATTGTTGAGCAATTTGACAGATTTCTGGAAGTCCCTTTTAAAGATCAAAAATAACAATGATAACCATTAATAGAGTGAGAGTTTTGGTTGTTGTGCAATCTTGTAAATTGTTGCTGGATTTTTGACTGGATTTGTAATGGGCATGTTTTTTTTGTTCACAGAAGGTAAGGGAGAAGAGAATCAAATTGCCAGACAGCAACGAAGTGGACAGTTCTGATGGACGGCATCTGGGGTACAGCCGACGGCTGAACCCGCAGAGAGCAAGTAGGGAACAGCCAGGTAGCACTGCCAGCGTACTGAGGACTAGTTTAATAAGGCAAAAACCTGCAGTACGGCACAGAATCGCCCCAAAAATCCACTACGGTGATACCATCCAAAATGATCCATTCAGCAGTAGAAACACCAGCGATGTGAAAGTGGAATCGAAGAATGGAGACATCGGCAGTGTGGGTGGAGTTCCTCAACCCACCAACAATGGCTTCTCACCCAATTGTGACATTGTGGGGAAGGATGCCTTGTCTGCATTAGCCAGGGCAAGCACTCAGCAGTGCCAACAAGAAATCACCAATGTTGTCTGTTTACACCAGGCTGGGAGACTGATGCCACACTCTATACCTCGCTCCTGTCATCTCTCAGGTATAATGCATCAATAAGATTCAACTCCTTTCTATAAAGATTGCATCAATTTACTGTAAGCTCTTTCCATCCAGATTTTTACTGTGGAATTTTGAGTTCAGTGAGATGAGGAATTTTACTGAGGTTGTAGACTTGGTCGCTGAGCCACTGTGTTTGGTTGCAGACACTTCATCACCCTGCTGGGTAACATTGTCAGTGCATCTCCAGTGAAGCGTTGGTGTTCTGTCCCATTTGTTATTTTTGTGCCTCGGTTTGCTGGGGTGGTCGGCATTACTTCCGGTTCTGTTTTTCAGTGGTTTGTATATCGGGTCCAGTTCAGTGTGTTTGCTGATGGAGTTCTGGTTGGAATGCCAGGCCTCCAGGAATTTCCTGGCATGTCTCTGTTTGGCTCCTGCTATTATGGGTGTGTTGTCCCAGTTGATTAGTTCAGCCGGGGAAGGCAGTTGAGGCCAAAACATTTAATGTTTTCAAGAAGGAGTTAGATCTAGTTTTAGAGCTAATGGAATCAAAGGATGTTAGGGAGAAAGTACGAAGAGGTTACTGAGTTGGGTGATCAACTGTGGTCATATTGAACAGTGGTTTGAAGGGCTGAATAGCCTACTCCTATTCCTACTTTCAATGTTAAGATTCCATTCAGGGATCAATAAGTTATATTTCTTAAAGTAAACAGAATTTAAAATCCTGGGTATTTGCTAACAGAATAAAGTCACAAATTTCCATGATTTTAAACAAATAAATAATTTTTACTAAGCAAACATTAAATACTATTTATCCTATACTTTACCATTCAAAATTAACATGAGGTAAACTGCAAACTGTAGTTGAACACTAACCAAAAAACATTTCTGAAGAAGGGTCTAGGCCCGAAACGTCAGCCTTCCTGCTCCTCTGATGCTGCTTGGCCTGCTGTATTCGTCCAGCTCTACACCTTGTTGGCTCAGTGGTTAGCACTGCTGCCTCACAGCGCCAGGTACCTGGGTTCAGTTTCAGCCTCCTCTGTGTGGAGTTTGCACATTCTCCCCTTGTTTGTGTGGGTTTCCTCTGTGAGCACCTGTTTCCTCCCACAATCCAAAGATATGCAGGTTAGGTGCATTGGCCATGCGAAATTGCCCACAGTGTCTGGGGAATGTGTAGGTTAGGTGGATTAGCATGGGAGTTTCAGGGATAGGTTAGGGGAGTGAGTCTGGGTGGGGTGCTCTTTGGAGAGTTGGTATGGACTTGTTGGGCAGAATGGCCTGTTTCCAAACAGTCGGGATTCTATGAGGCAGATAAGTTGTTCTTCAGTTTCACTGAGCTTGACAACTCATCCTCATGGGCATTCTCCTGTGTCCTGGTTTCCAATCCACTGAGCAAACACATTCACAGAGCTGATACTGCTTCTGAGACCCAATTTTCTAGCTGCACAGAACTATTGACTACTGTTGTTTGTTCAAATCTTTCTTGTGGGTTCCCATGCACTAGCATGTTAGGCCAGGAGATATAACAATACAGAAGCAGCAGGGGATATTTCAGAATACTCAGTGTAACAATATTTTATGAAGAAAATTTCTTAAAGGAAATTTTAGTTAATCTTCTGTGGTTAACTAACCAAGTTAGGAAAAGCTTAAAAATCAGTGGCAGGTCAGATGATTGGCCAGAACATAACCTTTCATCGTTCTCTGCCATTCTTTAAAACAGGCAGAAGAAATTAGAATATGAGAAGAAAATAGATAGGAATGTAAACATGGATAGCAAGAATTTCTACAGGTATTTAGAAGGAAAAGATGAAGTAAAGTGAGTACTAGAGAGAGAAAGAATAACGAGCTAGCAGTAGATAATGAGGAAATGGTGGATGCAAAGAACAAATATTTGTTCTGTCTTCACTACAGAATAATAGCTGTAAATCAGGGGTAGAAGGGAAAGGAGAACTTAGCGAACTTCCAGTCACCGGGGCGTAATACTAAACAAACTATTGGAGCTGCAGGTTGAGAAATCTCTGCGCCCACATCTTAGTGTTTTAAAAACAAAGTCATCACATGACTATAAAAAAAGGAACAGGAGTAGGCCATTCAGCTCCTTGACCCTGTTCCGCCATTCAGTGGCTGATCCAACATTCTTCATGTCTACTTTCCTGTCCTTCCCCATAACTCTTCATTTCGCCACTGATTATGAATCCATCCCAGTCTTAAATATATACAAGGACTCTACCTCATAGCTTTCTGTGGCAGGAAGTTTCAAAGACACTCAACCTTCTGAGAAAAGAAATTACTCCCCATCTTGGTCTGAAATTGGTGACCCTTTATTCTGCGACTATGCTGTCTGGTCAATATCCTCTCAGCAAGCCCCTTAATAATCCTGTGGTTTGATAAGATGACCTCTCATTCTTCTAAACTCCCAACGAATAGAAGTCTAACCTGTTTAGTCCTTGCTGAATCCTTCCAAACAGTGAACTTCCTCTGAACTGCCTCCAATGAAATAATGGCCTTCCTTAGATAAGGGGACCAAAACTGCTCACAGTCCTCCAGATATGGTTTCACCAGCACCTTACACTTGCAGTTAAGACTTCCCTACTCTTATACTTCAGCCCTCTTGAAATAAGGGCAGACGTTTCATTAGCCTCAGAGATGGTAAGAACTGCTGATGCTGGAGTCAGAGATAACATGGTGTGAAGCTGAAGGAAAACAGCAGGCCAGGCCAGGCAGCATCAGAGGAGCAGGAAAATTGACGGTTCAGTCAGGACCTTTCTTCAGAAATGGGGGAGGGAAGGGAGCTCAGAAATAAATAGAGAGAGAGGGGTGAGGCTGGGGAAGGTAGTTGGGATGGTGATAGGTGAGTGCAGGTAGGCAGTGGTGGGGATTGGTCAGTGAAGTGGGAGGAGCAGATAGGTGGGAGAGAAGATGGACAGGTTGTGTCAGGTCAAGGAGGTGGAGATGAGAGGGAGGGTTGGTCATGGGATGAGGCCTGGAGTGGGGAGATTTTGAAACTGGTAAAGTCCACATTTAAGCCATTGGGCTGGAGGCTCCCAAGGCGGAATATGAGGTGCTGCTCCTCCAGTTTCCGGGTGGTAACCTGGTGACATTGTGACACTGGAGGAGGCCCAGGATGGACATGTCACCCGGGTTGGGGGGGTGTTGCTGGTGGGGGGGTGGTGCTGGGGGTGGGGTGGGGGTGCGGGGGTTGGGGGGGAGCTGGAGTGAGGGGCGTGGTGGTAAAATGGTTCAAAACCGGAAGGTGTTGTAGTTTGTGGCGAACAGAGTGCAGGTGCTCGACAAAGCAATCTCTGAACCTCCTGATTAGCCTTTCATGAGCTTTCCTGATTACCTGCTGCACCTGTGTGCTAGTTTTCTGCATTTCATGCACAAGTATCCCCAAGTACCTTTGTGTTGCAGTTTTCCGCAGTTACTTTTTCCATTTAAATACTACTGTGTTTCATTGTTGTTAATTTTCCAACTTTCTGAAAAGTTTCAATCCGACTGGAAATTCCAAATGTAGCTTCTCTATTCAAGCAAGAAAGGAGGTAAAAAAACATGAAGCTATAAACCAGTTATCTTAATGTCTGTCAGAGGGAATATATCAGAATTAATTGTAAAAGAGGTTGGGGTATGTCATGACTGTCCCTATGTTTAAAATACTCTCAAGTTAATCAAGAAGAGTCAGCATGGTTTTACAAAGGATAAAGAAAATTACAGCACAGGAACAGGCCATTCGGCCCTCCAAGCCTGCGCCGGTCCAGATCCTCTATCTAAACCTGTCGCCTGTTTTCCAAGGATCTGTATCCCTCTGCTCCCTGCCCATTCATGCATCTGTCTAGATACATCTTAAATGACGCTATCGTGCCCGCCTCTACCACCTCCGCTGGCAACGCGTTCCAGGCACCCAAGACCCTCTGCGTGAAGAACTTTCCACGTATATCTCCTTTAAACTTTTCCCCTTTCACCTTGAAATCGTGACCCCTAGTAATTGAGTCCCCCACTCTGGGAAAAAGCTTCTTGCTATCCACCCTGTCTATACCTCTCATGATTTTGTAGACCTCAATCAGGTCCCCCCTCAACTTCCGTCTTTCTAATGTAAATAATTCTAATCTACTCAACCTCTCTTCATAGCTTGCACCCTCCATACCAGGCAACGTCCTGGTGAACCTCCTCTGCACCCTCTCCAAAGCATCCACATCCTTTTGGTAATGTGGCAACCAGAACTGTACGCAGTATTCCAAATGTGGTCGAACCAAAGTCCTATACAACTGTAACATGACCTGCCAACTCAATACCCTGTCCGATGAATGAAAGCATGCCGTATGCCTTCTTGACCACTCTATTGACCTGTGTTGCCACCTTCAGGGTACAATGAACCTGAACACCCAGATCTCTCTCTGCATCAATTTTCCCCAGGGCTTTTCCATTTACTGTATAGTTCGCTCTTGAATTGGATCTTCCAAAATGCATCACCTCGCATTTGCCTGGATTGAACTCTATCTGCCATTTCTCCGCTCAACTCTCCAATCTATCTATATTCTGCTGCATTCTCCGACAGTCCCCTTCACTGTCTGCTACTCCACCAATCTTAGTGTCATCTGCAAACTTGCTAATCAGACCATCTATACCTTCCTCCAGATCATTTATGTATATCACAAACAACAGTGGTCCCAACACGGATCCCTGTGGTCACAGTTCTCCATTTTGAGAAACTTCCTTCCACTACAACTCCCTGTCTCCTGTTGCCCAGCCAGTTCTCTATCCATGTAGCCAGTACACCTTGGACCCCATGCGACTTCACTTTCTCCATCAGCCTACCATGGGGAACCTTATCAAACGCCTTACTGAAGTCCATGTATATGACATCTACAGCCCTTCCCTCATCTATCAACTTTGTCACTTCCTCAAAGAATTCTATCAAGTTGGTAAGACATGACCTTCCCTGCACAAAACCATGCTGCCTATCACTAATAAGCTCATTTTCTTCCAAATGTAAATAGATCCTATCCCTCAGTATCTTCTCCAGCAGCTTCTCCACCACTGACATCAGGCTCACTGGTCTGTAATTACCTGGATTATCCTTGCTACCCTTCTTAAACAAGGGGACAACATTAGCAATTCTCCAGTCCTCCGGGACCTCACCCGTGCTCAAGGATGCTGCAAAGATATCTGTTATTTCCTCTCTCGCTTCCCTCAGTAACCTGGGATAGATCCCATCCGGACCTGGGGACTTGTCCACCCTAATGCCTTTTAGAATCCCCAACACTTCCCCCTCCTTATGCCGACTTGACCTAAAGTAATCAAACATCTATCCCTGACCTCAACCTTTGTCATGTCCCTCTCCTTGGTGAATACCGACACAAAGTACTCATTCAGAATCTCACTCATCTTCTCTGTCTCCTTACATAACTTCCCTCCTTTGTCTTTGAGTGGGCCAACCCTTTCTCTAGTTACCCTCTTGCTCCTTATGTACAAATAAAAGGCTTCGGGATTTTCCTTAACCCTGTTTGCTAAAGATATTTCATGACCCCTTTTAGCCCTCTTAATTCCTCGTTTCAGATTGGTCCTACTTTCCCGATATTCTTCCAAAGCGTCGCCTGTTTTCAGTCGCCTAGACTTTATGTATGCTTCCTTTTTCCTCTTTGCTAGTCTCACAATTTCACCTGTCATCCATGGTTCCCTAATCTTGCCCTTTCTATCCCTCTTTTTTACAGGGACATGTCTGTCCTGCACTCTAATCAACCTCTCTTTAAAAGCCTCCCACAAATCAAATGTGGATTTACCCTCAGACAGCTGCTCCCAATCCACATTCCCCAGCTCCTGCCGAATTTTGCTATAGTTGGCCTTTCCCCAGTTTAGCACTCTTCCTTTCGGACCACTCTTATCTTTGTCTGTGAGTATTCTAAAACTTACGGAATTGTGATCACTATTCCCAAAGTAATCCTCGACTGAAACTTCAACCACCTGGCCAGGCTCATTCCCCAACACTAGGTCCAGTATGGTCCCTTCCCGAGTTGGACTATTTACATACCACTCTAGAAAACCTTCCTGGATGCTCCTTACAAATTCTGCTCCATCTAACCCCCAAACACGAAGTGAATCCCAGTCAATGTTGGGAAAATTAAAATCTCCCATCACCACCACCCTGTTGCTCCTACATCTTTCCATAATCTGTCTACATATTTGTACCTCTATCTCACACTCGCTGTTGGGAAGCCTGTAGTACAGCCCCAACATTGTTACCGCACCCTTCCTATTTCTGAGCTCTGCCCATATTGCCTCACTGCTCGAGTCCTCCACAGTGCCCTCCTTCAGCACAGCTGTGATATCCTCTTTGACCAGTAATGCAACTCCTCCACCCCTTTTACCTCCCTCTCTATCCTGCCTGAAGCATCTATATCCTGGGATATTTAGTTGCCAATCTTGCCTTTCCCTCAACCAAGTCTCAGTAATAGCAATAACATCATACTCCCAGGTACTAATCCAAGCCCTGAGTTCATCTGCCTTACCTACTACACTTCTCGCATTAAAACAACTACACCTCAGACCACCTGTCCCTTTGCGTTCATCATCTGCTCTCTGCCTACTCTTCCCCTTAGTCACACTGACTTCATTGTCTAGTTCCTTACAGGCTTTAGTTACTACCTCCTTACTGTCCACTAACCTGCTCATTTGGTTCCCATCCCCCTGCCGCATTAGTTTAAACCCTCCCCAAAAAGCGTTAGCAAAAGTACCCCCTCGGACATTGGTTCCAGTCCTGCCCAGGTGTACACCGTCCGATTTGTAATAGTCCCACCTCCCCCAGAACCGGTCCCAATGTCTTAAAAATCTGAACCCCTCCCTCCTGCACCATCTCTCAAGCCACTCATTTATCCTGCCTATTCTTTCATTTCTACTGTGACTAGCACGTGGCACTGGTAGCCATCCTGAGATTACTACCTCTGAGGTCCTACTTTTTAACTTGGCGCCTAACTCCCTAAATTCTGCTTGTAGGACCTCATCCCGTTTATAACCTATATCATTGGTGCCTATAAGCACCACGACAGCTGGTTGTTCATCCTCCCCCTTCAGAATGTCCTGCAGTCGATCTGAGACATCTCTGACCCGTGCACCTGGGAGGCAACATGCCATTCGGGAGTCTCGTTTTCAACCACAGAACCGCCTAGCTACTCCCCTTACAATCGAATCCCACATGACTGGAGCCCTTCCACTCTTTTTCCCGCCCTTCTGTACAGCAGAGCCAGCCACGGTTGCCTGGTGAGCCATCTCCCCCAACAGTATCCAAAACAGTATACCTGTTTTAGAGGGAGATGACCGCAGGGGACACCTGCCCTGCCTTCCTGCTTTTTCTCTGCCTTTTGGTCACCCATTCCCTTTCTCCCTCAGCGATCCTAATCTGCGGTGTGACCAATTTGCTAAACGTGCTATCCACGACTTCCTCAGCATCACGGATGCTCCAAAGTGAGTCCATCCGCAGCTCCAGAGCCGTCATGCAGCCTAACAAGAACTGCAGCTGGACACACTTCCTGCACGTGTAGGAGTCAGGGACATCAGCTGCATCCCTGAGCTCCCATATTGAGCAAGAGGAGCATAACACAGATCTGGGATCTCCTGCCATTTTTACTCTTAAGCTTAGCTTAGTCCTACTCTAATATCAAATAATCACAATCCAAGGCCACAGACACACCTTCTCGGTGAAGCAACAATTTACCTTCACTTAATTTAGTCTAATCTACTGTATTCTCTGTTCATAATGCAGACTCTGCAGCATTGGGTAGACAAAATGCAGCCCGGTTGCTAAGTTTGCAGATGACACAAAGATGGGTGGAAGGGCAGGTAGTGTTGAGGAAGCGGGAAGGCTGCTGAAGGACTTGGGCAGATTCGGAAAGTGGACAAAAGAAGTGAGAGATGGAATACTTGGGGGAAATGGTGACGTTATACCCTTTGGTGACAAGAATAGAGGCGTAGACTATTTTCTAAATGAGGAAAGAGTTCGGAAATCTGAAGCATAAAGGGACTTGGGAGTCCTAGTTCAGGACTCTCTTAAGGTTAACATTTGGGTTCAGTTGGCAATTAGGAAGGCAAATGTTATGTTAACGTTCATTTCAAGGGGGCTGGAATACAAGAGCAGAGACTGTATAAGGCTCCAGCTAAATCGCATTTGGAATATGTTGGTTGGCTCGCCAAGCTGACTGGTTTTCATGCAAACGTTTCGTCTCCCTTCTAGGTGATATTGTCAATGCTGTGCAGCCTCCGTTGAAATGCTTTGTTCTGTCCTGCTGTGACTTTATTTGGTCCTGTCTGTCATGGTGGGCAGTCTTGTTTCCAGTTTTGTACCATAGTGGTATGTAGATGGGGTCTATTTCAATATGTTTGTTAATTGCATTGGTGGTTGAAAACCAGACCTCCAGGAATTCCCATACTGTAACTTTGTCCCAGTCAAATTGATGTCTTTCTGTGTCAGAGTGTATTGAAACAAGGGACAGTCGGGCGTGTTGTTTTGCTGTGAGTTGGTGTTCGTGTATCCTGGTGGCGGGTTTCCTGCCCCTCTTACCTATGTAGTATTTCTCGCAGTTGCTGCATGGTATTTTATATATCACATTTGTCCTGCTCATTGTGGGTATGGGGTCTTTCGTCTTTGAGAGTAACTAGCGAAGTGTGGCTGTTGGTTTGTGTGCTTTCCTTATTCCAAGATGTTGTAGGAGTCTTATCGTCAGTGCTGATGTGTTTCTAACATAGGGTAGGGTGGTCAGTGTATTGGGGCATACAGTGTCTTCTTGTTGTTTGTTTGCCAGGCATCAGCGGATTAACATCAGGATAACAATTTTGTTTTTAAAGACTTTATATAGGTGTTCCTTTCCGTTTTTGCACAGCTCTGGGGTATTGCAGTGAGTTATCGCTCATTTGAATAGAGTCTTGACACAGCTCTGTTTGTGGACGTTGGGGTGATTCCTGTTGTACTGTTCAACCACCGATGCAGTTAACAAGCATGTTGAATTAGACCCCATCTACATACCGCTATGGTACAAAACAGGAAACAAGACTGCCCACCATGATGGACCGGACTATATAAGCTCAGAGTGGGACAGAACAATAACTCCAACCACAACCCGAGCTACGGATCTTTGTTGAAACATTAACATTTGGAATATCATAAGCAGTTTTGGACCTCGTATCTAAGGAAGGATGTGCTGACCTTGAAGAAAGTCTTGAGAAGGTTCACAGAATGATCTTGGATCATTCCTTGTTATGTGAGGAGTGGTTGAGGATTCTGTGTCTGTACTTGATGGAGTTTAGATGCATGGGAGTTGGAATGTCATTGAAACTTATAGAATACTGAGAGACGTAGATAGTGTTGATGTGAAGAAGATGTTTCCTTGAGTAGGAGCCACTAGGACTTAAGGGCACGGACTCAGTGACGGGATGACAGCTTAGATCTGAGATATGGAGAAATTTCTTCAGCCAGAGGGTGGTGAATCTGTGGAACTCATTGCTGCAGTGGACTGTGGACGCCATGTCTTTCAGTGTATTAAAGACAGAGATAGGTAGGTTCTTGATTAGTAAGGGGTTCAAAGGTTATGGGGAGAAGGCAGGAGAATCATGTTGAAAAACATTTCAGCCATGATTGAATGGCAGAGCAGACTTGATGGACCAAATGGTCTTATGGAGTAGCATGTTTATGGACAGCGTAGTGGCACTGCTGCCTCACAGTGCCTGGGACCCAGGTTGGATTCCAGCCTCAGGCAACTGTCTGTGCGGAGTTTGCATATTCTCCCCTGTCTGCGAGGGTTTCCTCCCACAGTCCAAAGATGTGCAGTTTAGGTGGACTGGCTATGTTAAAATTGCCCAGGGATAGGCTACGTGGACTAGCCAAGGTGATTTGGGGTTTTCGGTATAGGGTGGGGGTTTGGGTCAGGGTGGAATGCTCTTTGGAGGGCTGGGGTGGACTTGTTGGCTGAATGGCCTCTTTCTGCAGTGATTCTATAATTCTGTATTTTGGCACCAACCAGAGAGCAGGCTATACTAACTAGTAGTAAACAGAGAGTTGGGACAACAGCAGTATTTTCAGAATGGCAACCTCTAACTAGTAGATTTCCCCATGAATCAGTGCTGCGGCCATGTTATTTATATCACAGAATTATTACGGTACGGATGGAGGCCACTTGGTCCATTGTACATGCGCTGGCTCTATTATCTAGTCTAGTTCTATTATCTTGTGCCAATTTCCTGTCTTTTTTGCTGTCTAAAAATCATCCAATGTCTCAATTGAACCTGACTCCTCCACAGTTCCCAGACAATGCATTCTATATATGAATAAAGTTTTTTTTTCCTCAACAGCCTTGCTTCATTTGCACATCACTTCAAATCTATGCCCTTTATCATAGAATCCCTACAGTGTGGAAACAGGCCTTTTGGCCCAACAAGTCCACACCGAAACACTCAGCATCCCACCCAGACCTATCCCCCTATAACCCACCGATTCTACATATCCCTGAACACTACGGGCAATTTAGCACGGCCAATCCACCTAACCTGCACATCTTTGGACTGTATGAGGAAACTCACGCAGACACAGGGAGAACAGACAGACACAGACAGTCACCCAAGGCTAGAATCGAACCCGGGTCCCTGGTGCTGTGAGGCAGCAGTGCTAGCCACTGTGCCACCGTGCCACCCCAAAATTTTAGTTTCAGCTTCTTTTACAAGCAGAAACAGTTCACCCTGTCTACTTTGTCCAGCCCACTCATGATTTTGAAAATCTCAATAAAATCTCCTCTCGAAGTAAAATGACCCCAATTTATTCAATCTATCCTCATTTTTGAAGTTTTTCATACCTGTAACCATGCTAGTAAATTGTTTCTGCATTCTCTCCAATGCATTTGCATCTTTTCTGTAACGTGACACCAACAACTATATGCTGAAGACTTACAAGTGTCTTGTAAAAGTTCAATGTTGCCTCCTTACTCTTGTCCTCTGTGCCCTATTAATAAAGCTGAGAACACTGCATGTTTTGTTAACTACTCTCTCCACCTGTCCTGCAAACTTTAATTATCTGCACTCAAATACACACCTCTGGTCCTAAACTCCCTTTATTATTGTACCCCCTATTATATGTTGTCTTTGTGTTCTTATGACCAAAATGTATCATCTTTCACTTCTCTCCATTAAAACTCAGCTGCCATCTATTCGTCTACTCCACCAACTTGTCAGTGACCTTCTGGAGTTCCATACTCTCTCTTTCTCACAGTTTACAATTCTTCCAAGTTGAATGTCATTTGCAAACTTGGAAATTGTCTCCTACACACCAGGATGCAAATCGTTAATATATATTAGGAAAAGCAAGGTTTTGGGGATCTCCACTACAAACCTTCCTCCAGCTCAGAAAAAAATCCATTGACTGTTACTCTGTTTTCTATCACTCAGCCAATTTTACATCCACATTGCCAATTTCCCTTTTACACCATGACCTACAACTTTCCTAACAAGGCTGTTTTGGGGCGGTATAACTCATGCCTTCAGGAAATCTATGTATAGCATGTCACAAGCATTACCCTCACCAATCCTTTGCATTACCTCTTCAAACAGCTCTTAACAAGTTAGTTAAACACAATTTCCCCTTTAAAAATACATGCCTGATCCTTCCTAATCAACCCACCTATTTCCAAATGACTGTTGATTCTATCCTGAATAATTGTTTCCAACAGCAGTACAACAATATTAGGCAAGAACTGGATAAACTAGATTGGGGTTAGCTGTTTGAAGGTAAATCCACATCAGATATGCAGGAGTTTTTAGAACCCAGTTGACCAGAGTTCAGGACCAGCATGTTCCTGTGAGCATGTAAGATAAGGATGGCGTAATTCAGGAACCTCAGATGAAAAAGAAATTAGGAGGGCTAGAAGGTTCTCGGTAAGAAGGATTAAGGAGAATCCCAAGTCATTTTGTGCATATATTAGAAGCAAGAGGGTACCTAGGAAAAAGGTAGGACACAGGATAAAGCAGGAAATTTATCTGTGGAGCCAGCGGAAGTGGGTAAGGTCCTAAACGAAAACTCTGAATTAGCATTTGCCAAGTAGAAAGACGTGGATTATTGTGAGTTTAGAGAGAATTTGTTGATACTCTAAGCCATGTCGATATTAAAAAGGAGGTGGTGTTAGGTGTCTTGAAAAGCATTGAGGTAGATAAGCCCCAGCATCTGATGGGATCAATCCCAAGACACTGAAGGAAGCAAGGGAGGAGATTGGTGAGGCCTTCACAAAGATATTTGTATTCTGTTTAGCCACAGGCAAGATCCCTGAAGACTGCAAAATAGCCATTGTTTTTATCCCTTGTTCAAGAAGGGCAACGGAGATCATCAGAAACATCAGTGATAGGGAACTTATTAGAGAAGATTCACAGGGGCAGGATTTTCTTGTATTTGGAGAAGAATGGACTTATTAGGGATGGTCAGCATGGCTTTATGTGGGGGAGGTCTTGTGTCACAAATTGATTGAGATTTTGAGGAAGTAATAAAGATAATTGATGAGGGTAAGGTAGTGGATATTGTCTGCATAGACTTTACTAAAACATGGTAGCCTTGTCCAGAAGATAAAATCACATGAAACCGTAGTGAGTTGGCAAATTCGATATATCATTGGCTTGGCCAAAGAAGTCAGAGGATAGTTGTGGAGATGTGTCTTTATGACTAGAGGTCTGTGACCAGTGATCATATAGACAGAGTAATACAGCATGGAAACAGGCCTTTCAGCTCCAACTGGTCCATGCATGGTGCCCACTCAGCTAGTTCCACTTGCCTGTATTTGGTCCATATCCCTCTAAATCCTTCCCATCCATATACCTATCCAAATGTTTTTAAATGTTGCTATTGTACCTGCCTCATCCACTTTCTCTGGCAGCCCATTCCAAATACGCACCACTCTCTGAGTGAAGAAGTTGCCCTTTAGGTCCTTCCTAAATTTTCCCCCTCTCAGCTTAAACCTATGGCCTCCTATCAATTCCCTGTCTCTGGGAAAAAGACTATATGCATTAACCCTATCTATGCCCCTCATGATATTATACACTCAATAAGGTCCCCCCTCAATCTCCTACGTTCCATGGAATAAAGTCCTATCCTGGCCAATCTCTCCCCATAACTCAGATCTACTAGTCCTGGCAACATCTCGTAAATCTTGAGGAGCAGGAAGGCTGATGTTTCGGGCCTAGACCCTCCTTCTTCATTTTCTGACGAAGGGTCTAGGCCCGAAACGTCAGCCTTCCTGCTCCTCTGATGCTGCTTGGCCTGCCGTGTTCATCCAGCTCTACACCTTGTTATCTCAGATTCTCCAGCATCTGCAGTTCCTACTATCTCGTAAATCTTCTTTGCACATTTTCCAGTTTAACTATATCTTGCCTATAACAGGGTGACCTAAACTGTACACAATATTCCAAGTGCGGCCTCACCAACGACTTTTACAACAGTAACATAAAGTCCCAACGGCTGTATTCAATGCCTCAACCGATGAAGGCCAGCATGCCAAATTCACCACCCCCTGTGATGCCGCTTTCAACGAACTATGTACTTGTATTTCTAGGTCCCTCTGTTCCACAACATTCCTCGGGACCTTGCCATTTACTGTACAAGTCCTACCTTGGTTTGACTTTCCAAAGTGCAACATCTCACGCTTATCTGTACTGAATTGCATCTTGCCAATCCTCAGCCCACTTCCCCATCTGTTCAAGATCCCTCTGTAATTTTTGATAACCTTCTTTGCTATCAGTGATACCTCCTAATTTTTATATCATCCGCAAACTTACTAATCATGCCTTGTACGTTCACATCCAGATCATTTATGTCAATAACAAGTAACAAAGGTCCCGACCCTTGTGGCACACCACTAAGCCACAGGCCTCCAGTCTGAGAAACAACCTTCAACCATTGCCCTCTGCTTCCTACCATCGAGCCAATTTTGAATCCGATTAGCTAGCTCTCCCTGGGTCCCATGCGACCTAACCTTCATGACTAGCAGGACCTTGTCAAAGGCCTTACTAAAGTCCATATAGACAACATCTGCTGCCCTTGCCTCATCTATCTTCTTGGTCACCTCTTCGAAAATCTCTAAAAAATTTGTCAGAGGTAACTTCCCATGCACAAATCCATGTTGACAATCACTAATCAGGCCTTGACTATCCAAGTGTTGGTTGATCCTGTCTCTCAGTATCCTCTCCAATAACTTGCCTACCACTGATGTCACACTCACTGGCCTGTAGTGCCCTGGCTTATCTTTGCTATCTTTCTTAAGCAATAGAACAACATTGCAAATATTAGTGATGAGAGGCATAGATAGCATGGATAGCCAGAGACGTTTTCCCAGGGCGGAAATGACTGTTACGAGGGGGCATAATTTTAAGGTGATTGAAGGAAGGTATAGGGGAGATGTCAGAGGTATGTTCTTTACATAGAGAGTGGTGTGTGC
This sequence comes from Rhincodon typus, assembly GCF_021869965.1. Lineage (NCBI taxonomy): Eukaryota > Metazoa > Chordata > Chondrichthyes > Orectolobiformes > Rhincodontidae > Rhincodon > Rhincodon typus. The sequence goes on along the minus strand of NC_063354.1, from coordinate 47,224,554 downwards.
GTGGAATGCGCTTCCGGCAGTGGTAGTGGAGTCAGATACATTAGGGACATTCACGCGAATCTTGGATAGGCACAGGGATGATAGTAAAATGTAGGGTATGCAGGGTAGTTTGATCTTAGAGTAGGATAATAGGTTGGCACAACATCGTGGACGGAAGAGCCTGTACTATTCTATGTTCTATTAGCCACTCCCCAGTCTTCCGGGACTTTACCAGTGGCTAAAGATGAAGCAAAAATCTCTGCAAAAGCCTCTGCAATTTCTTCCCTAGCCGCCCATAATGTCTGAGGATGGACTTGATCAGGCCCAAGGGATTTATCTACCTTAATGCGTTCTAAGGCTGCAAACACCTCCTTGCTGGTAATGTGTATGCAGTCCAAAACATACCCACTTATTTCCTTTATTTCCTTAGCATCCATGGTGTTTTGCAAGGATCAGTGCTGGAATCTGTGTTGTCTGTATATAAATTTATGTGTACATATACATATGAAAATATACGTGGTCTGATTAATAAGTTTGCAGATGACATGAAAATTGGTGGTATTGTGGATAATGACAAAACACATCAAAGGATGCAGTAGGATATAGATCAATTGGAAAATTGGACTGAGAAACGGCAGATGGAGTTTGATCCATACAAGTGGACAAAGTCAGAAGCCACACAACACCAGGTTATAGTTCAACAGATTTATTTGAAATCATAAGCTTTCAGAGTGCTGCTCCTTCATCAGGTGAAGTGGAAGGAAGTGCATAGGCACAGAATTTATATGCAGAGAGATAATGGCAAGCTAATTCCAGGTAATTGAGAATGACAAAAGGTAAATATCAATAGAATAAGTGGAGTATCTACAGGCTGAAAAACAAGTCTTTGCAGGTGATCAAAAGTGTTGAATGGTGTGAGTAAAGTGTCAACAGTTGAATAGCAAGTGAAGGGATGACCTATGATCTGATTAATAATTACAAAAAATCAAAAATAGGATGGTGCTAGAGACTAACTAAATGACTGGAATAACGTGATAGGTATAAGAGTTGCATGATGAGGGTCTAACCAAAATAGCAAAACTGTACAAACTAATTAAGGTAGAGAGATAATAACAAGTTATCAAGGTGATGGTGTCAAAACAGGATAATAAGGAAGATTTTACACAGAACAGTATGGTGGGGTTACATGTAGCACAACATGAACCCAAGATCACGGATGAGGCTGTCTGCATGGATACAGAACGTGGCTATCAGTTTCTGCTCGATGACTCTGCATTATTGTGTATCTCGAAGGCCACCTTGGAGGATGTGATACACAACAACGCAGAATCGCCTAGCAGAAACTTCTAGCCAAGTTCCATACCCACATGGATGGTCTCAACTGTGATCTTGGGTTTATGCCGCGCTAAAAGTAACCCCACCCATACTGGTAACCTAGGCTTGTTTTGATGTTAAGGCAACCAGCTTGAATATCAGCCAATTAATTTAAACCAGCCCGAGATACTAAAATCCATTTAAATTTAAATCTCGTGGTATTGACAACCTCGGACCACTCCTATAATAAAAAAATTGACAGTTCATCAACGGTACATGAGAAGAGAGTTTTTGAAAATCAGTGGGTGAGCGAACTGCCATCAGAAGAGTAAACTCTGGCTGTCACAGAAATCTTTAAGCTCTCTGATTAAACACCACCTGAAAGGTACCACGGCACTCTTAGCTAATATCTCTGACACAAGGATTCGACAAAGAAAGAATTCCTGACTGAAGAATAGTGGAAAAGGCACAGAACATTCCGGAAGACACATTCTGACACTAGTTTTGAGAGTCTAAGTTTTAATTTATCTTTCATGTTACTGTGGTTTATATAAGTGGGACTTGTATTTATTGGAACAGCATGCTATTAGAATTTTGTTCTGTTCAGAAATAGTTAGTAATTAAGGGAGAATTATTCAGTTTGTTAGCAGGTCTGTTAATTTGTTCACTGTTAGAGTTAGAATTAGTGACTTCTGACTTTGTCCACCCCTGTCCAACACTGGCCTCATCATACAGTTGTGAGGTAATGTATTTTGGGAGGTCAATTGCAAGAGAAAAGTATGCTAAATGGCCAAACCCTTGAGAACATTGATATACAGAGGGATTGGAACATGGAACAGTGCAGCACATGAACGGGCTCTTTGGCCCACGATGTTGTGACAAACATGAAGCCAAATTAAACTAATCCCTTCTGCCTGCCCTTGGTCCAGATCCCTCCATTCCTTGCACATTCATGTGCTTATCTAAAAGCTCCTTAGCTGCCCTTATTGTATCTGCCTCCACAACCACCGTGGCAGTGCATTCCAGACACCTACCACTCTCTATGTTTAAAAAAAAAACTTGCTCCTGTTATCTCATTTGAACCCCTCCATCCCTCTGGGTAAGAGATTCCTAATGGTCGCCCTATTTGTGCTCCTCATACTTTTATATACTTAGATTAGGTCGCCTCTCAGCCTCTGTTGCTCTAGTGAAAACAATCAAAGTTTATCCGACTTCTCCTTATGGCTATTATGCTTTCGTCCAGATAACATCCTGATAAACCTCTTCTGCCTCCTTTCCAAAGCCCCCACATCCTTCCTACAGTGCAGTTACTAGAACTACATACAGTACTCCAAATGTAACCTGATCAAAATTTTATGTAGTTGCAGCTTGACTTGGCAACTTTTAAATTCAATGCCCCGACTGATGAAGGCAACCTGTATGCCTTCTCTACGACCTTATCTACTGTGTTGCCACTTTCAGGGAGCTATGGACTTGGACCGCAAGATCCATACAAGTAGACAGGGTGGTAAAGAAAGCATGTAGCATGCTTGCCATTCTTGGTCGGGACATTGAGTACAAGGGTCAGGATGTCATGTTGCAGCTTTATAAGACTTTGGTTAGGCAGCAAGTAGAGTATTGCATTCATTTACAGGAAGGATGTGAAGACTTTGAAGAGGGTATAGAAGAGGTTTACCAGAATACTGAGATAACAAGGTGTAGAGCTGGATGAACACAACAGGCCAAGCAGCATCAGAGGAGCAGGACGGCTGACGTTTCGGGCCTAGACCCTTCGTCAGAAATGGGGGAGGGAAAGGATGTTCTGAAATAAATAGGGAGAGAGAGGGAGACGGATAGAAGATGGATAGAGGAGAAGATAGGTGGAGAGGAGACAGACAGGTCAAAGAGGCGGGGATGGAGCCAGTGAAGGTGAATGTGGGTGGGGAGTTAGGGAGGAGGTAGGTCAGTCCAGGGAGGATGGACAGGTCGAGGGGGTGGGATGAGTTTAGTAGGTAGGAGATGGGCGTGGGGCTTGAGGTGGGAGGAGGGGATAGGTGGGAGGAAGGACAGGTTAGGGAGGCGGGGACAAGCTGGGCGAGTTTTGGGATGCAGTAGGGGGAGGGGAGATTTTGAAGCTTGTGAAGTCCACATTGATACCATTGGGCTGCAGGGTTCCCAAGCGGACTATGAGTTGCTGTTCCTGCAACCTTCGGGTGGCATCGTTGTGGCACTGCAGGGGGCCCAGGATGGACATGTCGTCTGAGGAATGGGAGGGGTTTGGTCGAGAACGCACTCGACCGTGTCTCCCGCATTTCCCGCAACTCATCCCTCACACCCCCTTCCCGCAATAACAACCAAAACAGAATCCCCCTCATCCTCAGGTACCACCCCACCAACCTCCGGATCCA